>NC_069139.1:17561071-17873928 GCF_025200985.1 Drosophila gunungcola
ACCTGGCGAATTTTGCCTAGTGAAGATGGTAAACGTCAGCAGCAAAAGGAAAAAAGAAAACCGAAAGGAAATGGCTGCAAAAAACAAAATGATGGCGGCCATTTTGCATTAAGCCTGGACATTTGCCGTATGTGTGTGTGTGTGTGTGTGTGTGTGTGTGAGTGTGGGTGAGTGAGGCTAATTAACTGTTTTACATTAAGTGGCCATAAAGGCTCGCCATTTTAGTCTATTTTAATGCGCTTCGAGTGGTTTGGCGGGCGTGATCGGATCGGACAATGAAGAACTGCTGGCCATTAGCGGCCATCTCTGTATATATCGGGCCGTTCCCCAGACCAATTTTCTTAAATGATTTACGACTGCTTTAAAGGCCAGAACCATAAAAACAGAAGCCAACTTCATTCGGTCGCTTGCTTCTCGGACTTTGGTGCTTTCCTTTGTGCTTAATTTAATTAAATACTTGCTCGGACTTTTGCTCTCTCTCGCTCACTTTGTCGAGAACGGTTAATGTGGTCAGCATAAATTGTGGCCAGCTCATTTTGCTTTAAATCATTTGCGGCCGGGCTACAACGCCATGGCCCGAATAAACCATATAAACTGAACATGAACTGGCAATTGGTTCGACTAATGGGAGAGAAACCCGGTCGTAGTAGTTTTCTCCAGTAGTTGCGGTCTGAGATTTATCGCATAAAAGGTGTTTCTACACTGAGGCTTCTCATTTCCTGGTTAATTAAAAAGCCAAAGCTGGACAAAATTGTGCTTTCGGTTGTGGTTTTAAAATTTAATTGTAAGAATTTTTCAAATTTAAAAAGTTTTTTTTAAATTAATAATTGGTAAACCAACAGATCTCTAGAATTTTTACAACTTGTCTTTGTTTTTTTAACTCCTGATTATTTGAACACAGTTTTCTACACCTCTAATAGTCGTTTGCTTACTCGTTATACCAATGCTTATAATAAAAGCCATTTTCTGCCAACGGTTTATTATTTTATGAGTTCAACCTTAAATATAGGGCAACTATTACTCTCCAGTGCAAACCAATCAACTTTTCGTTCTGAGGTAAATCAAAAATCTGCAAACAATTACAGTTTGGTTTTGTGGCGGAAGAAGTTCAGGTTTTGGAAATGCGTTTGGTTCTCAAAGTTCGAAAATGCTGCAGAGACCGCCCACAAATCACACGCCAATGACGACTAATTAGAGAGCAGAAAGCGGAGGGCGAAGGCAGCTCTTCAGAGCAGTGTAACAATGACTTTTCACAAAACTCCAACTATTTTCAAGCTGTGCAAGGGACTGCCCTCGTTTCCGGACCTCCATTGCCACGCCTCCGCAACCGCCCCCGCCCCCGCCCATATCCCTTTCCACAGCCGCCCCCGTCTTTGCTTTGTTTTAAGTTATAAACCCACAAGTGGCGTCAAACTTTTGCTTTACGGTGTCGCCATTTTTTTTCTAGAAAATTGGGTGGGGCCCAACTTAAAAGAAGATTAAACCGCAGATGCTGTGGGAATCCCCCCTTCTTCCTTTAATTTCGAAAGGGTAGGGAAGAACTTTGCCTGGACAGCGGCACTTGAAATGAGAACGTTTGGCGATTTTCAGGCGACACTTGTCGAAAGTTACGCGTAATTATAACAATGTGCTGGCATCCAGGGAATTAGCTGAGGTTGGGCGGTTCTGCGCGGCTTCCCGCTGGGATTCCCTTTTGGTTTATGACTAAAATCGGTTCTTGGTCTCGGATATGCGGGCGCCCCTTTTCGCCGGATGATATGTAGGTGTTGGCCAGAGGGGCAGCGGCAACCGCACACCAATTAACAATTAACAAAAGGCGGGTGATAAGGGAAAGTTCAAAGGGTTTCCGTATTTACATATTTTGCTGAGATAACATGTAAAATACACACATTTATGGTTAGAAAAAGGCTGCCTCATGCGGCTTTAAGTTTTTAAAATACATATACATTGTTAATTAGCTTTTCACTTTTCAAATTATAAGTTTCATAAAATAATTTAAAAATATTTTATAAGTATTTCAAAAATACTGTAGCTGACATAACCTGACTTTTTTTCAAAAAATAATTGAGGTATTATGTTTAATGCAGTTTTAATAATTTACCAAAACTCAGCCCCAATTCGTAAAAATTATTTAGTTCTCGACAATTTTCGGAAGCTCATTAAAAGTTCGTCTGGCCATCAAAAACAAAAACAAAATAATTTAACAATCTTCAAAAAGGAGCCAAACTCTTGGATGTTGATGATTGAAATGAAATTCTTTGGCCCTCTCGCCAATGTATATAAAAAAGCATCATTTTGTTTCAACTTTGGGTCCTTGTATCGCCATGGCGACAGCATTAATTCGCTTTTAATATAATAAAGCCGCTTAAATGTCAAGACAATGAGACCGGAATCAGGAATTTGGGCAGAGGCACAGGCAGGACCATCAATCAAAATTCCGACGAGGGCCGTATGAAAAACTATAATAAAATCATTAGCCTGGTAATCCCCCAACGTTCCGGAATCAAAATAAAATCATCAGTCCGGAATGATGATGAATGGTTTTGTGTGCCTCGGTCGGTAGTAGGCCCAAGTGGCCACCAGTGGCACAGACATTCTCCGGTCATGACAAAACTGGGAATCTTTCTGCACTCCAATCTCTTTTTAATAAACAAAACCAAAGAGATCACATCCGTACAAACTCGACAAAAACAAAGCGATTGTGTTTTGTATGCTTCAGCAGCTAACACTCAACGGCAAGTCGGCAAACAACAGTAAAAGCTATGGCCATGGCTCAACGGCGTCATTATCGGGGAAAACGTCTTGCAACGCACTGGTCCCAGTCCAGTCCAGACTTGGAATCCATGAGAATGGTTTCTTTTAATACCCTATACAACAATTACTTTGCAGTGTTCATACTCTGAGTCAATTAAAGGTTAATGCTTCACATAAATATAAGTCTAAATGTGTTTATTTTAATTTCTTTAAGTACAAAACAAGTGAGCTTAAAAAAAAGGAACGCAAAGTTGAAGGGACTTTAATTTTTCCTTTAACCTAGGAATTTGTATATGACTTTCAAGTCTTGTAGTCTGATTGAAAGACCCGCATGCCAAGTGCTCACATCTATCATATCTATGTTATAATGACTTGAAAGTTGTGAACACAGATTTTATAAGCTTAAAACATTTATTATAACAACAGAAAACTAAGCAAGAAAAATACAATAAAATTTCCGTATAAAAAAGTAAGCTATAGAGTAATCCACATTTTCGGTCTTGCCCATCTTTATCATCTATTTTTGGGAAGAAAAATGAAAATGTTTAACGGAAAAAATAAAATACTCACGTTTCTCCCAGGCGAACGTGATTCAATTTGTTTTGTTGGTTAGAAAACTAAAATAGCAAAAGCAAGCCACCAAAAAGGAGGGAAAATATAACTAAGGCTAGCATGGCAAAGGAAGCAGAGCGAGAAAAGGACCGCAGAGCAAGGCGAAAACAGGAAAAATTATAGAACAGGCAAAAACGGTGGGCGGCAAATGTGGGGCTCCTGTTTGGTCACTCCGTGTTTTTCGCTCGGCACAAAAAAAACAACCAAATAATGAAGGAAAATGGAAAAATGTTAAAAGGCAGCTGGATGAGTCTCAAAGCCAGGATTGAGGCGATTCTGTTTTTGTCCTGGCCACGGGCGGGGTTCTCAAGGAGTCACTGGACTATGAATGCGAATTGCTGCAGTGCAGTCCCTGCTGGAGTTCCCTGAAAAGTAGGCTATAGAACCCAGCGTGGGCAGGTTGGCAGACGAGGGTGGAAAGTTCATTTAAAAGGTATAAGAATATTATAAAACTTATATTTAACAATTAATATTTCTCAAATTTAATAGTAAGCTTTGCAGAATTGAGTTTAATCTGGAATCAAGGTCATTAAACTGTTATTAATATGTTGCATTTAAGTTTTCATATGCAAAACATAATATTTATTTATTTATTTATTTTTTGTTTAGCATATATGTGTAAGTTAGCAGTTCATTGTTAACTATAAATCAATAAATATAATATAGTTTGGCTAAAATAACACTCTATTGTTAATTGTTTAGAAAAAAGATCTTTGATTAATTTTCATATAAATATACATACCTGTAAAGTATTAAGATGGTCTTTTCTTAAATGTTTGAAATCATTTAAATTCCAAAATATATATACATTATAAAATATGTCACTTTATTTCGGAAACTTTTAAGGCTTCCCTCGCTCTCCGAAATATAGTTAAATATGTTGTGGCCAAAAAAAACAGCCACCCACGGACGCATCTGGGGAGACATATTGTACATTGTAACATGACCGGACTATTGTGCCGACTGGGCCACATGTCGAAGGTCATTTTAAATTAGTTTTACTCCTGCTCCGTTGTGTTTATTTTTTTTTCGCATCCTTCGATTTGGTTGTGTGTGTTTTTCCGCTTATCCCGTGCTGGGACATTTGGTCGATCTTTAACAATGTCTGCCTCGGGATTTGGCTCTCAACGTTGGCAGCTCAATGGGCTAAAATAGTCATACGCCCCGTGGTCCCGGCACTGACGTTATGACAATTACGTTAGGCATTTGCGTCACGTAAGTGAGCAATGCCATCGAGGAAATCCCAGACTCACGCCGACTGGGCCAAAGTAGAATCGCTGGCTCATCCTACGAATATCCTGGCCGCCATTTCATTGTGTATGTGTGTTGCTGGGAGTGTGCACGAGTATTTGCCAGGGCCACGTGTAACAGCATTCGACATAATCAACAACTTCATTCGGGGAAAATGGCTGACGATATCCCCGGGAGCTGATCCAATACCTTTTTGGCTGGCTCCTCCAATTGTTGACAACTTGTGCATGTCCCTCCCTCCCTTCTCTTCGGCACGTAACCCAGAAAAAGTAATAATAAAATAACATTGGCATGAGGTGCGTGCCTTTTTTGGCACCTGCCAGGTTTGGAGTCAAGTTGCTAGGGTATTCTGTAAATCTTTCTTAGAATATAATAATTATTTTAAATAATGTAATTATATACAAATAAAGGTACATATGACATTAGGTACGAATATAATATTTCCACAAAAATCGGTTTCCAATGCCTTAATCACTTTGCTCTCATTACCAAAGGTGGATTTTTCCCCTGTTCCTTGTTATCCTTCATTACCTGCTGGTCATTGTGACCCCGCAAATCCTTCATAAATAAGCTGCAAATTCACTTTGTGTCCTGTACAGGATAAGCGTCCTTTCACTACAGGTGACATCGCTCTGCGCCCTGTCAAAATCAGGATCAGGAGCACACGGCCGGAGCAGCAGGACAACGTCTGCAATGTTTCTTTATTGGAATTGTCGTAAAAGTCGATAACAGAGCCCGGAGGCTGGGGACAGGACACTGTGCGAGTTGGTGAGTGGGTGACTGGGTGACTAGGTGACTGGGCTGCGATTCAGGTCACAAGCAATTTAATGTCAATTTTGGTATTAAACGTGCTGGCTGCCAATTCACCTGCCGTATTCCTTCCATTCTGTCTGACTGTCATTCGCAAGCTGGACTTGGCCTGCTTTTACTGTTTGCAAAGGCTGCCACACGCACTCTGAGCACCAAGGACAACAAATGGTATCGATCGAACTAGGTGTTACCCTCTACTCATTGATATCTGTCACTATTAACTTATAATACATACATCAAACTAATCATTTTATATACTCAGTTATTCAATAATAACTTGTTTAAATTTGAATTTATTTCTATGATTATTTTATTAAATGCTTTAAATGTAGATCTATAACTTTGTAGATCTATAAAAAAGGGAAATAATTTGCAACATTTACTTCTGTGAGTCTCTTTGACTTCATTTCAATACAGTGGCTATTACAACAACAGCTTAAGAGGATATGCTGCGGTAAGTGGAGCTCCTTCAATAACTTTGGCAAACGAATGTTGACAGACCACTAGCCGTCGATTAAATCTAATTAATTTCGCAGCACGACGCCACGATTTGCGAATTGGTTTGCCATCTCTTCGCATGTGCACTCTAATAGTTTACCGATTGGTTTGTTTGTCATTAATTGATTGACCAGCACAAAAATAATTCAAATTATTTGCCAACATTGATGGCTAGTGCCAGCAATTATGTTACCTAATTAAATAACATATTGGTCGATGGAGTTTTTCATATTACATATTATTTGTTGTGCGGCAGCATATAATGAAATTGTCAAATTATTTGGCAATAGTTACTGAACTACTTAAAATGAAAATAGCAATATATATTATCAATTTTTTCATTTAAGAAGCTTACAAGTCTCTTACCAGAATGAACAATATGATGTGATTTAAAGTGATTAAAATATTTGTAGTTAGGGCATTTTCAGCAAGTATTTAAACCATTCTAGTATATTTTTTTTTGGTCTGCAGATTCTGTCACCGCCATTGCAGATCGTATCACGCACACTAGTTACCATGTTAACAACACGGCGGCCACACTCACTTACACACACGCACATGGTGCAATCTGCTGCCAACCGCAATAAGAACTTTCCGCTTTCCCTTTGCTTTCGCTCCAAGTAATCGAAGAAGCGAAAAGGAATCCCGCCGACATCTGGCGCTGGCGTTTCAAGTTTAAAATTTGCAAACAAGCCGAAAGACGCACTCAACTTATACAAACCAGCTTGAAAGTTAAGTTGGGGTCGAGAACAATACAACAAAAATAATAAAAAAAAAAATTGAAATGTTGAAATAATAATTAAAATGTACATATTTACAAATATATATTTAGAATTTGACTTAATGTTTTGTATGTGTTTGATTTATTTTACAAATTAAGAGATTTTGATTAAAAAATTTCAGATTTTTTTTCTGCCTGAAAAATTTTTTATAGATACTCCTCTATACATTTTACTTTTTTTATAAAACGCACTTTGAGTGATGCTCAACACCTTCCACCAACTAAATTTCTTATGCACTTGTATCCAAATCTTACTCCTTCTTTAACTAAATTTATTAAAAATTCAAAACAAATTAAGGGTAAACAATTATATATATATGCTATGGTTTTCGTAGTTTTTAATGTTTTATTAAAAAAAATCCTTAAGAAAAAATCCTTTATGATTTAATAATAATATATTAAATGCAATAATTTTTGCCTCTTAAAATAACTTTTATGCCTTTTTTTCCAAGGATAACATTTGCTCGTTCGTACCAGATTACTTAATTTTCATTATAACTTTAATACATTTTAATGCAGCATCAGTTTTCCTTGTACACTGCAGTGAGCGGCAACCTTTGCGCGAAAGTAATTTTACCCGGGACAAGGTCAGGGAAGGAAATCACACAACTTTTTCCAGCGCACCGCATAAAAAAGTGAAATTTAAGCCACACACGCAGAGCAGAAGACAGACGACAGTTTTGCGACAAGGCCAAATGACTTGGGGTTCAATTGTGTGTGTGCCACATGCACTCCCACTCACACACACACTGTGTTAAGTTAAGTCAGCTGCCGCCATTTTGTAGCCATTTTATCATGGCAAACAAAAGCAGCTTACGGCCTCCCGTTGTCCTTATTTTGTCTTCTTTTCGACTATAGCATATAGCTCCCATAGGAACAATCGGAAAAATAAATGAAAAAAATTATAACTTTGCTGTTTTTTAATTTTTGTTTAGTTCTTCGAGATATAGTAATGGTTTAATATTTCAGAATTACGGTTTCAATTTCATCAAAATCGGACGACTATAGCATATAGCTCCCATAGGAACAATCGGAAAAATAAATGAAAAAAATTATAACTTTTCTGTTTTTTAATTTTTTGTTTAGTTCTTCGACATATAGCAATGTTTAATTATTTCAGAATTATGGTATAAATTTTATCAAAATCGGACGTCAATAGCATATAGCTCCCATAGAAATAATAAAAATATATAAAATAACTATCTAATAATTGAGCTGCAAATAATCATAGTTTCAATGTTTTTTTTTAGCACATACTCAAGTAAATCATAATTTAAATGTTTTCAAAAGTATTTAATTAATGCAATAGCTGCAAGGGTATATGAACTTCGGCTTGCCGAAGTTTGCTTTCCTTCTTTTTTTTTGGTTTATTTCAACTTGAAGTTGATGAATTTCACTCACGCTCAACGACCGTCTGGAAAGTTATTTCAGACTGGGGTTTGAGGGAATGCGAATACTCAAGAATTTGTCACTTGATTAGCCGCACGGCAATTAGGCAAATTGCGTGACTGCATTTAAAACTCCCACATGCTTATCGACTTGGCCCTTGATTAACCCTCCGAAAGGGTGCTAACAGAAGGCTCTCAGGCGTAATTACATTAACAATTCCGAAAACCTGCCCCCGAAAAACCCCGAGTATGCGTCGGCCAATGTCATTCTCTGCTGGGCATTCAATGTGGCACGAAACGTATCCATTATTCAGGACGTGGTGCAAACAACTCGACCGACAAGCCAACAACGTCGTCCTGCGTGCAAGACGCAGTGGCAACAGTGCCGCCTCTCCTTCTGGAACTCCCACTACTGCAACGCCGACTGCACCACCCACTGCACCACCCACTGCACCATCCACTGCACCACCCACAGCACCAGCAGCAACCAATCCACATTCCATGGCATACGCACAGCATATTTGGCTTGTGAACTTGCCTACTAACCTTGTGTGCATGTGCCATTCAATTGGCCCCAGGATAACCCAGCAATAATAACAACAACGACAACATCATCAACAACAACAACAAGAACAACAACAACAACTACAGTTGCAAACATGGCGAGGTCCCATGAAGTTTTGGCTTGTAATTAAAGTTCCCCCCTGTTGACACTCTCGATAACCGAATGGCGACAGGTACAGTCACTGCAACATCAGCGTAACTTGGCTCATTAGTTACCAGCCATATTAATGGAGAAGTTGATCTCTAAAAGTATGCCAAGCTCCTAAACTATGTATGTTATACAAATTTAGGTCAAAAGGAATGAGAATTTAAGCGAATAAAATCGGTTTTAAACGCACTTTTTTAATTGACTTTTTACTTAGGTACTTAAAATCGAATTATTTAACTTCAAATATAATGTCGGTGTTCTTAAAGGTGTGTTTGCAGCTATTTTATAAAAAACCTTTCTATCAATATGAACTTCTAAAAAATCTTGAGCTTAAAAACATAAAAAAAACGATTTATTAAAAATATAAACATTCTTCTTTCTCAGTCTTAAAAAAATATATTTCGCTTAAAATTTCGTTTAAAACTACACAAAGAATTATTAAAACGCGCTTTAAAAATAGTTTTGCAAACGAAGAAAAGTTTTTCCCATAGAAGTCGCCAAACAAGCTGCCACAATATAAACCCTTTTTGACGTCGATTTCACATCCCATCCGAACGTGAAATGCAATTGCATTTGCAGTTCCCTTTGGCAAAACACACAAGCCGTAGAGGCAGAATGAAAAAAAAACCGAGAGCTAAGGATATTGTTTACCAAAGTTATCGTTGGCTGCGCATCGCTAACAAAGTACAGTGGTGGCAGCGTGACCAATGACAGCCATGTTTCCTGCATCAAGTGTGGTACAAAGTTGTCGCTCGATGCATCCCAGTCTGATCCATCCCCCCCCCCCTCCATCCCCATCCCCATCCCCACCCCCATCCCATCGAGCTACACACAATTCTGGCCACGTTTCCTCGTTCTATTTCTTTTGCCCAACTGCAAAGGCTCATTGGCTTTTGGCTGACACTCGGAAAAAATTGTAAACTTTCTTCATAGCTTTGTATGTTTATCAAAATTAAGTATCCTTATATTTGTGACCATTTGGTCTTAAATTCAAAGAGCAAGAGGGTGTCCCTTAGAACTGATATTAATGAATAAACTATTAATATATATTTTAAAAATAGTATGAGTAGGAACTACACCTTTAGTTACGTAAAGCTTTAAATTTCATTTTGTAAAATTGCTTATATCTTAAGACCAGGATTTAAACAATCAAAAATCAATAGAGAGCTTTCGACGCATGCCTATGATATTTTTATACTAAAAGACCTTTTAGCAACTCAACTGAGTTTATTTTTTACTACAAAAAGAATACAAAAAAAAAAGCGAAATAGTAAAGTCGAATCAAATATGTACTGTGTACGCTTTGTGTGTGGGTTTTTGTTTGGTGGCCGCCTGCGGCTGGCAAAACGACAAAATGTATGCTATGTTCCGGCTGAATTGCAGATTTTCATCCTCCGGCACCACGTTCTTTACGCACACACTCACGCGGCGTCAGAGTCGCTTATTCCGTGCGCCTTAATGTGCAAAAGGGGGGGATTCCCCTTTCTCGTAGATTTCACTTTGTTTGGGCGAGGGAACTGCGCGGCGCCAAGGAACAGTGTTTTGCCATTTGGTCGCATATGGCTAATGGAAAGGGGCACACACCTGGCATTGGCTGGGGGATTATCCGAGCAGTTTCCCGACATACTTTCGGGATCATATCTAAATTGAAAAAGTTATCGGTGCCGTGTGTCAAATGTGTCGCTGTCGCCTTTTATTTACATTTTATTTTCATGGCAAACGTGAGCCGCGCTGGATAATCGATTCAAATCGATGTGCCAGCCGAAATCCGTTCACAATACGTTGAAATTTCGATGACAGCATGCTGTCCTGCAAGCAATAAACAAAAATAATGTGGCCTGCTTGAAGGCGCGCTACATAAATTATAACATTAAAGACACCCGAAAGGCATAAAATCTTATTTATTCGCCGAAAATCGCTGCGTCGGACTTTCCCTCACCGATAATTCCCAGTCATAAATTAGGTAAACAGAAGTTAGAGCCTGTTAAATATGGGGGCTCGATAAGCGGGTTTTGGGATGAAATTAAAAACTGTCAGTGCTTAGATATTATCCGGTCAAAATAGAACCCCCCAATGACTGTTCAATCTGTTGACTGGGTGCCTCAAACTTTGGCCACGAATATTCTCCGGATGGAGCGTACGTACGTATTGATGCCCTCTCATGTGAAATAATTGCCGTAGTTGTCCATTAGCATTCAATAATTCATGGCTGCGTGTCTGGTTCCATGCAGATGTGTGCTTGTGAGCCCAACAAAAGTCAAAACTGTGTTGGCGTTGTGGCTATTCGCTTGAGCAATCAGGCACACTGTGTGAACCCGATTAGCTCTCGATACAGCCTTGCAATGATACCCCAGCAATGTTTGGTGTTCACTTCGATTATCATTGCAAAGATAATGAGGTCAAATGAAGTAATAGCTTGCAGTTGATTGATAATCCTGACTTGCTGATTGATAATCTCCTGAACACAAATCAGATACAGGTGATGAATGGTACACAGGCCACGAAAACGTATACTTCATACAGAGATTAAGAAGAAATTAACTGAATGTTTTACTTGATTTTAAGTGGATTGAAAAGCGTTGGTGCGAATAAAATAAATTTAGTAAATCACTTAAACAAAAATTGGACAATGTAACTTAAAATATTATTAATTTATTGTTGAGGCAGGCATTTTTAATTATTTTTAATTTAAGAGACTAACCTGTTCAATGTTCTTTATGTCAGTTCTCAAATGTATAGTTTTATGACATAAAAATAAAACACATTTACAGTTTCCTTGTCTTAAAATTCCATTTTATTTTTCTGAATGAACTTTAATTTACATTATTCTTGTTTTTAATTTATTACTAAAATTTCATAAATTTGTTTATTCAACTTTTCACACATACCATTTTAAGTTAGCTAATATTTTGTTTTCAAAAAAGCATTCAAGCAAATACTTTTTATGCCTAAAATAAAATATACTTGACAGGAACCAAAATTGCCAATACACATAAAATTGTTTGTTGTTGTGTAAAATTTGTAAATAAATTAAAATATTTGAAAGCTTGTTTATACATTAATTAAATGAGAAGAATATTAAACTTATTAAAATTAAATGAATTTTATGTAGGTTTAATGCTTTTAAACTGATCACAGCAAATTGTTGTAAATACTCAAGAACGAAAACGGAGCAAAGTATAATGGTAAAATGATTTCAACCACTCTAAATTTTTTAATTTTGTCTTGTAAATTTTTGCTAAACAATTTAGTTTCTATGTATTTACAGAGAGGTTTTTCTCTAATATTTTGCTAAAAAGGATTCCAACTTGGTGATAAAAACTTTACTTTCAAGACTGTTTTTAATTATTTCATTGATAACAAAAATATATTATAGCTAGTCACAATAATTGTTAGGCTTATAAACATTTACAGTTTAGCTATAATCTGTTCTTCTTCGAATTCACAAAATGTTTCCTTCTTCTTCAACGAAATTTCTTAACTTTTTACAATTGATTTCATGGACGTGAAAGGAAAGTTGGACTTCTGGCTCTAAATCCTGGCTCGTTCCTTCATTGAGTTCTTCTGGGCTTTTGTGTGTGTGTGTGTGTGTGCGTGGGTGTTTTTTGTTGTGGGCTGAAGGATATGAGTTGATGTTTGTGTGTATGTGTGGGGCGACGTTAGTTGATGCCGAAACGTTGCGCCTAGAAAAGTTTTTCGTTGTTATTAGTTAATGCATGTGAGTGTTGGTGTGTGAGGGTATCTGTGTGTGTGTGTGTTTAGTGTTGATACATTTAAATTAAATTTTAAACTAGGCAACAAATTAAATTTGTTGAGTATTTTTATTTTTCCTACTCTGATGTCGTTCTTGTCTTTTCTATTTTCTTTTTGGCATTCTTCATTTCTTACTGCTAAATGAAAGCTCAGTTTTCTTAGCATTTCTCTCATTAAACTTTCACTTCTTAGTTGAGTTTTTGGGGCCTTGGTCCAAAAAGGAATTACTAGTAGTAGATGCTTTGTAGTTGTTCTTGGTCTATCGTCCATAAGTTGCTGGATATGCATTTACATGGATCTTTGGCGGTGCCTTAGACACATTGGGTGCTCGGTTCAAAGAGAGGATTGGCAGACTATATGGATTAAAAGAAAATATTTCGTTAGTTCTGTAATTTTGAAATTTATCTGTTTAAAAAAATATACTTAAAACTCTATAAATATACTATATAAAGAATAATAAATTTAATAAAAAACAAACTAAAACTATGAAATAGTAATTCTTATTGAAAAACCACATTTTATAAAAAAAAAACCGATATATACCACTAATTTTTCATCTAAGATTTTTTAAATATTAAAGCTTATTGATTGTTTTTTGTAAAAATGTTTTGTAAAATGTTAATCACCGCTAAATACTAAAAAAAAGAGATTTACCGACAACACTTTCCAACCGTTGATATCTAATTATAAGCCTTAATGAAAACAGCCGACCGCTAAGCTTGCGGCCTGAAATCGCTTATATGCAAATTATTGTGTTATTTATTGGTGGCTATGGCTGGCGAACAGAAAATCTCTTTTAATTCCATTTTGTTTAATTTGGCGTAATTTTTGTTATGCATTGTTGTCGAGTTCCGCTTGGATTTGTCTTATTTTTGTATGTATTAATTAACCGCTTTAATTAAAATTGGCACTGAAGCAGCAGCAAAATGCGTGAAGGTTGAAAAAAAGCTAATTTAATTGAAATATTTTACTAAAATGTCCCGGCAAATTGAATCGCTTTATGTTTTAGTTGGGCAGCTGTCGGGCTATGGGACATTTTGACGCTTCACTGACGCCATTTAATTGGCCTTTTAGTTAATTGGCCAATTTATATGCACATTTTGATTGCCATTGCAGCTTGGCAATTAGCAAGACCCACGGGTCGGCAATTTTATAAGCACACATTTTATGGGAGGCAAAAATGCCCAAATCGACGGTAAAGTAAATTAAATTAAAGACCAATAAAACGATAATTAAATTGTACACACAACACAAAAAATTATGTTACATATTAGGCCAATAATGTACTAATATGGATTTTATAACCACAACTTACCGTTTTTAATATCTGAATTGGGAACGTGGTTTCGTGGCTCGCAGCATTTAAAATAAAATAAATCGTTTAAAGGTGAGTCAAAATCTAAAAACGAGCTACGTTCACAACAATTTCTGGTCTTATACATATTCTTAATCGTTTACATTCTAGTTGGATCAACGTTCTTAGTCCTAGATACAACTATGATACGAGCACTTAGCCATCTATGTACAACATTAACTTAGCACCTAACACCTCCTAGAATCTGACATAACTAAAGTCGTTGGGATTTGTGGCCATTTGTGGGGCCGACCCGCTTACCTCCTCCTCCATGGCAGTGGCGTACATATGCGGCGATACGTTCTTCTCGAGACTGAAGTGATCCTCCGTCGTCTTGTGGTAGACGGGATTCTCGAAGTTTATCGAGTTCACCGCCCGCGTGCATCGTCGGTATAGAACAAAGATGGTCTGTAATTGTTGTTAAAGTTCGTTAGTTAATTGTTTGTTTAATTCAAATTGTAGTAGACTTACGGAAGCTAGTACGGCGGTACTGGTTAGACTGGCTATCACAATCAAGGCTACTTGGCCGTAGTCCTTTTCTGTCTTTTGGGCAGACCCATCAGCTTTGTCACTAACGACTGTGCCATTTACGCCAACTTTCTCTTCAACTGTTTGTGAGAAATATACACAGAAAAATCATAAATTTAGAAAACATGGTTTATAACATTACAAAAATTGGACCGACACAAATATTCATATAAACATTGTTAATGAAAATGTATATTGGTTTTTAAAAATTGAAAATTAGTTCCAGTATCCATGTTAGGGCGAGCGATAAATTGATGAGAAGTGTATTGTTTACTGATAATAAAGACACATATGTTTATAAAGGAAGGTCCTAAGTAAAATAAACAATTTTTAATGAATTAACTTATTAATCAAAATTAACTTCCTGTAAAACTTTCATAAACTCCTAGTTTAAAGGCAAATTCACACAATATTATTAAAATATGCCTTTACGTGCTCTTCTGCGTTCTCCCATAATTTCATAATTCCTATGGCCAAATATAATTAAAATGTTGTCTTTCTGGGCGCTTGGAGCTTGGCATTGGGCAAAAAAAAGCAGAGAAGTCGCCCACGACGACTACATCCCGTGGCGAATGTTTCCGCCTATGGGGTTTCCCTGGTTTTGCTGTTGGCTTCTGTGCGTTTGTACTCTCTGCCTTTTGCTGTTGTGGTGGCAGGAAGTTGTAGGATTTTTCCGCTGTCATCATAATTCGTTTTTATATTTTTCCGTTTAGAATTTGTTCAACAGCAGAAAAAAGCGCACAAAGTTAAGCGCGGGAGGCGCGCGTTCGTCTGGCAAGGGATATGGCGCGCTTTTAGCGCGTCCTCAAGTTTCGTCCAATTCCACCCGCGGAATAAATCCCAGTTTCCCTTCCAAATGTTCCCACTTCTGTTGTTTATATTAATTTTTGCCCTACGAATATTCAAAACGAGGACTTTTAGATTTGGACAAAAGAGCATGTGGCAGAGAATTATCATTAAAAGTTCATAGCGGCAACAGATGTGCGGCATTGATTCGGGCGTTAAGATGCTGCAAATTTATTTTGGCGGCATTAACAGACAGTCGAATGGCAGGACAAGCATCTGAAAAGTTGCACGTTGCCTGGCATATTAATTTCTTTTGGTTTAAGTGTGTGGCTGTTTATCTTCACTGAGGCGAAAGCGCCAGCAAATTGCCAGCAGCTGTTGCTTTATTTTCCTATAACTTTTTAGGGGCAGCTAAACAATTTTTTGTTTTAGGTCTTGGTTATCATTTCACTAAAGCTTAGAATGTATTTATTTTCAGTATATTTTTCAGCCCAACATTGTTTTTAAAACACAATTTTCTGTGTTTGCTAAGAAATTTAAATGATAATTGCTTTATCTATTTATCTAAGATCCTGTTTTTATCCATTTTGAAAAGATAAATTTATTTCTTTAGAAAATTGCTTTACCAAATTAGCATTTGCTCTTCGGTAACTGCCAGTTTTATGCTTGCCTAGAAATGTCATATATTATTGCTCACTTTTAATCTATACGAAATGCAATTTCCGTGCTTCACTCACACACACACACACACTCACACACACCGACGTGCAAACATTCGGATATATAACAGAGAGTTATGCCTCATCGCCCATTTGTATAATCCCGCACATGTGCTCTCATATTTATTTCGGAACTCCAACTCAGGATAACGCATAGCAGGTGCTCAGAACCCCTCGATCCCCGGCACCGGAAGTGCCATAAAAAGTACGACAAAATGGCTGCCGTGCCACAAATTTCCTTCCCAAATGAAATAAAAACGCATAAAATATGTTCCGTCACCTGTTTTGGGTTCCGAGAGGGGATGAAAACAGATTAGATAACCAAAAAAAAAAGTTGCAAAGTTGTATAAAACAACAAAAAACAGAGGAAGTCAAAAATGGTGTGGCATGCAAATAAACAAAATGGCGGCTTTTCTGCCATGTTTTTGATCTTTTTTGACCCCCCCTTCCATTGTTGTCTTCACATCGGAGGCAATATGCAGTAAAGTTAGAGGCGTGCAATAACAATTGCCGGACTGACCGAAGTGCAGGCAAATGAAAGTCATAAAATGCTGCAAGGAGCAGCAGCAGCTGTTCACCCAGTTCTCCTCACTGCCTTTTCCTCGGATTTTCCCCGATTTTCTCCGCTTTTTCCCGCAGTGAGCTCCGTTTTATGTGGTTGGCTATTAAAAACGCAGTCGTTACTTCGACGGCTCAAAGTTTATGGTTACTGGGGGTCTGTCCAACCGGATTGCACTGCCCTACTCTGTATGTCTCTGGGGTATTTGCGAAACTTTGCCTGCGCTTAATTAAGCAATTTGAAGTGGGCAGAGATGGCCATAGAAAAAGTAGCACAAACCGCTAATTGAAATTGCAGTTATGCTGGCGGGACGGACGTCATCATCATTGGCCGGGCTGAACCATCTAATTGAAATGGTCCCTAACTAGTTTATAGTTATTTACTGACCCGCGCCTCTGCAAACTTGGTCCGGGCCCACTTTGTTAAAGCCCCCGTTGTCGTCATTCTTTGGCCGCAAGTGTGTTGCAGCTTCTTTAGAGTCCTCGACCTTCGAACCCGCGACTCGTCTGCAAAGTCCGCCACTGTGACTTCTTTAAATTCTCGTAATTAGGCACAATTGTGTGGGCTTCTCGCTAAGTTTTTCCAGGAAACTTGATTACACCCCGCAGGCATGACAACGTTTTTCAAGCGTCCGGAAGTTTGCCCACTTTTCACTTATAAGCCGGCCAGGCAACTGAAGAGGATAACGACTGGCATTGGTTAAAATTAAAAAAAATAAGAAAAGGGGATTTATTTTGTATTTTGTGAGGGCGGCTAATTTGCTTCTCTAATTGCGTTCCATAATAGGTACTCGGAAACGTTTAAATAATTCACAGAATTTTAAAGTGATAAGAACTTTGTTTGAAGTTACCGAATCACCTTATTTTAATGTTTGATTTGTATCAAATGCACATGGAAAACAACAAAAACTGTATCCCAAAGGCGTTTTCCGGTCGTTCAAAATTTAAGAATTTCTTTTGTGCGCAAGGATCCACTATATTGGCCTTGTTTATTCCCCAGAATAAAGCTGGCATAAATTCGGTTGCCACAGTAAAATATCTTTCTTTATGCCGCTTGGCCTGAGTTTTAATATTGGAACGCTGAACAATTTCAAGTTTAAATTGATCAAAGAGCTATTGTTGAATGTCGGTTTATTAAAAATAATGATACGGCTTTTAGATATGGCAACCAAAATTCTTATTTAAATCAATAGTTACGAAACGGATGAAAACGGCACTGGGTGCAGCAGACACAACACACACTGAAAACAGGGGGAAGTGGGCTTTGTGGTCCGGTACATTTTTAGGTATGTGACACCGGCCAGCCAGATGGGAGTAATTCACTTTTGCAAATATGTCGCCCAAAACGTCGACAGTTCGAGGTGTTGACACTGCCAATTTGCTGGGAGGATGAAGATGATGATGCTGATGACGATGACGATAGTAGCGCTGGCGATGACGAATTTCTGGTTAAACTATTTGCCATGCTCCATATCACTCGGTGTGTTGCTTATGTACAATTTAATTTCATGGCGATTTGTTGACGACTGCCGCTGAAATGTCCTTCCTGCTGCCGTTGCGGTTGTCAGCCGTTCATCATTCCGTTCCCATCCGAATCCATGTCACTCTGTCAGAGAGCAGTTCGCAAATTGCACGGAGAAATTCGCTCGGATCCGAGTCCAGGAGTCCCGACCCGGGTAAAAGCTGGATATAAGTCGGCCGGGGGAATCGGAGGGCGACTGGGTGGTCCTGTTGCCATTAAACATGTCACCAATGCTTCCCTTTTGTGGTTTTTGCACTGTGTGTGAACCCGATATTTATGTTTTACGCTCCGCATTTGGCATGACTATTTGGGCCAGACTTCGTGTGTGTTTGTGTATGCATTTTGAGTGATTACGTCGATATCATTGATGTTGATTAATGATGATGACGACGATGGCTATATGTTTGCGGAAATGTTGCTCTAGAAATTGTCGCATAAAATGCCAACCAAAATTAATACAACAAGAAATGCAGGTAAAAAATATGTTCACAGGGACATAAGCACTCTTGAAGCAAATGTTCTTATATAAATCCAACACCAGTTCTCCTTTAACCCTTTCAAATTCCTAGTACCCAATTGCTTTACGTTAGGGTTCGTAAAAATCTCTCACTTTAAAATTTGTTAAAGCCTTAAACAACTTAATTTTGTTTACCAGACATATAAGCACGATTTTGTTTAAGGTGCTTTTAATCGAATACATTTTTTGTTAAAAAAAAAAAAAACTTTCTTGAAGTTTTTAATAAACCGTGAGGCTCTGATTTGATTTTTATTTTTAAATGTATTTTTTTATTTTTAAGATTTTGAGATATTTTACGAACCCCGCTTAACCCTAAAAAACCACCACCATAGTTTTAATAGAAAAGTGTCGCATACCCGGCGCTTCACTGTGCGCATCTTGAGGTAGTTTTGGGGTTAAAATGGACGACTGGTTGGTCGTCCGATGGATCGGTGCAGTGGGACGCACACTTGGGATACGCGCTACAAACAAAAGGTAATTTTATTGAAATAATGAGATCCGAAAAGGTGAAAATGCAATTGAATGAAATGCGCAGTGCAGTGGACCACTCAAAAGGCCGCAACCGCAACAGAGAAGCGTTCTGTATCGCCACGCTTCTGTTGGCCGCCTTTGGTCAGCTCAACCGCAAAACACGACCATCGAGGCGGACAGCTCGAATGCAATTACGAAGCCCCCCCCTGAAATTCCCATAGAGTGTAGTAAAAAATCTACTTACGATCTTCCACACACATGAGGCCGTCGGCCATCAGCTTCAGACCCGTTGGACAGGCGCAGGATATGCGGGGACTCCTCTCGTTAATCCTGGGAGCTGGCAGGCAGAGATGGGAGCAGTGGCCGTTGACCGACTGGCAGTGGTTCACACCATCGGGTTGGCGGTACGGGTGGTACACATGCACCACCATGGGATGTTCCAACTGCAACGAAAAAGTTATCTTAATTTATTAAATTTGTTAAAATGTTATATTATTGTTAATTGGTTCCACACTTTGTCCAAAGGCTTAATCTTTATTTTTAAATGTTTTACAAAAGTATTCATTACACAGGCATTTTCAATTTCTTGAAATATTTCAACGACCGATAAGAATGGGCAATTTCCGAGTTTTTTAACATAAGCTTGACATCCTGTTTTTTTTCGATTAAACAGACGCAAAGTTCATACAATAAACTGGCACAAACAAGTAAATTAAGTCGGTTTCACAATATTCAGATTGTCTGCTTTAATCAGAGCTTGGCTTGACATTGAAATCGGAAATTCACATAAATACATATAATACATTTTAAATAATAATTCTATCAGTATTATGACATTTAATTCAAATTCATTTCACTGAAACTTATAATATTAAATGGTTTCATTTTTACATATTTCTATACAGTAATAAAATTCAATTTATATATTATTATTCAAAATGCAATAAGTTCTTATTTAAAAACAACATTATTTTGAAGTAGACTTACCATATGTGTTGCGGTGACAGCCTCAACATCTTCTCCATTGAACTTGTTGGCCTTGAAGACGGCCTGTTTGTCCCAGTCGGTCCAGTAGACGTAGTCCTCGAAGGTGGTGATCGAGAAGGGATGTCGCAGGTATTCGGCGGAGTAAAGAATCTGACGCCTTTGCGAGCCATCGTAGTTGGCCGATGAAATGGAGTTCAACTTGCCGTCCACCCAGTAGAGGCGTTTAAGAACCAGGTCCAGGGTGATGCCGTTAGGCCACTTGACATCGTAGCTGATGATGGCGGTGCGATGGGAGCCGTCCATGCCCGCCCTTTCGATGCGAGGAGAGGCGCCCCAGTCGGACCAGTACATCCAGCCATCGATGGGATCCAGGGCGATGGAGCGCGGAATGTCCAGCGCGTCCTTCACCAGGACCTTGCCCATGCTGCCCTCGAAGTTGGTCAGTTCGATGGTGCATTTGTTGGTATCCGTGTAGTAGACGTGGTTGTAGATCCAGTCCACAGCCAGGCCATCCGAGGTCACCGAGGATTTGGTCAGCACCACTGTCTTATCGCTGCCCTCGTCTATTGGCGCCTTATATATACTCTGCGTGGTCACATCACTCCAGAAGATCATCCCCGTGCGGAAGACAAAGTCCAGGGCAGTGGCTGACTTTGTACTATTCACTATGGAAGTCATTTCCGGGCGATCGAGTGCTATCTTCCGGATGTCGTGCCGTCTGGCCAAGAGCAGCGAGGCATGTCCTTCGCTGGCCTTGCACCTGGTGTGGTTCTTCAGGACCCTCATGTAGCCCGCCTCGCACTCGCACTTGAAGGCTCCGATCTCATTGACGCACCGTTGGGAGCAAACGCCTTGGGTCTCGCACTCATCGATGTCCACGCAGGTGCGATTGTCGGCGGCCAGTTTGTAGCCATCGTGGCACTCGCAGCGGAAACCCACCTCCATGTCCACACACTGGTGCATGCAGCCGCCGTTGCCTTTGGAGCACTCATTGATGCTGCACTTGCCAGCGGGCTCGTCCTCGCCATTCGGACAGTCCTTCCTCTGGTCACAGACCTTGGACCGCGGAATGCACTGGCCACCGCCGCAATCGAACTCGCTGGATGCATTGCAGCCCCTCATCGGTGCACTAATGTTGCACGTCTTCTCATCACTGCCATCCGCACAGTCCCTGTCCCCGTTGCAGATCAAGTGGCCGGGGATGCAGCTGCGATCGTCGCACTGGAACTGATCTGGACGACAGGACACGTTCGCGCACTTCTCCTGTGACTCGTCCTCGCCATCTTCACAATCTGCCTCGCCGTCGCACACCCACGACGGGTGCAGGCAGGTGATGCGATCCGAGCACTGGAACTCGGACGCATGGCAGAAACTCAAGCGACGAGTATGACAGTTTTGCTAAAGAGGGGAGAAAAAAGGATAAAATTGCGAGTTTAGTTTCAGGATTTTACTCCGATTCCAATTTAATAGTCATATATAAAATTAAAATGTCTTTATCATTTAAAATGCTTTAATTTTGGCAATGTTGTCTATTAACAGGAATGTCCTTGGAGAAAGGATCTCTGCGCGTGACGAGGATAAGGGATGTTAACTTTACTGCAGCTACAACAGTTTGCTTTTCTTGTTAAGTGCCAACCAAATATTCAGACAGCTAAGCCCGGTTCACAAACGCACACAGCAGCACACACAAGCTCTTATGCACCAGCACGCACACATACACTTGTACACATATTTTTACAGGTCCCTGTGGCCAATGCCTGCATTTTTTGTGTTGCATACTTTTAGGAGATGCCAGAAAGCATTTTCCGAACTTTATACGCTATGTGAAAACAAGTATATCCGACTAATGTATTTATTTATGTAGCTTTGGTGCTTATGAAAAAAATTGTTTTAAGTTTATAATCCGTTGTATAACTGATTTAAAGTGTTTTATTATCCGTTGTTTAACCATATTTTAATATTTAATTAAATCAAAAACTTGTGTTTTTAATTCTTGTGGTAATAATTGATAGAAGTTTATAAACAATTTTCAAATATCTTTTAAATAAATCCTTTGAAGAACATCAAAGATGCGGTTTGTTTCGATAGTTTCCAGTCTGTTTTTATTGCTATTCGGTGCCATGCAATTTCGGATACCAACCCACTACTGACAACAAAAGCCATGCGTCATACATATAAATGTTTATGGGAAACAGTTGCCGACATGGTCGTCGTCGTCGTTGCCAGTTTTGAATAATGCTCGCGTCTTGCATAATTTATGCTTCCTAGCTCGCTCCATATAAATATATATTTATATGCGAGGGCTGTTAAACCACTTCCTCTCTGTGTGCACTGTGTGTGTGTGCTTTGATAATGTGTTCATATCAATTTTCATTGCAAGTTGAAGGTAAAGATTTTATGAGCTTCCACACAAAGAAAACTGTTATTTCCCTTTTTATTTATTAATAAAAACTGCGATTTAATGAAAAAACTGCGGCATTGCCCACACTTCATATAAGAATTAATTTATGTTTGCAAGGAGTTTCAGGTTACAGGGAATATATATATTTGGTGACATTTAATCATTAGTTAAATTTGCATCAAGAAGGTATTTTTTTTCGATTAAAATTGATTAAATTTTGTTGTGTACTTATTTATTTATGTCAAGTTCGAATTATAAATGCTTTGTATGCAAAAATGTATTTTGTTGGAACTGGACTTAGTTATTTACTATTCATTTTCCATTTTGATTTTATGCTGACAAATATTGAAACCAAATAATGTTGGTTATGAACTCACCTCATCTGCGCCACCAGCGCAGTCTGAATCGCCGTCGCAGACCCATTCTTTGGGAATGCAGGTGCCAGTTGGACAGGTAAAGGACTCCTGGGTGCATTTAGGTCTTTCCCCGCACTCCTTCTCATCCGAACCATCGCCGCAGTCGTCGTCGTCGTCACACTTGAAGCGATTTTGTATGCAACGTCCATTGCCACAGGTGAACTCATCCGAGCGACACGTCCTATCTGCGCAAAGTTCATTCCAATGATTAACTTGATTCTTCGAAGGGATTTTGTGGAGGATTTTGTGATTTTCATTAGTAAGTGCATGGAAAGAGGAAATGCTTAGAGCACAAAAGACGGGGAAAATGTGCCTGGGAAAAGCCAACACCATAATAAAATTGCCAACATACAAACAAAGCATAAAGAAAAAGAAAATATGTGAAAGTGACAACAAAGAAACAGCGCAAACACAGCAAACTAAAGTGTGCTCTTCTGTGTGTGTTTGTGCGTAAATATTTGTGCTTTATTGCATACGAGTTTTAGCATGGCATTACACAATTTTTCGAGAAATGTGTGCATGGCACAGTCAAGTGCAGGAATAGTACGGTACAGCATCTAGAAATAAATAGCAACCAACACCAAGCAAATGCAGAGAAAATCTAAGTTAATTGCGTATATTAAAGCAGCCAACACCAAGCAAAAAACAGAGAACAGTCTAAGAAATATTCGGTTATGGCTTACTGCACTGGGCCTCATCGCTTCCATCGCGGCAATCTCTGTTCTGATCGCACATCCAGGCCAAGGGAATGCACTCGCCCTCGCCCGATTTGCAGGCAAACTGCTCGGGCGAACAAGTTTGGCTTCCTAAAAAAGAACAGATCAAGATATTTTTCGAATTGAGTGCAAATGTTCTGAAATAAATGGGGAAATCCAGTAAAACTTAAACCAATTCAATAATCAATGCCACTTTTAAAAAATATATTTGTTCATAATTTCGTAAATTAAACAAGATTTTACCTTTAAATATAAAAATATTGGAAAAAAATATTTGAGTTGTTCTTATAGTTATTTTCCATTTAGTTTTGTCACATATATCCCCTTAAAAACATCTGACAAAATTTAAGTCTCCATAGAGGGCCCAAAAAATCTTTTAACTGCCTGGCTAATGGGATTTTATATCGCTGGGAAAGGAAATGCGTCTTAAAGTAGGCAACCGAACACTGTCCTGTAATTAAGTTTATAAGCAGCTGCCTTATGAGGGCGGGGTAGCAAAGGCAACCGTTCTCCAAGTAGTAAACATAGTTGTCATGCCAACACACAGGCACAACCATTCGGGGGCTAAACAGTTGGCATTTTATCTAGGCAGTAATTAAGACATTATCAGCCAACACTCCATAAAGTTAAAACGCACACATGCGTATGCATTAAAACAATTATCGCCCACACCCGCCACGCACACACATTCACATTCACACTCACAGTCACAGCCACAGTCACAGCCACAGTCACAGACATCCATTGAAGATATCCTTGCCAAAGGAGCGGACATTAAACAAAGCTGACAACACCCCCACAGACACGCATACACTCACACACAGGGACATCAAAACGCTTGTGTTTAACCCTTAATGCGTAATAGTATGCCAGTTCTTCGTGACTCGCTTTCGAGCTTTCTTTCACTTTCTTTCTCTCTTTCATTGTCCTTTGTTTCACGTTGTGTGTGGGTGTGTGTGATTTTCGCTGATATGATTATGTACCTACATCACAGCTGAGACTGTGTGTTCGTGTAAGCAATAAAATCTTATGGATGTGCCACATATTTGAATATGCTTTTTGGCGTTTTGTCTACCTCTTCCGCTCCTTCCTTCCTCCCTTTACTCTCCTTCCTTTCCCTTTTCTTTCCTTTACGTCCTTCGTCCTGTCTATTTGTTTACCGCTTACACGGGCATGGCGTACGGCGGAAATTTCTGACATCGTTGCAAATAAATTAATTTATTATTATTTTCTTCTTGGCATTTGCCATTTTTGGCGGTTGCTTAGCATGTACAACGCGTCGTATGCGTGATATGCCTTTAATTGGAATTTATTGTGACCAGCTTTCTGAATTTATTCGTCGTTCGCTTGCTGAATATTTACTGAAATTGCCAAAATGCCTGCAAAAAAATTTACAAATTCTCCTTAACTTTTAGATTTCTTAGGAGTTGCCCATATTTAATTATTTGATTTTTATATCTTTACCATTTCTTGAAGTATATAATTCTTTTTATTACTTACACAAGCTGAACTTTAACATAAGCTTTTTTTTTAATTACTATATTAAAATAAAGTATAGTGTACGGTTTGAGAAATATGCAGTAAACATTTTCGTTAAATACATTTGAAATTGCTATCTCGTCCTCTCATTTAATGGCATTTAACATCATTCATGGTCACTTGAAAACTCTTTTCGATTATTTCGTTCACCCATGCACCTGATATATTTTCAATTATTCAATATCATTTTGCCAACCATAATTTATGGCTTCATTAAATTTTCCATCGGTGGCGAAGAAAACATTCGCCAGGGGGCTTTTATGTACATATAAAACTTTCCGTTTTTATCCATTCGGAGGTAACTACTTGGCTGAATGGCAGTTTCATTCTCGTGCGTCCATGGAGACTCAGCTTCCTTCTCGGCTTTGGCTTTTGTGAGTCCTGGCAGAATCAATTTGCTGTCGTGGGGTCACAGTCAATGGACCACCGAGGGTCCTGCTCTCCTGCACTTCTTTCCATACGCACACATCCTCGCATTGTATTCAATAGCATTTTCTTGTTATCTGACGCCAAGCCCCATATACTTGCAATTTGATTTTAATTTTATTTAAAATGCTTTTTAGACCATGTACATTGTACAAGAAATGTCCAAGGCGAGTGCAGCCTGCCTTCAGCTCTCCGGCACTTGAAAGCCAATGAAGCTTAATGCTTTTGTGGGGCAGTTTGCGTTTTGTTTATTGTTCAGTTCACCCCTCTTTGTTCCACTGTTCAACGGCTGGCCAAAGTTTCCCCTTAATAGTAAACAAAGATATGAAGAGTCCGAGTGGAGCATTAAATGGAATTAAATAACGGGGCGGGGACCATAACTGAAAATATTCGTACTAAAGGGAGTTATCCTGCGCAGTGAGCTGCACTGTTTGTACCCCAAAAACCAAGTTAAATTAAGATTCACAAGAGTAACTGGGATTCACTGGGTAAACGCAAAATGTCAACAAGGTTTGACGACAATTTTAACGCACATAAAAGATATAAAATGGCACACATATCCATTCACATGAGCAGACATAGCTTTGTGCACACACAGCAAACAACTGTAATCAGTTCAATAGTTGATTGCTAATTTATTTTTTTAAAAAAGTATAAAAAAAATTGCTTTCAAATGATTAAATATTTTCAAGAGTCATTCAGTACGTTTGCACCTGCTTTTGTAATGGAATTATGTAAGAAATATTTCCAAAAAATTAAGATCCTAAAGTTAAACAAGTTTTAAGCGTATCCCTTTTTTTCAAAATAAGATTTCTGAAATTAAATTTTTTTTTTTTTAGTTTTCTTTCATGTGATTTAATTGGTATTACGTCATTTAAAAAATAAAAAAAAAATCAACGTTTTATTTTTCTGCAGCAAGCCCCTATCATTTCGAACACAGCTGTAGCTTGATAGCCGACCAGTGAGCCATGAGTCCCAGCATATAAAGCACAGGCTCAATTTGGCGCTGCGTTCGCCTTTTGATTACCGGTTTTTATTTTCATCAAGGATAACATCATAAAAATCGCATCATTTTTTCAATTACACCGCTGAAATACCGTCCAAAATAAAAAGATTTTCGCCACTCTCCAGCCTCTCTTTCACCACGGACTCTTTTTATAGTTGGGAAATTGTTTCACAGACAATAAACCACTAAGCATGTTACTGTGCAAGAAAATGAAACGGATAAAGTGAGAAGCGGAAACTACGCCCAACGAGAGGAGAAGTGCGCCTAATGCATAAATACAAATTAGTTCCGCCGATTGTCACGTCGCGATATTGTCCGCAAGAAGTGACATTAATTTATGGCGTGGTCAGTCCCAGGCAAGTCATAAAGTCTTTTTGAGACCTCTGGGGTCCTTCAAGGAGGAACGCATTTAAATTTCGACTAAGTGACTCCGCTCGGTTTAGTGATGGGCAAATCCTCCAGTTAGTAGGCAAATGTGAGATAGAATAATTCATTATTTTCGCTTACTGGCACATTCGAATTCGTCGGACCCGTCGCGACAGTCTTCGTCGCCATCACAAATAAATTCCTTGTGTACACATTGCTCACCATTTTTACACATAACCATCGAAAAGGAGCATCGACCCCCTGTACATATTATTATATTACATATATAACAAATTAAAGCTTTTAGAAAATACCTTTTAAAGTAGATATCGGTTCTAAGCTATGTTTGAAGTAATGATATTTTTTAAAATTATATTATAAGTTAAAAAAATAGTTTAACATTTTATCAAAAAATATTCTCAATTTTCGCTAAAATTGGCAGGCAATTTAATCCTAAATATAATATGTATGCAAATTTGTGAGGCTATATTGAAGCTTAGTTTATTTGATTTTCTAAAGTCTATGGGTATCTTAAAATTATGGAACTAATACCAATCGAGCAAGTCAAATTATTAGGTAGTATTGCAAATTTAAGAAGACATTGATCTAAATTGTGACCCGAAACAGTAGACAAGCTTTGGGTCTTAATTATTATTAATGCATTACCAGGCGTTTCTATTACTTTTCCAATCGCATATCGCCGATATCTACTGCTTATATTAAAAATGATTGGCTGACACTTACGGCAACGAGTCGCCGCTTCGTCGCTTCCATCGGCGCAGTCGTTTTCCCGATCGCACACCCATCTTTGCGGAATGCATTTTCCGGTGCTGCAGCGGAATTGCTCCTGGCTGCAAGTCGATTCTGCAAGTGTAAATGTTTGAAATCAATTTTACATAACTGCTGGATATAATGGCAGTGATAGAATATTCCCATATATATATATATGTGCAAATGTCTGCACAGCATGGCTTTTAAACTTTTAATGCTCGAATGGTTAAGTGTGTCAAAAATAAATGTGATTTTTATGTTCCTGTGGCTTTTGCCTCAGCTTTTGTTTTATGCTTTAGTAGAAATAGTTTTTCCGCCACTTTATGTTTATTTTATTTTATGACTTTGCCCGTTTAGATGGACCAGAAAGTGTCTTTAAAGGGCTTACAAATATTTTAGCCTGGTGTCCTGGTAGGAAACAATTTGTTTGGTTGACTGAGTGATGGCAATGCAATTAAAAGATAAAAGGAATGCTTGATAGAGTTAGTTTTGGCTTGTTATAAAATTGATAGCAGGATGTGTTGCAAGCAACTGTTAGGAAAATATTAATTAAATGTCACAAAGTGACACTATTGAAAAGCAGTAAAATGAAAGTATATTTTTATGCTTATATGTAAATTTACTGTGGTAAGAAAAACATGTTCCTTAATAACAATAATAAATAATGATTTCGGATATTTCTTAACTATTAAAATATTCTTATTATTTTTATTATTATTTCCCAAAAACTTAATGTATTTTACCCAAAGCTTTTTTAAACGTTGCACATTTGTAAGCTTCTACATGAGTGCAGACAATTGAGAGCTTAACTCGAACGAATTCCTTTGAATGACATCTGCATTCGGCTCAAAATGGCTTTAAGAGGATCCTTGCCAGCTCCGCTCCCAGCAGGCCGGGAGTCGTTTGCCATAAACTTAAGCCCAACTTTTGTGGCAGTTCTAAACTCCGGCGCAAAACTGTAGACCCCGGCAAATACCAAACCCAAACCCAAACGCAGACCCAAAGTGGAAGTCAAAACCCAGGGGATTCAGACACACAGCCGCCGCAGTGCGAAAAATGCGCATCACGTTCTGCGTTTTGAGTTTGGGGACCCGGGAAACCGGGAAATGGGAAATGGAAACTGCTAGCCTGAATAGCGAAAACGTTCTGGGGCGTATTTACCTAGACAGCGGCATTTAGCGCCCAAAAAAAGACATTAAATAGGGCTGAGACGGGCGATTAGTTAGCCAGAATCTGGTATGTTTTTGGTTTGATTTAGAATGCGCCGAATGAAGAAAAGACTCAGTGAAAATTAAAGGATGTGAAGAAAACATTTGCCATCATATTACGGAATTGACTAAAGTTAATTTTAGTATATTTACTTATTAAGCCATAAATAATCTGTCATCACCAGAAAATTACACACAATATTAGGAACATTATCCTAAGTTAACGCACAAGCAGACATTTCTCACAAGCAATTGGTTTTTTGCTAGTACACATAAAGAAAAAGAAAATCATATAAAACAATATAAATTCAGAAAGGTACTTGATATAAAAATGCACAAAATTATAGATAAAATAATTTCCGTTCCTTATTTATGATTTTATTATGCAAATTATGTAAAAAGTGCAAAACAAATACATCGTACTGGAAACAAATCGAATTTCTATGCCACTAGCATGTTCTGAATGGCCAGTTTTTTGGCCAGAAATATTATACTCGATGTTGATCTTTGGCCAACAGTTTGTTGGAGTATATGTATCTAAATAAATGTATGAACTTTTTGTTCCTGTGCCTAAGAGCACATTTCGCAGCTGCTTTGCCGCTTTGCCACTTGCCACCCAGATGCAAACTTCATTATTTACAGTCTGCCGCGTCGCGACAACGTGGTGCCAGAGGTATGGGTTTCGGGGTGTTACGAGTGGGCGCGAAAGTGGGCGCGAAAGTGGGGAGTCCCTGCCAGACAGGCTCTTAATCCCTTTTGGTACAGGTGGGTGGAGATCGGGTCCCTGCAGATTATGCAATTCATTTAAAGTGCTTTTGCTGCCGCGAGGGTGGAAAATCTAAGAACACCTCGCACTATAATAAATGGCACACCTGCCGTCGTCTATCTGACTTTTCACGTGTATTTATTAAACCCGAATGCAACGCTTTGATTGTAGGGCGTGGGTCTACCACAAATTGAGGTTCCCAACGGGCGACAACAAAAGTGACAAAGTCAGCCGACTTAAGCCAAAGCAAATACATCGAAAACTTTCCATACAGACACCGAGAACTAACCTCGACAAAGTTTGGTAACAATGCAGGTCCTCCTTCTCTTCCAGGGCAACGGTCCCCAAGCTCATTTACAGGCCAAAAGCTTAGTGCCAGAAAGTTGCCTTGTACTTGGGAAGTGTCCAAGGGAAATAGGGGAAAAGTTTCTGCGGTCATTCATCGATTTGGCGCATTAAAAGTTTTCTGATATTTGCCGCTGTCCAATATCCTCTTGACCGTCTTTTGTGCAAATGTATTTCGTAAAACGAAAGTTAAGGTACAATCAGCTTAAGTTGTCACAAATATTTTTCAAATTGTAAAATAAGATAAATAAAATCGAAAAAAGTAATGTATATTTTAAAGATTCCTGAACGAAAAAAAATGTTTAACTTTCACACAAAACAAAACCGAAAACAAAAAGATATAACAAAACATTTTTATTGATTCAAGGGATGTGAAATAGGAAGAAGTCCTAATGAAGTTTGTCTGTCTGGCAGAGCATAAATTGAATTGTCCGATTCATTTAAACGGCGAAAGGCAACCAAAAAACAAGTGGAATAAGGAAAATGCGAAAGTGAAATTCACTTTTCGCCCACCTCCAGCTGACCCTCATCTCTTACTGCCCCGTTTCTTCCTGTCTCGTCTCAATAAATAAATGAAAAATTTGTGCCACAGTTAAGGGGATTTTCCTTTTTTTCACTGTTTACAATTGTTTTCCCCCTCCCGTTTTTTATTTTTATTTATATATTTTCTGCCTTTGTTTAGAGAAGTATCTGCTTCCGCACACAGCGGGTTGTGTCGTAAAAAAAGGCCCGCCGCTTGTTGTTTATGGCACCTTTTTCCACTTTATTGAAGATGTACTCCGCCTCAAGTATTTCAATAAAAAAAGAGCTGGCAAATGGGGCAGCTAAGGGTTTGTTTTTCAGCCTGGGGTACATGAGACAATGCCGGGCATCATAAATCATTCGCAGCACAGAGGCTGAGGGTCCCACTAATGAGGCAAAGTTTTATGTTTCATATGTCTGGCAACTGTTGCTCAATATTGGACAGTGCAACAAATGGCCGTGCAATCGCCCTTTAAATGTTTTCCAATTTATATGTTAAATAAACTTGTTTCGCGAAGCGAGGCAAACAAATTGATTCTCGGAATGGAAAGCGGAGGGCTCGCGCCGTGAATTATTTGAAAAGTAATTCCTATTTCTGTGAATTCCTGGCCAACTCAGGATCGAGCCATTTCGATGGATTGCTGCGCTTTAAAATGTGCGGAATACATAATTTATGGCTTTCGGGAAAGGACACAGACTGGGGAGCAGAGCGAGGCCAAGGATGTGTGCCTGAAGTTATCTTAGGCCCGCAGTCAGCGCACAAAATCCAGCATATACACATGCAAGCATATAGAGCTCCTTCAGTTTCTTCCTCAAACCGTTCTATTTTAGATTTTTTCCTGAGTGGGTGGCAGGCTTATCAGCTGTCTGCTTTTTCCAAATGTGCTGCATGAATATTTATGCCCTCGATATCGAACACTAGCATACCATGACCAACATGTATTTCACCAAATGGTGTAAAAGCTGCTTAAAAGTCTGGGAGCGTCTTTGCTGTCTTTTGTCCTTCGTCTCTGTATGTTTACGCGGCGTATGGGTAACGCGGCGTGTGGGCAACGCGGCGTAGAAGCAACGTGGCGTATAAGCAACGTGGCGTATAAGCAACGTGGCGTATAAGCAACGTGGCGTATAAGCAACGCGGCGTATAAGCAACGCGACTTGGATCGGTTCTGTTGTTAATGGCCATCCACAGTTTAGTTGCCTTTAGGATATTTATTTATTTACTGTCTTCTAAGACATTACTTTTTGTCATTTCGTAGAAACTGGTATCGATTGTATCGTACATCCTGTGTCAAGCTCATGCATAAAAGATAACAACTACACAACGATTACGCAGTATGACAATAACAGTAAATTGAAATTCACTTGAAGCGATTAATGGATCCGAGGCTGCGTTATCGAAAAACTTTGACCTGGCATTCTTGATTGGACGTTTTTTCAAGATTATTAGGGAAATAACATTATTAAGTGGCCGACATTTACTCCATAAACAAATCCGGAATGATAACATTCTAAAATAGATACTATTATTCCAGCTAATCAGAATATTATGTATTAATGTGTAGTGTACTATTTTGTTATCACCAAATGTGTCATAAACTGATAAGAACTATATTATTCAAAGTCGTTCAGCTCTGTGAGAGTTTAAAGTACTGCGCTTTGAAAAGTTATACAATTATTTACAAATAGTGAGAAAGGATTAAAAGTAAGCAATGTACGGACTAAACGTCTTCATATCTAATCTTGTTGCTAATCTGATTTGCGGAAATTATCATCCCCAGCCCATAAATGATTTCCCCAACATACCGATTTCGGATAAGCTGAAAGCCTGCTGTGGTATTAATCCGGTGATTAGCAGCAGAACGGAGCAGCCCACGAAGCTGCGTATTGGTCCCATGTCGGCTCTTCGGAGGCTCTACTGTTTGATAATTTTCTTTTGCCTAAGTGCTCCGCTGAATTATTAAATTAAATTGCTGTTTATTCGGGTTTGTTGTCGCACGAATGTTTGCACTGGGATCTCTGTTGCGACCGTGTAATCATAATTATTTTAAATGGCAGTCAAGTGGTCGGCCAGCAAAAATGGCAGCCGGTAATATTCAGCGAAATATCAGCGAAACCTGCATCATTGACAGTAACTCAAAAAGTGTGCATCTCTTTTCCGCTCACAAATAATATAAAAAATTTATGCGTGCGAAAATGTCATTTTAATTGGTTTCATCTGCAACGTAGTCAGTAAAGTTTTTATTTTCAAGCGTCAAAATTGATTTTTTTCCTGTTTTTTTTTATTATTTTATACAATCAGTTTAAATGGTTAACTTGGTTGTTATTGAGTTGATAAATATTTATTGAGATGCAATTGTCTTACTTTATTGTTCAGAGAATTTAAAAAATCTATTGTATACTTGATTGTCCCACATTTAAATAGTTTAATTGTATGAAAAACGGCATTGAACTTTTTAATATTTTAAGTTAAATATTTAATCTTACTACCTTTACATTATTTAAATAAAAAGTTTTAAAAACGCAATGCTTTTCTATTATATAATTTTTAATTATTTTTCACTTATTGTTCTCTTTGTTTGTTCAATTTTCGTATTTTCCACGCTTTCAACGCTTTAATTAAGCCACTTTTTCTGCTTGTCTGATTTTTATGTAATAATTATTGATGCGGTCGCTTATCAGGACTTTATATAATCCTCGCATGGAACAATTTTTTTTTAAGGGAGTTAAGTTAAGCCGAGTTGAGTGTTTACATTTAATTGGAATTTTGTTCTTTGACATGTCGTCGGGAATTATGACGCTTCAAACTCACTCACTCAGCTGGTAATTTTTCAATGCAAATTGATTAATATAAATGACAAATAAAACGGATTAATTTATACAGAATGTGTGAATATTAACTGAAAGCCATAAGGACTTTAGTTCAAAATACTCCTCCAGAGGCAAGTCTCTAGTATTTGGTTTGCATTCGGTGTCAAGTTCATCTAATCCAAAGCAAAACAAAGGCCAAGTCTTGGCAAAATCAGAACCGAATTATGCCAGTTGGTAAAGAGCGATGCTAAGAGATGCGCCAAAAAAGAGAGGGCAAGTGGGCTAAAAGTAAATGTAATAAAAAGTGGCGCGCAGAAGCGTGAAAAAAAAAAACGAAAATCGTAAAAGGAAAAACACGCACACAGAGGCACTGCGGAAAAGCTTCCGTTTTGGGGGAAAAGCTGCTGTTGCTTTGAACGCTGGTGCCTTTTGATGTTACCGCCAAAGGGACGCCAGCAAACTGATTTCAGTGTGTCCGCTAACGTTTGTCGGTCCAATTTGGCATTGCCATTGATTTTTGCTGGCCAACAGCTGCTGTTCAAGTTACCGAATATTTTGTTGTGTTTAAAATATTTTTTTTTAATCTTTTACATATTTGTATACTCTTTAAATAAGAATTTACAAATCGCTTTGAGCTTGATAAATTTATTCACTTTGCTTCCACTTTATTTATCTCACGACTTGTCCTGTACGAAACTGTTTATTTGCCGCCTCTGAGTCCTAAGATCTCAGTTATCCTGGCCGGAAAGCACACACGTCCGTTTCTTTGCAGAGCTCGATGCAAACTGAGTTCTTGGTTCTCGTTTCATCTGGATGGATGTGGTGGCCCTCATTATTCCGCAGACTCCGCGCCAGAAGCTTCCACTCAAAATGATAAGAGTTCCGCTCAAAGGTCTCACTCAAACGTGAATCTCACCCGAGTGAGTGGCATCAGGATATGATTAGATTTCATCGAAATGAGTACTTCAATTAGTGCGCAATTAGATTGTGATTTGTCAAAACAAGCAATCCCAAAAAACCCAATGACCTTTTTACTACTTATATGTAAAATCGAATGCTGTAAGTGGCGTAAATTGTAAATTGAAGGCGTCGACATATTCTTGAGGTCTATATACTTTGCTGATAAGGTTCGACTACTCTATTAATATTCAGTGTCCCTCAATTATTTGCTGGTTTCCGGGTGTATCTACTCGTGACTTGTTTTTTATACCCTTGCAGAGGGTATTATAATTTCAGTCAGAAGTTTGCAACGCAGTGAAGGAGACGTTTCCGACCCTATAAAGTATATATATTCTTGATCAGCATCACTAGTAGAGTCGATCTAGCCATGTCCGTCTGTCCGTCTGTCCGTCTGTCCGTCTGTCCGTCCGTTTATATGCAAACTAGTCTCTCAGTTTTAAAGCTATCTGCATGAAACTTTCCCAAAAGTTGTCTTTCTATTGCAGGTAGTATATAAGTCGGAACGAGCCGGATCGGACGACTATAGCATATAGCTCCCATAGGAACAATCGGAAAAATAAATGAAAAAAAATTATAACTTTTCTGTTTTTTATTTTTTGTTTAGTTCTTCGACATTTAGTAATGGTTAAATATTTCCGATTTACGGATTAAATTTCATCAAAGTCGGACGACTATATCATATAGCTCTCATAGGAACAATCGGAAAAATAAATGAAAAAAATTATAACTTTTCTGTTTTTTAATTTTTTGTTTAGTTCTTCGACATATAGCAATGGTTAAATATTTCAGAATTATGGTTTAAATTTTATCAAAATCGGACGTCTATATCATATAGCTCCCTTAGAAATAATAAAAATATATAAAATAACTATCAAATAATTGAGCTGCAAATCATCATAGCTTCAATGTTTTTAAACATATACGAAAGTAAATCATAATTTTAATGTTTTCAAAAATGTTTAATTCTTGCAATAGCTGCAAGGGTATATGAACTTCGGCTTGCCGAAGTTTGCTTTCTTTCTTGTTTTAGTTTCAAGTTGGTTTAAGTTTGATTTATGGAAATCATTATTTTAATAGTGCTTTACTGTTTTAAATGTGTAATTCAAACTTTTTGATAATAAACACTACTGCAATATACTTGTATTCTTGAAACCGAAAGGCCCAGACTGTTTCCGGGGTCTCCTGGTAGGCTTTTAATTTAAGTAGAATCAGACTGAATGGGTTTCCCCGGTGTCCTTTTTTTATAATTTCTAGCTGTCAATAAATTTATTTTTAATTCTTATTTATTACATTTTTGCTTACTAATGTATTTTAATGTTCGATTTAAAATAGTACGAAACTAGTACGAAAAATAAAAAATAATATTATTATTTAATTTTAGAAATGAAATCAAATTAATGCTAACATAATACAAATTCCTTATAGATCGCAGTGCAAACGGAAAACCCGAGTGTTACTTGGAATTAAATCAGACTGATACGACATTTGATTTATGTTTCCTTGAATAATAATAGGTTTGCAAAACATTTGACAAATACGTTGAGAAATTGAGCTTATCAACTTATTTGTATAAAACATGCATTGATAATAAAATGTCAAATCCGATTTGTGCTTTCAATTACTTGGAGCAATCAGCCCCAGAATTTTTGTTCTTTGAGTGATTTAATCCATTCAGTCTGAGCATTTTCGAACCAGTTTATCTTCCAAGCCTGATGCAATGTCTTAGTAAGATTGCACTTGACTTACTGCAGTGCCCCTAATGAGACTCAAATGAAACTCAACTCGATTGGAACTAGGCTTGCTTGGTTGTTGGTAATTTACAAGGCGGGTTGCTCAACCTAAGACTCCCATACAATATATATAATTGCGGCTCAGCTGAGTTTTGTGCTTAAAGACTAAGCACCACGCTCGTGCCCAATATTTACGACTGGCAGTGTTTTAAACACTGCTGCCTGAAAGTAGGCAATGTTGAATTTTTTGAGAGCCCTGGGCGAAACGGAACCAACGAACCGGAGATCGAAACAGACTGGTCTGTTAACCAAACTTAAATTAAATGCAGAGGCTAATAAAAAGCCCACACACACACACGCTCACACGGAGTGTTAAAATTAAATGAAAATAAATTCGAGGAGTCATGGGATTTGGGGAATTCCGAGTCCTGCCTACATGACACTAAATAAACAGCCAGTTGTTACTTACTCAACAGCGAAGCCAAACAAATAGCAAAAACACCAAAAACACTAGAAACACCAAAAAACCAATACGAAGGCAAACAGCACACGCAGAGCGAAGTAAATGGTTAGTTCTGTGACATTTCCAAATTGAAAAACTACAAATGACTGACAACAGATTAGAGCAAGAGCGCACGTAGTTCGCAGGCAACAGCTGGGCTTCTGGTCCTGCCTCCGCCGTAAATCCCTATCCCAATACCAATCCCCATGCCGTATCCAACGCTTGACTTTGTAGATGTCCTGCTCTTGGCCATGGCCACACACAGAAGAAAATAAATGAAAAACACCACCAGCTAGAAGCTACAAAAATTGGCAAAACTTTCTTTAAAGGCTTCTGCAAAAGATACAGCAAACAAAAAGTACAGATGTATATACATTTTGCGGCTGTGGCTGTTGATTTCCTTCAAGTGTGAGATATTGTGCAACCTTTCGAGTGTATTTGACTAAGACAGCAGCTGAAGTAAAGGTCTAATCAAGGCCGGAAAGATAAAACTTGGAAAAAATGGGAAGAGCATTCTTAGAAATTTTAGATGGAATATTTAGCTGGGAAATATATCTTATATATCATTTCACAGTTTTTAAATTGGGAATAATTAAACTCATCAAAACTTAAAAGACAAATTTCAAAAAAATGTACAAATTTGAATAAATAAGAAATGGCTTTACTTTTAAGTTTGATCATAGGCCAAAATTATAAATCTAAAGGAAAGAACATTTTAACTATTAAAAAACGCATATTAATTAAAAAATATTCCTGAGACATATAAATAACAAAAACTATGTAAGTAAAATTGACTCCTGCAATGCTGAGCAAAAATAAATCATTATTGCGGACGAGTCTGTGCCTCAGCTTAAATATACATTAAACGAAATCCAACGAACTTTGATTCACAGACGAAAAACGATGACACTTATGACACTTTTCTAGCTGTGCACTCACCTGTGAACTTGCACTCCTCCAGCCGCTCGTCGCTGTGGTCCGGACAATCGGAGGCGCCATCGCACACGAACCGTATGGGGATACATTCACCGGAGGAGCACTGGAACTGCTTTTCATCGCAGTAGTTGGTCAGACCGAGCGCTGCAAAATCAAATGCATATTAATTAATTAAGTTGAAATCCTCGGGTTAGCCGCAGACTATAATTAAACGGAAACGGGAGACGACGGCCACCGAAGTTGGGGGTCTAGTAGTCCCAACGGGAGGGCATAATAAAATTCATAACTAAAATTTAAGTTGAAAACTTTGGCTCGTTAAGCACACACTGAAGAAGGAAGATTGCGGTGGTCACAGGAGTGGAATAAAGGCGGAAGGCGTTTGTTGACAAGCCTTAAAACCCTTTTTAATGAAAGCCGAGACTTGACAATAAACAAAAACTTGTAAATAATGAAATCCAGCCGAAAGGGCGAGGCTTACACATGTCTGTGTATATGTATAAATGGGTAAGTGGGTGTTTGCTGCGGTCTATGTTACCGTGGTGAACCGCAAAACGGACCCCAAATGAAAGGCAGAAAGTTTTGGGGAATTAATAAGCGAGAATTTGATGGCAGCTAGTTGGAAAGTGTCGGATGGGATTGGGATTGGGATTGCTTCATCAATCGTTTTACGGGCCACTTGACAATTCACTCGGCCGCCCTAATCTATCTTTCATTTTCTGTGCCTTGTCGCCCGATTAGCATATATGCTAAAGCCAACTGACTTTCGGTTAATGTGCCGCCATTATGCCAAAGTGTCTCTGTTTGAGGCGGTCTATCCGCGTGCCATTTACCGTTTAATTGCGCGCGTTTAACACAAATTGACAATTGCTTAGGCACCGTCACATTCACGCACGAGCTCATCTAGAAACTCACCAACACTCCTTAGAGTGGACCTGAGTTGAAGGCAATGAATTTAAGATGTCTTCAATCTGCATTACTTATTTATAAATAAATATTAATTTGTATCATCGAACGTTTTGCAAATTCTGAATTCAACAAAAAGATTCTAAATCACCCTAATTGTTTTATATTTATTGATGAAAATAACTCATACATCACAAAAAATGTTATTTTTCCATAGATTGCAGGCAAACAATCTCTACAGCTAGCAACGAAAAATGGTTCACTTGGCTAACACTCCGTATAAGTTATTTTTGTAAACATTTTAATGAAGGACATTAATCCAGAAAATTTTAAACGGAATTTTTTGGAAGATATATCTCAAGTACTCATATAAAATATAAGCATTGCTTTTTTAATTTAAATTAAAAGCGGGTTTTTTTACTTTTGTGTATGCGAGACACATTTTAAGAGGTGAAAAATGTCAAAAAATAATGGAACTGTTAGGGTTGCCTCTATACAGTGTGGTTGGTCCACCCCTTCGTACACACACATACGCATTTAATTACAAAATCAGATCTGTCAGCACGCACACACGTTTAGAATGAAGAAACATTATCACAGGAAGGCCGAGTGACTCGCATTTGACAATTGTGTGTTTTAGTTGTTCAATACCATGGGAAATCTAGACTTCCAAGGCATCAAATTCCACCAGGCACCGTTTAAAATTTTTTCGCTGATTGTACAATATTTCGGCTTCTTTTATATTCCTTGCCACAGCACGTGCATTTTCATTATGTATGCATGTGTATATATTATTTGCAAAAATATGTTCAACGCTTCTTTTCCACCGCCTTTTGCTGCTTTTCATTTTGTGTGAGCTGCAAATTTTTTATTAGTCCACGTGAATTATTAAAAATGTGCGCACACATTTTGAACGTATGAAAAGAGTTTTGTTTGCTCCTGTCGTGCGTGTGTATGTGTGTGTTTGGATGAGTGTTGGTGCACTTGTTGGGTGCTCAGAAAATGCAATTGCTTTTGTAGACAAATCTGCATGTAAATGTGCAATGCAATTTGCATTTTAAGTGAGTCGTTTAGTAGCTTAATTGAAATAAATATTAAAAGAAACTGCCCCATCCGATCCATATGCCTGGACTTAGATTAGTCGACGCACGTGTATGCCATACAGACAAACATTCCAAAAGCAATTCATTTATCCTCGATTTTGCATTCCATTTGTTTACATTTTCTGAAATATGTTTTATGGCTGCCGATTGGTTAATGGACACACGCCAATTATTTTCTTTGCTTCGTTCTCACAACCCAGTTATCGCTTTCATCTGTTAAGCATGTTTATTTTAATTCTCAAAGGTAAGTAAAAGCATACTTTTAGAACGCTTTTAATATTTATAGCGATGTTCTTAACGAATCAAGCTGCAAACAGAATTTTGTATTTTCTGGAGGTATTTTAAAATAAGAGGTTACTGTTTGAATTTATTTAAAGTGTAAATAAGATTTTAAAGGTTAAAGAAAACCAAAGAAATAACTTTTTAAAACTAACTTCAAGCAAAAGTAAAACTTTGAACACATCATAAAACTGTCTTCTTTGAAGTTAAATTTGATGTATTTTTTTTTATCGCTTATCGTTTTCCACTCTAGGCATTTATTTCCACAAGAATTCACCCACTCATCCCAGGCAGCTATTTAATACAAATTAAATCAGTGGGGCAATAATTTGTGCTGTTTTCCACAAAAAAACCACAGCTGCCTCCGTCGGCAATAGCCGCCAATTTGATTGACAGAATCGCAAATGTCCGACCAGAACAGAAGCAACGGCAGGCAACTGGCCAATTAAATGCTTAATGCGAAGTTCATTGAACAGTTTTATTTTACTTTATTCCTCGCTCTCGCACAGGAATCAATCAGGAAAGAAAATGCTGGTCAAGAGTATTTCACATGAAAATTTCGCACCATTAATTCAATGACAGCAAAGGGCATGACAGGAGGGCTGACTTGGTTAGCCAAGAGGGCGAAATAATAAACAGAAATCGGCGCAAAAGTCAATCAGAGTTCAAATCAATATAAATGCTTTATTAATGGCCCGAAAGGTTGTCGATGCTCGGAGTCCAACCTCCCCTGATTTGATTATGCCTGCAATCCTATTAATAGTCGGTGATTAATCACTGATTCGCCTATGGTCAACTACACCGCAATAACAATGGAGAATTACGCAAATTAAGCAAAATATTTTCTGTTAATTTAGATAAAATAGAAAGCCACCGAAATATGATAGCGGGAACTTTGCACCTGAACAGGCGTTCGTAGTGATAAGAAGGTTTTACGCATGGGTTCTGCAAATTTAATCATTATTTTGCTATTTCGTTAGCTATTTACAGACTGTTAGAAGCTATTTATGGATGTGCAGGCTTAGGTTACCTAATATATGGGTTTCAATTGCTGTTAGATTTATTACCTAGTAAAGTGGATGGCCATTTAACTTCTGTAAACAAAACTTTAACTTTAGACTGCCCATTAAAATTTTGTTATATTTGATGTACTTTGCTTATAATAACACATTAACATGTTATTAACCTTTAATCCTGCTACAAAGAAGTCAGTTATAAGGTTCCATTTGCTAATTAAGTGCTAGCAAAATGTATTACATTTTATTATCTGTAATTTTAAGTAATCTTGTGAAAGCTACATTTTTAAGATTTGTTTGCAAATTTACATGACTTTTAGTTTTATTTAACAACGTTACAATGTTAAGTTTTTGTTAAAAGTGGCATTTAAATTTAAATAATTTTTTCAAATATTTAAACAGTTCGACTAGAAGTTTTTTAATTACAGTAATTGCATTAAATATGTTTCAAGGGTTATGCAAACTTAATATTAACGCTAACCAAAAAAGGAACGTATACCTTTTTTTCCCTATTTACACACAATTATTTTGTATAGATTAGTTTATTATCTTAATTGCTAGAAGCGCCTGCTAGTCACTTCAGATAAGACAGATAACCTTCTGAGTGTGAAAACACCAAAACTATCAAACACTTTTCACGAGTATTATGATTTTTCAGGTTTTTTTAAAGCCACGTAACGTTTTCAATGGTTATTGTAGTTTTTATGGAAGGAATCAATTTGAACTTAGTCATAAAGAGAATTCCGAAGTAAACGGCAGATTAAAATAGTTTCTTATCTCACAAGTGCCTAAAATAAGTCATAGCTACGTAGTTAGTTTTAATTTTAAAATTTGTAGTTGAACATGAGTAGCATGAACACATTTGACTTGGACACAAATTAATTTTTGATACAACAATAGTATTTTGTGACTCAGTAAAAAACAATTTAAATTGTGAATGTTTTTAGATTAGTTGACCTTTTTTGTTTTTTATCGAAAGCACGCTATCAAGCATTATCTTAGAATTATTATAATTTCGTGTGATTTTTCCACTGCTGTGAAGATAACATTTGGGTTGATAAAAGTGGCCACGATGATAAAGAATAATCAACAAATAATTGTATAACCATGTGAACATTGCGCTTTGGATATCAGACCGTACAGTTAACACTCGTTGGCGAGGATCTTCCAACTCTGAACCCCAAAAATTCCAAGCACTTTGGGACTTTGGTATATAAAACCGTAAGAGAAACTATTAAGACTGCTCTTAAATGTTGGCAAGAGATGTGAATTCATTTGGTATGCTTGAGTAAGAGCATCTTGTTATTGTTATTGTTATTGTTGCAGTTTCAGTTTCTGTTGAATGGGAAAAAGGTGGCCTGATCGCTAACGTCATAGTCCGAGCAAAGTAGCAAACAACATTATTAACAACAATAACAATTACTCATACATCTGTTGCCCAAAGTTGTATGGGCGGCGAAAATGGCGCAAAAATGACTCAGTACTATCTGCTAATAATGAATGATGTTCCTTACAGTCGTTTGGAATTTCGCCAACGTCATCAGGTGTTTGTTGTGAGATATAGCGCCATACGATTATTAGGCTTCCTCTACGGAATTTCTAATGAATGCATATCGTACTCTCTACAATGATATTTTGTGGGAATTTTTTGACAGCAAATGTGCTAGCCACCACATCACGCCACCTTTTTGCCTTGTAAACGAATTTGGCTCGCCAACGCTGTGAATGCGTTATATTTTAATTGAAACCCAAAATAGAAAACCAATTAGAAAAGAGAAACTCACTGGGCTGTATGTGAACTAGCTGGGAATCGAAGGTTAACAAAGGTTTGACCATCATACCTCGTTGCCACTTCTCATTATACCAGCATTGAGATACAGTTAACACAGTTTGATTGTGTTTTGCATCCATCGCTCATGAAATTTGTCACTCGGGCACGAACAATTGCATTGCACTTATTGGGCTTCCATTAGTGCTGAAAACCAGCTTTCGACTAAAAAAGAAACAAAAGAAAATCGGTTTTTTTTTCAGCTCCATAATTATACATAATAGCAAATGCTTTTGTAATTAAGGCAGTCGGGCTGTAATGCAACAGTCGCAACGAACTTCCAGGGACCAAGTTATATTTCAGGGACTGTCGGATCCAGAGCACGTGCAAATTCCAGGCATAATTAGCCAAGTTAATTATAAAAGTCCCGGCCATGTTGGGGCTGCCCGACAGTTTTTTGCTGGCGTTGAGCAAACTTGTTTAAATTCGATTTTGAAATAAATCAGCACTGCCAGGAAGTCGAAGCCTGGGAACCTTACGTTGTCGCAGCCTGAGTCATTAAAGCTGTCAAGGACGTGCCCAGAACTTGTTGTCGAATGAGAGTTGTCAATTTGATCCCTCCGCTTGCCGCCATCCAAGTAATTTGCACTGATTTCGATTTTAAGGGCTGCAAGTTTAGTTGGACGGAAATGACTGTCATCTGGGTTCGCCGTGACCTATATCCCCTATTAAAACCTGTCTAACGATTTATTTGACACCTGAGATTTGGCTTTTATTGAATGTGCCAGAACTACAGTGAAAATGCATCTACTAGAAGCGATTGATTATCTTTTGATTGTGATTATTTATAATGGCGCAAATATATTTGACATAGATAGCAAACTATCTTGTGTTGCAACGGTATATATCTCGTTAGTCCCACTTTCAATCATCTGCGTTTAACCTTTAAGCTATGGTCATTATCATGACCCAGCGTTATTCATTTTGTTTTTATCTTTGACATTCGTTGGCGTCAACTTAAAACGTTTTAAATTTTCGTTTTTTGCTAAGTTGAAGGTTTTATTAAATCTTCAAAACAAACTTGATTGGAGTCTATCGATTTGTAATCCCCCTACGATAAACTCTATGCAAGACTCTTCCTCATTCATTAATCAATATAATGATTATTGTTGTTTTTGATTTTATAAAAGGCGAAGGCTGTCTTACTTAAACTTTTGGTTTTATTGCAATATACTTTTACAGTTCAACTATGCCTTGCAAATTTTAAGAGGTCTACTTAATTATGATTTCCACACTGTACTTTAAGTTTGCGCCAAATACTTATTATTCCTCAATTTTCGCTTTTACATATGTATATGATTTACGTAGTTTTTTATTCAAAATACTTGCTTGTTGCCTATCATTGTTTAAGTCCACACAGCAGCGTTCAAAATAATAGTAGTAATGATAAATTTTCAAGACAGTTTAAAAAAGCTTTTAATCGAATTATTTAGTAAGATAGGAAAATCGGAAATTAGTTTAAAAATGAATTCAAAGAGCTTGGACATTGATGGAGCTTTTAGAAATTAGTTAGAAAAGTTAAGGCATTGAGAGTGGTTAATGTTAGGTTTTATTTAAAACTTTATGACGGGGTAGCTTTAAAGCAAAAATAGCTAATGTTTATAAATAAATCGAGACACTTCCAGTTGTTATTGTTAGTTTTTATCTGCCACGTGCTGGAGTCATTTCAAAAGTTACTCTGACCAATGTGCAAAGGCAAGAAACTCCAAGAATCAGACACTTGTTGCTCTTTTTGTTCTCTTTTTTTCCTGTCTGCTACTCCGAATTTCCACTCTTCTCTCTCCGTCTTCTCAGTTTCTCTCGGTTTCACAAGAGCCGCCGAAGTTAAAGTCTTCAAGTGGCGCTCCGTTCGCTTCATGGAGCGAAGCCGGCCGGTAGAAAATATAAGCATAAAACGGAATAATTACAAAAGGGGAAGAACAAGCATTGGAGTTTACACTTAAAGCAAATATTAATTTTCCAAATACAAAAGCTGGATTTTAAAAAAATGTACCATGGAATAGGAATAAAGCGCGTTTGTATTCTTTATGATTTAGATCTATAAATTTAAATGTCTTAGTAGTTAACACTTTGAATATTATATGGTAAGGGTTTTATTCAACAATTTTGCTAACAAATATATACAAATTTAAAGATTTTAAGATAAAATAGTGAACATTAAAAAAAAAAATGTTTCTAAAAAGTTTTTCTAACAAGATTTTTTTAGGGTTTGGTACAGTCGGTCGCCAGTTTTTAATTTAACTTATCTAAACTTACAGAAACTAAAAAAATATATTATAAATGTTTAGTATTGATTTTGTGCACATACATTTTCAGACTTAATTTTATGATTTCGTTTACATAAAAAAAAAATGGTTTGAGTTGAAATTTTTTATAGTGTAAGCAGAGGCGAGTGCAGAGGAAAGTAAAAGGTTTGTGCCGTCAGAAAAGAGGGGCTAAGAGTTGGAAGCAGGGGGAAAAAGGGGTAGTGCTCTGGAGTCTGAAAATCGTATGACGTTGTGGAATGTTGAGACATGGAAATGGAAATGGAGTTTACTGGCATTGCCAGACGCTTTGGCTTTCGGGTGGCAACAAAATTCACATAAATAAAACTTGAGCCGAGCCAACTGTAAGTCGGAGCTTAGCCAAAATCGGAGCCTGGCTGGAAATCGGGGTATATATACATATGTAGCCGTGGCTGGTGGCATGATCGCCAGAAATGCGAGATGCGGCGGCAACGACAATAAACACCGCCGTAAGAGGTACACTTAAAGAAATTGAAGACGATCTGATAAAGACAAGCGGAGATGGGAAACTAATTTGTCACTAATTAAGATTAATCATGAGAAGAAGTTAAATTAGTTTAGGTCAGTGATTTGTGACTTTTTTTTCTTGCTTGTTATTAATTTATATTTTAATTTTTTATAAAGCTTTACTGCAGTTGTTACTAATAGAAAATCCGGTTCATATGGATTAATGGGCTTATTGTTTAAGAATTGACTCATTTTCTGATGGTAATAAAGCCTAAAGTGTAAACCACATACACTCAATTTCTATTTATTCCATTGAATTATTTATTATATTTAAATAGAAACAAGAAGAATTCTTTACGCTTGATGTATTTTCAATACATCATGCTTTTATATTTCAGAAAAAAATTGTTTGTCTTCTGATTCATTAAAAATTCTACGTTATGGTATGGTTTTGATCGTAAAATTGATTTCTAGATGAATCACAAAATGAAGTACACATAGAATAGTCCCCAATTACCAACATCAAACCATTGAATTTAAATGAATCATACAAACAAATTATGTCATAGTTTGTGATCACTTGAGTTTTGTTTTAGTTTAAGTTATGTTTTAGTTTAAGTTTATTTTCACTGTAAATTTTTCTCCTGGTAGACAATACTCTAGAATTTTTCGCTTAAATGGTTATGAATAAATCAAGGTGGTTAACTCACATATATCCAGTGGGGTGCCGATCTTGCCCGACACGTTCAAGAACTTGAAAGGGTTTCCGTTGAGCACCGAGTTAATGGAGTTGCCAAAGTTGCCCATTCCGATTCCGAGTCCCATTCCCGATCCGATTCCCGGACTTAAACTATTCGCTGCCGCAGGAGCGATGTGTTTTAAGCGATCCAGGGGCGGTCCTAAGGTGCTGGCTTTCAGCCGCTCCAGCAGCGCCGATCCGCTCAGATTGTGCATAATCTCGCTGGCAGTGGGCGTGGCGGCGGTAACCTGGGCGGCATTGACCGCTGCCGCATTGCAGAACTTGCTAATGCTCAGGATACAGGTGATGAAAAGCAGGTGGAATGAGGAGGTGAAGCTGAAGCTGATCAGCTGCTGCACTTTACTGTGATAATTGGTGCTGGCGCTATAGAAGAACCCACTTGTTTTTGATGGTTCTTTACAATTACTGCCAACACTTTCAATTGTTCGTAACTCCGCTGGTGGGGTTTGAAAGCGTTCCGTGAATTCTGGCAGGCAAGCTGTTGCCATCTTCCGCAGCTGCTAGAATATACGGTAAGAGTGCACTTTAGGCTCAGTGGGTCAGGTCACACACGCTTTTCACACTAATTCGACTTGCCAACTTATTTATATACGGCTATCTTATTAAATAATAAGTCCAAGCAAAACACACGCAACGTTTGCCAAAAAATTTCACGAAAGTGAGAGAATGAATCGAATGTATTGGGAAGAGAGTGCGAGGCAAAAGACACGATAAACATGCTAAAAAAGCCACGACTGAAAAAAGAAACATCATACGATGTTGCGAAAAAACAGCATAAGAGCAATGGAAACACGAAATACACACAGAAAAGTGCAAACTAAGGGCGACGACTTGTGTTAAAACGAGGGTTAGGCCACTTGCTATCTCTGTCGTATTTTATACGACTATCTCTTTCTATTTTTTTATTTGAATAAATGGGCTATCAGCCCTGTAACGTGTGATAAGCCAGGTAAGCCTGGTAAGTCATGCGCAGCCGCTACCCATTGACACCATTCCCTTTTCCAAATCTTTTATTTATTTTTTAAATAGCAAAACACATGTTCGACGCAAATTTTATGCTGTTTTTTCACATGACATATTGACGTAACGTTTGGCTAAAATAGATTCATACATTATTTTTCAATTAACACTTTTTTTCGCTCGACAAATGCGATGAGCTGGCCTAAAGCCCCGGCTTGAACTTTTTTTGTTTGCTTTAAACTTTTGCTTTCCGAAAATTTTTTCGCGCTCCGAATTTTTTCGGTTTAACGGTGAAGTTGTATTTAAAAGCGTGGAGCGGATACGCGATTTGCGATATAGTGGCGACCCAACGGCTCGCACGATGATTTTAGACTGCCGGTGGAATATATCACAAATTTGAAGTGCGGACCAATGGCACCGTTCGTGCGTCGACTTCGGCACTGCTCGTGTGTCAGTCGGGCGACGAACCGAAGATCGCCACGCGTACAAGCCGAACTTAACCGATCTTACCTGTTGAAAACAAGAGAGAGAGAGAGAGAGAGAGAGCCTACATGCTGCGACGTCATCAGTAGGGCATTCGAAAGAGCAATCGACAAAAAGTGGTGTCCCCAAAATTAAGAGATTAAAAGGCCAAAGAGTAACCCACTTATGACATTGAAATCGTTGCTAGCAGGTGGTTCCCTCTTAGGCTGCTCTCTTAGGTCGTGTGGTCTACTATTTGTCGTTCTATGGTCAATTACCGAGCTAGGCAATTTCTGAAATTATAGGTGTAAATTGATTGTTGGCATGGGTCAAGGCTCCGGTTGAAAACAATAATGTGACTTGAAATTTGGATACATTTGTGCCTAAACTTGATTAATTGCTTGTTAACTCAACATTCAACATCATACCATAAAATGGCGCAGAATAGAAAAATTAATTTAAAATCGAATCGAGATTTTTCGAAAGATACCAATATTTACACTAATCTTCCAATTTTTGATTCGTTTCTAAAATGCATTCTGTGGAATATAAACAGATCCACATTTTGATTTAAAACTGCTTGCGTTGCTAAAACTATTTACTTACATTTGAATCATAAAAAGCCGCTAAAGCGATGGGAAAATTTTAAAATTATGGAAAATACGGACTTATGCTTCTGGCACATCCATCAAAAAAATGTATTTATTTTTCAGAAGGACTGACCTACAAACTACAACCAAACAAATTGCCATAAGATATAAAAATAGTCTCATAGGAGTATGCTACACATAAGTATAATCTGAGTTTATTATTCATCATATTTCTTTTAGTGGGGAAACATATACATATGTATGTACACTTAACAAATACAGTTAACAAAAGGCTAATACGTATGTAGTAATAATGGTAATAATAAAACGATTCTGCTCCTCGAGAACAGAAATATAATATCTCAACTCGCACTAATAGTAGATCATAAGCATTATGATCTTTCCGTCATGTTTACGTATAGTAATATTAATTTGCTTCATTTAAAAATAATGCACACTTACAGCTATATACAGTTTGGAACTATTTAATTTATAATTAGCAATTAGATTTTTCTTAAACTTCTCGTTTTCTTTTAAATTTGTTTCGTTTTTGTTTTTGTTTTTTTTTGTGATAGAACTCTGCGACATAGTATTTTGTACAGCATCCTTTGAGGATGCGCCTCAAGGTGACCCGCCGTCCTTGCCGTGCCTTAAAATTTTAAAATAATTAATTTACACAATACACAGAGTTGCTCAGTCTTCAGGCGTGTGTTTTTCTGCCACGGGTCTCGAGTCAGCTTTGGTCATCAACTTTTTCTAGTGACCAAGCAAAAGAATCCTCCAATCCACTTCTTATACGATTCCAATGGAATTAATCTAGTACGAGGATATGCCTATGACGGGTGAGTACTGAAAATAAGAAAAATAATAATAAATTGTATTTAAAAACATTGTATGCATTTGTATAAATTTAACCAACTAGATTTTATATAAAAACATTTCTTATATGTAATATATTTTAAGAAAAATGGTATAAGCTATACACTAGTTTAAAAAAAAGCTAAATAAATTCCAAATAGGGCACAAACTTTTAAAAGCTTTAAACGATTTAAAAGTCGTTTACTCTCCTTCTGAAATTATAGGTAAATTGGAAATCTGATTGAAAACCCACCTCCTCATCCATGACACTGGTGTGGTCGTAGATCCGTGCCGGCAGGTTTTTACGCAAACTGAAATGATCCTCTGTGGTGGTGGTCTTGCGGTAGATGGGATTCTCAAAGTTCATCGAGTTAATGCGTCGCTTGCTGCAGTAGCGATAGCCAATGAGCAGGAGCTGTCAATGTCCGGATAAATTGATTAGTTTTTCCCATTTTCACCGTGTCTGTGGACCCAGCTTACCACCGATAGCAGGACAGCAAAGCCACTGAGACTGGCTATGACCACCAGCGCAATGAAGCCGGAATCCGGCTGCTCGCTGGGCGTTGTGGTCTTTTCGATTTGGGTCTGGTTCTTCACAGGACGCTGGTCGGCAACTGTGGACGGAAATTGATTTGCAATCAGTCGAATTTTCAATAAAAATAGGGGACAGTAAACAAAAAAACATAGATTGTTTTAAATTAAACAAGAGATAAGTAAACATGAATATGCATATACCACAACCATAGTTCTATTTCGTTTATGTTAACATGCTGTAATATTCCAAACAACAAAACCATTTGCCTAACTTACTTTTCCGACCTTAATTAAGGATAACAAAAAAGTTGTAATTATAAACATGCAACAGCTGGAGTAAGTAAATAATCATCTTTACATTTTTATGAAACATATTTCAGAAAATTGTTTAAAAAACATAAATTGGGGAAAGTGTTTTATTTCTAGACATCCTACCACTTTTGGATAAAGGGGTAGACTTAAGGGCTAAGCTTTTTTCACACAATGGTGGGACTTAAACGGTACTTCACCTACAGCAATGATAAACAAAGGGGGAAACTGTATAAAAAGAAAACGGAAATCATCGCAATAAAAGAGCAAAGCGGAATAGGGAATCAACATCAAACTCCCAGCGGCTTTAAGCCCCCCTTACTCCACCTCTTCTCCTGAGATGCGAAGGAATTTTCAATCAAATCGCTCAAAGTGCGCATTTAGGCGCAAATAAACACTTAAACGCGCTCGCGCCTTTGATGGCAAATACTTTTATGCGCAAGAAGCGGCCTGCCGCCGATTTAGATTTGGATGGGAAATGGCAACGTCAATGGCAATGGCAATGGCAATAGCAATGGCAATAGCAATGGCAACCTAATGACATCGTTAACGCAGAGCATTTAATGGGATTTTGTCAGCCGTCGAGGGAGAACATCTTCTAGTCAAAACAGTAAAAGTTATCAACATTAAGTTGAGACGCACTTTAAAGCAAACACCCTCGGGGGCCGACAGACGAAACTCCCGATATTAACCTCATACTTTGCGGCCTGAAAATTGTGGACTTTCAGATGGCGGTGATGGGATGGTGGTGCTCCCTGCTGAGGTTTCAATTGCAGGGTCGGGCCATCGCCTGCCTACTTGCGGTTGCCTGCGATGCAAGTGGCTCAACTGCGATGGCATTTATGAAACTGTCAGGGATGGGGTTGTCCTCCCAGAACTCCGCCTGATGATGATTAATGTGGGCCATGACAAAGCAAATGTTGTGGCCTGGGTGCCGCAAAAGGGCTCCGGTTGAGTGCAGATCTCGGCAAGCAGTTTGATTAATACGCTTGCAATAAATCTGAATCTTTCACGAAAGTGTTTATAAACAGTGCGTGAATTGGGGCAAAAACAGTGGCAGAGGAAGACGTCGAATCTTATAAATTGAGAGAGGAAGTCACCGGGCTGTCAACCCATCCGAAAGGATAACTATCGATGCTCCCCCTCGGGTCTTATTAATCAAAATTTCCGCTGACGTCCTGCTGATGAAGTTTTCTTCGTTTCCGTTGTGTCGGCTAAAAATCTGAGGTTGATCGATGGGAAGATTTAGTGTGTGGGAATAATAACGAATTTGTAGAGTTGTTTGTATGATTTGCCTGCCAAAATTTGGAAGGGCATTGGTAAACACTTTTGTCATTTGAGGAACAATATAAGGAATAAATGAAGAACACAAATAAAAACAACACAACACAAGGACAATGAGATACAAAACCAAAAATGTATTTTCCACACTCTTATGACTATTTTTAACTTTTACAAATTGAACAAAAACATTTCACTGACAAATTTGTTTGATATTTTTTCTTTATATTCATTATGATAATAAATGTTGATTGAAAAAAAAAAATAGTTTTCTGTATCAAATAAAAACAAAAGGTCAAGAACTTATATTCAAATATTTTTATTTAACTTTCAAATAGTTAATTAATATTCTTTAATATGTTTGTAATTCTATTTCAAGTTACCCATTAGACAATAAGGACAAAAGGTTAACCATTAAGTGATTTTACACAGGAGAAAGACAACACAAGAAAGATATCTAAAACGACTTCCCAGACAAATGAGGACAACACAACGAAAGGTTCCCTTTTAGGGTGGACCCACACAGAACTGGGTTGTCAGGCATACCAAAAGTCGTCGCCAAAAAGGGCCACTTTGTGCTCAGCTGGAGATCATCGTTAAGTCCTATCCGAATGTTAGCTTGTCCCACTTGGACACCCGTGGGCAGTCTCCGGCGTGGAAATTTTGGGCTCGGTTTCGTTTTGCGGGCTCGCGGGGGTTTTGTGATGGAAGCCACGTAAAGAGCTACATGCGGGTGCAAGTCATGCCGGATTGGGGAATCGTTTTAGGGGTTTTAGGGGTTTATTAGTAAGCATAAAATCAAAATTAAAAGCCATGCTGGTTAAATTAAAAGCATACGGCAAAAGAGGTGCTAAAAGTTATCGAGTACTTACGATCCTCGACGCACATGAGGCCGTCGGCCATCAGTTTCAGACCCGTGGGACAGGCGCAGGATATGCGGGGACTCCTCTCGTTAATCCTGGGAGCTGGCAGGCAGAGATGGGAGCAGTGGCCGTTGACCGACTGGCAGTGGTTCACACCGTCCGGTTGGCGGTACGGGTGGTACACATGCACCACCATTGGATGTTGGAGCTATTAAGCAAATATATATATATATATTTAAGAATAGATAGGTTGATATAAAATGAACGCGCTTGACTATTATTAACTGTTAAACAAATTTTTTAAGAATGAATGCATATAACTTTCAACTTTTGTAAATTATAAGCTATCGCTTGGGTTTTAAAATCACCTCAAAAACTGCCCAAAAGAATGCAATGTAAAATTTATTTCATCTTTGGAAAGAAAACCAAGTGACTTATTGATTTTAAATAAAATTCTGCATACTTTTACACACCGTTTTAAATAGTTTCAAAACTTTAACGAGTTCTGTGGCACCCCCCTGTGTACTAATTTTTAAATAATTTTAACAAAAATCTAAATAAAATTAAAAATAACATTTTGATTTCCACATCAATGAGACTCACCATATGCACTGCTGTGACGGGCTCCACATCCTCCCCGGTGAACTTGTTGGCCTTGAAGACGGCCTGTTTTTCCCAGTCGGTCCAGTAGACGTAGTCCTCGAAGGTGGTGATCGAGAAGGGATGTCGCAGGTACTCGCCGGAGTAGAGCACCTGGCTCCTCTGTGACCCATCATAGTTGGCGGAGGAGATGACATTGAGCTTTCCGTCCACCCAGTAGATGCGCTTTCGCACCAAATCCAGAGTGATGCCGTTGGGCCACTTGACGTCGTAGCTGATAATGGTGGTGCGGTGGGAGCCGTCCATGCCCGCCCTTTCGATGCGAGGAGAGGCGCCCCAGTCGGACCAGTACATCCAGCCCTCGATGGGATCCAGGGCGATTGAACGCGGAATGTCCAGAGAGTCCTCCACCAGGACCTTGCCCATGCTGCCCTCGAAGTTGGTCAGTTCGATGGTGCACTTGTGCGTGTCCGTGTAGTAGACGTGGTTGTAGATCCAGTCCACAGCCAGGCCATCCGAGGTCACCGAGGATTTGGTCAGCACCACTGTCTTATCGTTGCCCTCGTCTATTGGCGCCTTATATATACTCTGCGTGGTCACATCGCTCCAGAAGATCATCCCCGTGCGGAAGACAAAGTCCAGGGCAGTGGCTGCCTTTGTACTGTTCACTATGGAGGTCATTTCCATGTGATCTAGGGCTATCTTCCGGATGTCATGCCGTCTGGCCAAAAGGAGTGAGGCATGTCCTTCGCTGGCCTTGCATCTCGTGTGATTTCTGGGATCCCTCATATAGCCCGCTTCACACTCGCACTTAAAGCCTCCGATTTCGTTCACGCATATCTGTGAGCACTTGCCCGGGATATCGCACTCGTTGATGTCCTGGCAGTTGCGCTTGTCGGGGGACAACTTGTAGCCCTCGTGGCATTCGCAGTGGTGACCCACCTTCAGGTCCACGCACTGATGCATGCAGCCTCCGTTCTTCGATGCGCACTCGTTGACGCCACACTTTCCAGCCGGCTCGTCCTCGCCATCCGGACAGTCCTTTCGTTTATCGCAGACCTTCGACAGCGGAATGCACTGACCTCCGCCGCAGTCGAATTCACTGGTGGTGTTGCAGCCTCCTTGGGCGACACCCAAACTGAGGCTCAGTCCGCAGTCCCGCTCGTCGCTGCCATCGGCACAGTCCTTATCTCCGTTGCAGGTGAGATGGCCGGGAATGCAGCTGCGATCGCCGCACTGGTACTGGTCCGCCCGGCAGGTCACGTTCTTGCAGTTGGCCGTGTGCTCGTCGTCGCCGTCGGGACAGTCGCGGTCACCGTCGCAGAGCCAGCTGTGGTGCAGGCAGGTGATGCGGTCCTTGCACTGATACTCGTGCGGCAAGCAGGGCGTGGTCGTCTTGGTTACATTCGCACAGGACTGTAAAAGAAACAGGTGGGTAACAATCGAAAGATTTATAAATAAGTTATATTTAAACATACATTTTTCAGAAGTGGGTATGGAAGAATTTTCAGAATTGTATAAAATAAGATTAAAATATAAATAAATATAATTTACAGTTAATGACTTCTTTGCATCTTGATAGAAAATCAGAAATACTTATATTTCAATTGAATAATTTATTAAACTTATTTTTTTTAGAAATTGTTTTTTGATAATATATTTTGAAAATATAAATTAAATTTAATTTAACAAAACTATCTCGCCTTAACAAATACACTTGTAAGTCTTTTGAATTATACTTTTAAATAAGGTCCGGAAGGTAAACTTAAACTTTAAAAATAGTAAAATGGCAGACATTTTTTGGTTGTAGGGTTGTAGGTTGCAAAATAAAACGAAGGTTAGCCCAAGGAACCGGACAAAGTTTCCTGCCCTGAGTTTGGTAAACTTTTCGCAGCAGGGAGAAGTATGCAAGGAAATGCTTGGCACACCGAGGAAATTATGCACCCCAAGCAAGCATGCAAAAATGCAATTTTATGCGTGCCATGCGTTGACAACAAAAGCTGCCAAAGCTGGCAGGGCGCTGAGTTATGCCCCACTTGGCCATAATTCATGTGGCTTAGGCGAGAGCACCCAAAAAAAAAAAAAAAAATAAGCAGAATGACTGAAAGGGGTTTGGAGTTTGGGGTTTTTTGCTTAGCTTCCAAGGTATGAAAATTTATGGCAGGCATTATTCACTCACCCGCTCATCGGAGCCATCGGAGCAGTCCGGATCCCCGTCGCAGACCCACCGTTTGGCGATGCAGGCCCCATTAGTGCAGGTATGCTCCGCCACGGAATCGCAGGGAACCACCGGACACTCCCGCTCGTCCGATCCGTCGCCACAGTCGTCGTCGTGGTCGCACTTCCACCGCTTCTGGATGCACCGCCCATTGCCGCAGGTGAACTCGTCGGCGCGACAGGTCTGGTCTGCGAATTTATCAAAAATATTTAGGCTTACCGCACACAAAGGGAGCTGCAACAAATACCAGGCAAACAATAGAAACCAAAGCCAAATTAAGTGATGGGGAAGTTACGTGTGGAACAGAATGAAGTGTACTCTGTGGGCAAATACAGTGTTTGTGGAGATAAGGAAGAAATTAAAACTGGAAACTAGAAACCGCTTCGTTTTGTGACCTGTTAAACAAAAATCAAACCAAAAAAAATGTTTTTAACTAAATAAAGTATTTTAAAAACAAAAAAAATTATATTTTAGGAAAAACCTCAGTATCTAAGCCTTTATTTCAATCGGAAAAAAAAGGTAATTGAAATCAAACGGCAACATATAAGAGACGAATATAAATGCTTTTAAAAATTCAAAACAAGAATGTATACAGTTGGGTGCAGCTATCCAAAGCAAGAATTTTATAAAGAAAATCTTGTATAAATTGTCATTTTAACCTAAATGATTTGGAGTCTCTAAAAGCCAACATTTGTTTTCAGAATTAGAAACATTATCACAGGTAATCGAAATCAAAAATCACCATATAGCACGAATATAAATGATTTTACAAAATTTAAAGCAAGGTCTGTATTTCAATGCAAGAATTTCATTGAGAAAAGCATGAATAAATAGTCAAATTTGATACTAAATGATGTAAAAGCTTTTAATTAAACTTGGAAAAAGAAAACACTACAAATCAAAAACATCCACACTCTCGTTTTTGCATTTCTTTACTTTAAATACAGTAACGATATGATATCCGCAATCCATCGGGGGTCATTGGAATTTTTGCACCAGCAAGTCGAATGCTTAAATGAAAGGGAACTAAAAACCAGAATCGAAATGAAGTGCGGTTGCCTCAATAGTTGGAATAAGTTAGCATTGAGGCTTGGGATGGGAAAATGGGGTTAGCTTTGAGACCAGTTGGATTGCGAACTAGTGCTGCAGACGAATGAAAATTAAGTAGCATTTATACAAGGATAGCTCAACCAAAACTCTGAATATAAGTTAAATGAAAGTAAATAGGTAAATTTCCACTGCAAGAGTTGGCAAACAAAATCTTAAAACAAACGAAACGTTGAACGGGACTCATATTAAATGTTTATAAATATTTCAAGGGAAAAAAATTGTACTTAAACATACATTTGTTTTTAAAATCAAATATCATTCAAGAAACTAAATTCAAGCAAACTAAATTAATTAAATGTTCTTTGCCAAATATTTTACTACTTAAAGTAACAAAAAAAATTGATAAAATTTCCTTACTGCAGTTGTGCTCATCGGAGCCATCGCTGCAGTCCTTGCTCTGGTCGCACATCCAGGCCAAAGGTACACATTGCCCCTCACCACTCTTACAGGCGTATTCATCCGGTGAGCAGGTGCGGGCTCCTATCGAAATCGATGTGCAGCATTTATTAAAATGGTAGAAAGGAAAGAGAAAGTGGCGTGTTGAGCTGTCATTACTTTCATTGCACTACGCATACGCCGTGTGTAACCGTCGAAAACATGACAATAAATTCATTTATCCCAGCCCTAAACTGTTAAAGGACAAAAATATTGCAAAATATTCCATTATCTTTGGGACTTTTCTAAATGTTTATGAATTACAACTTTATCAAGTTGTATTATATTAGATTTAATATCTTAATGTAACTTGGACATAACAAATTTTTTCAAATTTGTAATAAAGGTTCAAAATGGAAATTTTTAAAATTTTAACTTTTTACTTTACTAAATTTTACTGCAGATAAGCCATGACAACGGTGCTTACTTGTCTGTGGGCGGGTATTAAGCGAATTTCATGCGATGTTGCCCGGGCGCCAGCGAAAACGCGTCGAATACTTGTTGTCAAGGGCCGCCGCAACTGAGTACACAATACATACGCGCACTTCGGCACACACAAGTGTGCACTCTCAATGCTCGAAAACACACACACATATGCAAGCACAGGACTCTCACTCTCAATGACTTGATTAAACTTCTAAACACAAGGGGGCGAAATTGTTGCGAAAATTATGCAAGCGCCACTCCATTAAGGGTGCGTATGAGTTATGCGGTAAGTTGGTTAGTGAAAGCGATTAAACGGCGGGTGGTGTTTGGTGGGTGGCATTGTGTGGTTTCGTATCGTATCGATTGCAAGGACAAAATGGTTTTGGGGCTTACTGCAGTGCGCCTCATCGGACTTGTCCCGGCAATCGTTGCTGCCGTCGCAGAGCCAACTGCGCGGAATGCACTGGTCGACCGTTTGGCATTTGAACTCGTTGTTGGGACAGGCGTTCACTAAACACACAATCGAAATAGTCGTCGGTTAGCTGGTTCATTCCTCACGGGATTCCCGTATGGATTTAATGCCCTCTTCCCCGGAGGATGAAATACTTACTGCACAATTCGTTGGCTTCGTCGGAGCCGTCTGCACAATCGCTCTCCTGATCGCAGCGCCATTTGTTCGGTATGCAGTTGCCATTCCCGCAGCGAAATTGGTCCGACGAGCAAGTGGCCTCTGCAAAAAGCAACAGAATCCGAGTTAAATCAGGCAATATAGCTGTTGCAAGCGAATAAATAAAGTTGAGAACATCTCAGTGATTTATTATGTGATGCTTTAGTTACTTAAGCATGAAATAGAACCACTTTGGTTTACTAAACATAAATAAGAAACATTTTAGCCCTGCCTTTTGTGAAATAAAAGGAATAGCTTTAACTATACTTAAAGGGTAAACTCTAAGTTATACATACTAAGATTCAATCATTTTTGCAGTTCGTATCTTGTTCCTATTTCAAAATAATAGAAACTAAATTCGTAATGTAAGCATTTCATTTAAAAGTTAATGTGCTTATAAGAATAGGATGTTCATATTTATGTTTACTATTATTTCCTTAACATGGCAAATTAATAAGCTATGAAATATATTTTTAAAAATTGTTTGTTTTTTATTTCTCCAAGCTAAAATTGCAAATTATTATTTTCACTAATTTTTTTAATCGTAGATATGTGTCACAGAACTATTAAAATGAACATAATCGGTTTAGAAAATATTTCCGTTTGTTTGGTCTTATATTATTTATTTATTTGTTAGAGTCTTATGTTCCACCGCAGTTGTATGTTTGCGCGGCTTTGAACTCTGGGGACGACCCGTATCAAAAACAAAAGCCAAACAAACAACCGTGGGAATAGGGGCCACTCAGAAATATGCGCGTGTTTATGAGTTTATGTTTGGCCACACCCACCGCCCACATCTCACACGCACACACACATATTTATTTACACGCACTTGAGCACGTGCTGAGCAAGGAAAATACCCCAGAAAGACAAACAAAAAGAGCGCTGCAATAGCTTTTCAATGCCACTCCAAGGGCCAGCAAAATGTGTCATTTTATACCGCGTGTGTTCATATATGTATATATATATATATATATACATATGGGATACGTGTATGGCTTGTAATCGGATTAGACGGTTCTTGAATTCGCTGACTTGTTGCTATGAAACGCAGCTTTCCATGCCGCCCAACAGCCGGAAAAACAGGTCACAAAATTCTATTGCATACTATCGGTAAACAGTCCCAACAATTAGATATTTTGTGTGCCCTAACTTTGTTGTGTGAATTGTTGCCAGGCATTTGGAAAATTCTTCGGGCAGTTTAAGCTATTTTTACGGCCTCAATATTATAGAATTCCAAACATTTTGGTGTAAATGTTTGGAACATGCCTTGTGGCTTTTACAAATTGCTGTTGATTATGCAGATCTTGGCCAATGCCAAAGGACAAACGTTTGGTTGTGTAAAGTTTAATCAATTTTTATGCTTGTCAGGCCTGTGCTCGCCATATCAATAACATTTTATATGATTACTTTTCTAAACTTTTTATGAACGGAAATGAAATGTGGCATAAAAAAATGAGTGTATGTGTGTGTGTGTGCAGGCAACTGGCGAAAACAAAACTTTGATGTGAGCCAATATTTGTTAAAAAATAAAAGCAAAACAAAAAAGGCAAATATAAATACAAATTCACTGAACAATAAAAATTGGCCACATGTGTGACCCAAGCGAAAATATAACATATAAAAAGAATTGGGAGAAAACAAGTGCAGGGAGGAAAATAAATTCCCCACCAACTTTTTGTTCAATGATTGTCAATTGGATTTTATGTTATTTTCCTTGCGTTTTGCGTTTTTGTAATATGTGATATTATTTTCGGGAACTGCGCCCAGTGGGCAAATTGGTAATATTTGCTGATCGCCTTGGTCTCCAATTAAAAATCAAATTACACCAGTTTGTGTATCATGTCTGATATGACAGGACGAAACATTCATTGATTACATTTATGCAGCACCTCCCACCAAAGAAAAATGACAAAAATAAGCATAAACAGAAATATGAAAGTTGCGCTGTCATGCAGCATTTTGGAGCACAATTTATTTTTTTAACTAAGTTTAAACGGCTTTTCAGTTGATTAAAAAACTTTGGCCTTTGGCAGTTGATGCTTTCATGTATTCCCGCTCAGTCTCTGCTCCCTACCAATTTGTATGCAAATGTTAAGCGGCGCTCGAAAAAATATTCTGTTGCATGCGAGGCATAGCTGGAATCCTGCATAAATGCCATGGGCTGCTGAAAATGCGGAAAACTGGCGGAAAACTCCATGGGGAAACTCTGGATTTTTGTAAATCCAGATGATTGGGATTTTGGCATGTTTAATTTAAGTTAAAAGGTGTCGAAAACTTTTTGACCTCAAAATAGTTAAAAGTTTTCCCCAACTTCGACTAGTTTAACCGAGTCTTCTCAACAGTTAGGTGTTTACTATTGGGACTCAACCTAGTCTGATAAAAGACATGGTAGCCACACAACAGAGTTTTAAAAAGCGCCTAAAACTTAAAGACTTTCTGCTCAATTGACTCAAAACATTAAAGCTATATTAAAAAATATTTGTATCCAAATAAATGCAGCAATAAATATAATATTATTAAGTACTGTTTTGCATATAAAAAATATAAACGCAATGGATTTTAAATTGTTTTATATGAGAAATTCAATTAAAAAGTGCATTAACAGTTTGAAGCTCTTTGTTTATTTATTTTAGGTTTCTCATGTCCACAAATACGCTGAAATTATATGTGATATGCATAATTTATGATTCGTCTATATTTATATTTTCTCATTAAATAAACTTCAGTATTGTGAGAATATCCGTAATTATTGTTGTTCCAACATGTCCATAAATATATGCTTCACTTAATTTGTTGTATTGTCCTCGCAAATATCATTTTGAACCATTAATTCCCCAACAAACGAAATAATCACCATAATTATTTGCATACCATTTATGGCCAGAGCGCGAAAACTGTGGCTCTGAGTGTGCAGCAAACTGGCAACGAAGAGTAAATACCAAATCCGATCCATTTTGTGATTGTTTCCGCGACTTTCTCTATGTTTTTTAAAGGAGCTAAAGAATATTAGGCGATGAGTACTTCATATGACCAAGATTCGTGCTTATAATTGACAAACAGAACGCCTCCATTCTCAAGTGGTCCGGCCAACTTGCATAAATTGATTGCATAATTTCCGTACACTAAACTGCCTTTGAGCAGGACATTTCAAGTTCATTACGACCACAGCGGACAAGCAGACAGAATTTATAAATTGTTAACATCATATTCCATTTCGGGGTCAGACGGAGAAATGGCGGAAGGTCATTTAATGTTCAACTAAATGATAAATGGCAAGAAGAGCGGCTGTCTTGGGGGGAAGTGAGCCCCATCAGCTGTCACCGATTGACTTTGAGGATAAGTCTGGCCCGGACAGGCCGAGAAACGGGGACTTCCTTGGCGGTCCTGTGAGGACCCGGGCGCCAGGATTTAAATGTACTGTGCTGCTGGCGTTTTGTCAGAGATAAAACGAATCTTGGCAACGCAGACTCTGGCTGCTCACAGTCCGTTAAGCCTTTAATATTTTCGCGTAATTTGTTTATTCTTTTACGGTTTTCTTTTTGGCACACACTCACAAACTTGGCACACTTTCGCTGGCTTGCGTTTCACACGATTCTTTGAGTTTGTGGGGGTTCCCCGTCTATATATATATATATTATATATATATATAAATCTATATATGCAAATTCCTCTTAACTAGGAGGCAGTCCTTTCACAGTTTCACGCGTTTACATCCGTTTGGTTGAGAGGTTCGCCGCCAACTGAGTGGTTGGTTGCAGAGCGACTATCCTTAAAAACAATTCCGCCCAAAGTTGTTTGCAGCCTCCGCAGCAGTCGAGAAATCGAAAGCTTGCCAAATCCAGCGAGTCGAGTGCAAAAATTCGACTCAAGCTGAGTTGAATTCTCGGCGTTTGAGTGCTTTTCAAACTAGTGCCAAACTGGAGCATTACAGATTGTTATGAGTGCGGTCCTGAGTCAAGGATTGATCATTGAAATAAACCGGCTTATCCCTCTGACATATAAAAATATTTATATTTCTAACAATTTTTATTTTTTGTTGCTTGCAAAAAAAGATTATCTTATTGAAAAAAATCTTTAAAATTTGGTTCATTTTATCATTATCAAAAATTTAAAAACCAATCAAATTCATTATAATAATGCAGTATATTAACATATTCAAATTTAAATATAATATATCAACTAAACAGAAAACCACCCCCTTGACATATTTTACGCTGTGCAATAAAAATACTTTAATGTCGCAATAACATACATAAGCTGAGATAATGCAGCCTCTGAAGTGTATTTAGCATAATAACATTCAGCATTCTTCGGGAAATTCAAGCTCTCTCTTATCGAATTCCCCAAGTTCACCAGAAATGCAATTTTTTTGCTGCCTCATCCCCGCTTATTATCTATTTTTTTCAGGGGAAATAATTTTTGCTCCACCAGGGAGTTATATAAAACAATTGCTATATGCGTCTTCAGAATCCCAAAAATGGATGAACTCGTTTCGATGGCTCGGCTTTCGATCTCTGGCACAACTGTCAGTTGGGCGATAAAGCCGAATCAGAGCAGACGACCTCACATAGTTTCCTTTTTCGATCGGGCCGCATATAAGTCGCAAAAGTCTCGTGCGACGCAAAATGATAAATCGGCAGACAGCGACAAGAAAAATTGCTGATGCAACCGAGCAGCATGCCGCAGTCAGCTAAATGCTAAATGCTAAGTGCGTTGCAGTTGCAAGTGCATCGAGATACACAGATACAAAGATACCCGCGGCGAGGGAATGCCATGGCACAGTTTTTGGTCAGCAGTCAGCGACAATTGCGATGCGTAAATGTTGCAAACTAGTTTCAGTTTCCATTTCGATGGCCGTTTCAGGTTTGATTCAAACAAAAGGAAAACCGACAAATGCCCCACAGCTGACCATGCCAAATTATGCGGACTTCACTGTGCACGTTCTATTGCAGCGACCGCCTGGAAGTATGCAATCAAAAGCTTCGCTTAAATTGCGATTGTCAGAGCTTCACTTCTGTTACTATCAAATCATACTAAGTTTAATGTCCTGCTCTTAACTCCACTTTTAATTTTGTTTCATACTAAACAATAAATTTAAAAATTAAAAAAAATTTATTTGATCAATCGCTATTATTAAATCTAATCATTAAACATAAAAGTAATGCTGTGTCAAAATTAAATTCGACCAAACAAATCTAATGTAAATAAACAAATAATAATTAAGCAAATTTATGCGATACGAATTAGGAATAAGTCAACCCATTTGGCTTGTGTCATTTTCAATGAGCCATAATAAATCTGTATAACACAACAAAATAATAAAAGCTTGAAATTAAATATTGTACTGAGGCTAAGTGAGCTGTTTATTGCTTAAAAGTTATACTTAATAAGCCACTAAAATATGACAAAACATTTAGCTTAGTTTAAAAATGGTTTGGATAATTTCTTAGGTTCTTCCCTGTTAACATAAATGAAACGAAATAAGTAAAACTTACCTATAAACTTGCACTCTTTAATCTGCTCATCACTGTGATCCTTGCAGTCCGCATCGCCATCGCAGACAAATCGAATTGGAATGCAGTCGCCACTCCGGCACTGGAACTGCTTCTCATCGCACTTGGCCTCCAGAGATTGCCCTGCAACACAAACAGATCCTGATTTAGATGGGCAAACAATCGCTTAAAGCTAATTATAACGACTCGGAGTTACGGACTTACGGGCTTTGGGGCCACTTGCTCACAGCAAACTTTTCTCATTAAAGGGAAAAATAACAAAAGCTCAAATTGATTAGGGCTAAAAACTTCAGAAACAATCACCAGCAGACGCACAGACATACATATCCGCCTGCGTGCATATGTGTGAGTGTGACAAGTAATTTGCATACTAAACGATAAACGAAAGGAGGATAAGAGGGGCTTTTAATCAACAGAAAAGCCTCAAACAAAATGGATCACAAAGTTTTTGGTCTCCTCCCTCAAAACTCCGACCCCCGACGCCCTTGAAAATATGCAATCCACATATTCAAAACAAAACAAGCCATCAGGCAGGCAGAAAAACCCAAGGAATGTCAACAGTCTTACACCAAAAAAAAAAAAAAAAATGCCTTGAAATGGGCAATTTTGTATCAGATATTAATGTCATTACAAAAACCAATTTGGTAGACGTCAAAGATTGGTCTTTGTTAAATTTATTTTAAAATGTTTTTAAGTATTTTAAGTCTAGAAATAGTTATATGCAAAAAAGCAGAAAAACTTGCACCCAATTCATAAGTTTTACGTCTTTTATTTTTATTTTTAAAAGTATCTTTCTGTAAGACTTTGACTGTGTAAAAATATTATGTATTATCAATGTTTTTTCTGTGTAAGAACCTAAAACGAAATTGTGACATCTTAAAAAAAAAATGAATGTAATAGATTGCCATTGAACAAACAGAAAGCCAGAAAAAGCGATAATAAAGGAGGGATAAATGCTGAAGTGGAACCGTTTGAGAAGGGTTTTCCTATCCCGCCTGCAGATGACAGCTGTTCACTTGATCCATTCACCATTCACATGACCTCCTCCTCCTGGCGATCCATCACACGTTTGCATATTTCAATAGCCCAACGTTTTACCATTTCCATTCCCATTCCCATATGCAAAAACTTGCTAATTGCTGTAATTGAAGTTCGCAGCAATATGGAGTGCGTGTGGCAAAATAAACAAAGGGCAATCTCCGATTGCCAGCCGTCAATCAATAAGGTCAAATCAATTCGATTTCGTGACGCCGCGCCGCGCTGGCTGGTCGGGAATTGTTTTCAATTATGCATGATGACAGTCAACAAAATGGTGAATTATAATTTGGACAGATGCATGAACATGTTTGTGGGGCAGATGGAGGAATTTCATTCAAGTAATTCCCGATGACGTCAAGCCTCGAGTTCCTTTGCCTTGTGTGGCGAGCAAATAAGTCCAAAAATAAATATTTGTTTGTGGGCTGGAAGAAGAATTTAAAACGGCATAATGGGAAAATGAAAAGCCTAGGCTCTCTAGACAATTATAGAAACAATATAAAAATTTATTTATGCTTCGTGACCCTAAACAGGGTTTAAAACAAGTTAGCATAAGTTATTGAAATTGATAAGGGTCATATAATGTTACGTTTATTTTGGTAAGAGCTCAATGGCGAATGCAGGACTTGGACTCCTTGACAAATTGAAAACAGGCTATGAAAACATATAATTTGTTTACCTATTTATTTACCCCTTTTATATTTTTCTATCCTATCAATAAAGTTCCATTGTTGCCTTGTCACATGCTAGAAGTACTGAGTTTAACTAACTTAATTGAACTAGTTAAAGTTGATTATTGATTACAAAGTTTCCGTATTTAAACGGACACACCTCAAAGATTAAAAAACAAGTTTAAATCAACATGGTAGCCAGCAGACTGTCTGTCGGTAACTTCGAAAAAAACTCAGACGCAGTGCGAGACTATGAATAAATACACATAATAAAATATCGAAAACCAAACTGCTTAGCATATCTAATGATTTCGTTAATCGCATAGCCAAAAACAAGTCCACACGCAATCCGGTTAGCTTAACCCAATAAACTTCACTTTACCCCCAAAAGATAGAAACTGCAAGTTGTCATAATCATCCGATTTTCACAACCAATAGGCTATCTATTAACAAACTGTGATAACCACTGCGAATCAAATTATTCCCGATAAGAAGTTATCTCATGGTTATAGTAAAGTGAGCAAGCACAGAATTGTTCATAATTGTGTGAAAAAAATAAGCATAGTTTGATAAGAATAAGGTCCAACAAGGTGTTAAATGGTGGGAACAATTTTAAATCCGTAATCTATTTTTCGATTAAACAAATTAATATTAATTAATACTACTACGCAGGAGTTGATAAGCCCAGCCCCTCGATCGCGTCAAGATCAAGGTCAATGGATTACCTGATGATTGTCTGAATGAATTGAATTTTATAAATAAAATGACATAACACGTGATTCCTGAGGGATGAAATCAGTAGAAAGATTGATTTGGGCATCGTACGATGCATCAACAATTTCGCCTGAATTGTTGAATCAATCAAAACATGTTTACTAGTCAACAAACAAAACAATTAAACTGCATCAACATCGAGTTCTCTACGTAAGATGAGCACGCCCACTATTTAATTTGTTATTGTTATTGTTTGTCGTCGATTCTGGCACAAGCTAGTTATATATGCTAGATAAATCTGTTGGCACAGCAAATAAATTAAAAACTAAAGCGAAATGGGGCGCAAAAATAAAATTTTAATCAAGTTCTGTCTCTCTTTGGCGACCTTGCAACATCGCAATCGAATATAGTTATATGCGCTGGCATATATCTAATCAAGCATATGTTAATTTTTCTGACAGCATCACTCAGGCGAGAAAAATCACAAGGCAATAAATCACCAGAGGAAAATTTCAACAGCTCGGGAGAGTGTGACTCTCTGAGAGATAAGAATGATATGATGTTCCATAATGGGCTATCTTATAACGCAAATCGACAGAAAAATAGGGGCTCGTCTCGGTCTAAATTTATAAGCATTTTCTTAAGCTCACACCATGAGGAAGAGCCCCTACGAATATTTAAATTTAACCAAAAATCCGCAGTTGGCGGACGAATTTTCTGAACTACGTCAATTTCTTTTACAAAAAAAATCTAAAATGCGCATTGTTTTTTGTGAGAGAGTTAAGTGTAATATGTATCTTCTGCCAACAATTTAATTTATTTAGAGCAAAGTCCAAGAGTCCCAAGAGCTAAGTTCAAATAAATGTTTTATTTTTAAATTTTTGTGTTCTTTTTTGGTTTTTAAAAACTTTGATTGATTTACCGGTTTTAAAATATTTTCAAAATTAAATATAAGGCAATGAACTGCGAGAACAATATTAATATAAAATGTAAAATACTGTCACTCCACTTTGTTACCTTCAGAAAGTTAATAACATGTCTAGAACGTTTGAAAGACTTATAACGTTTTAAGACTCGTTTTATTATCTTTTCATTAATTTTTGATTTATTCGAGGGAAATACTATTGTTTGACCGCCCTTGATTGGCCACTTGTTGCCAAATCGCATAATCCCAGCGGTCGAGAAATGCATAAAAACAAATCGTAAAATTGACCGATAAGATAATCCCCAGTTCAGGGCTAGCACTAAACGCAAATCCCTATTGGCCAAAGCAGGTGGCTAGATTTGAAGTTAGATTTACGGCTGGAATGGCCCGTGCCAAAAAAAAGACGTCACAGACAGACACCAAACGCTTTTCTTATCTTAAAACCATAGAAGATATAGAAACACTGTGGTCAGCAAGGCGGAAATCAATGCGGAAGTTGATTAACAATTTTCGGATACATTAGTACCACGGTAACCGGCGGTGTGTGTGCAACAAGTGGCAAGTGCACTTTGGTATCTGTATCTGCAACTACATCGGTGTCTGTATCTGTATATGTATCTGTATCTGTAAAGCTGAACCCATTTCAAGTGCATAATGTGTGAAGTTTTTTCAATGACTCAACATTTAGATGATACCCTTGTCGGAGAGATTGTGCGGTTTTAAATTATTGTTGATGAAATTCAATATTAAATAATAATATTGAAAGGCCATATATTTTTGCCTTCATTTACGTTAAGTAGGTTTGGATGCCCTTTAAGGGGTGAAAATTATTTATTATTAGGGCTAATGAACTTATAAGTTTTTAAAAATTTCTTTATTTAAAAGCAGTTTTAAGCTTAACATTCTTTAAAATTATTAACATCATTTTCACTTACAAGGTACACATGTGTAGGGTGATAATTGTTAATGAATAGGCTATGAATAGACCATCAGCCAAATCATTAAACATTATCAACATTATTTAATTTGAATGTGTATACATATGTATAGTATACTAACTAAGCTGATAAAGCGCGTGCTGAAAATATCTGCGCTTATTTTTTAATTATAAGTTAAAAGATTTTAGATTTTTAGATTTTAAAAAGGAAATATCTTTAAGTAAATGGAAGAAAATCTATAAATTTGACAATGAAGTTAATAAATTGTTTGATTCAAAAGTTGTCTGCGAAACAAAATAAATTTTAACTTAAAATTCTTGGTCATCAAATATTTTTTAGGAAAAAAAAAACCTTGATCTTGCTAGATATAATTTAATTGGCATTACGAAGACGATCAATTCGCAATATATTTTATTTTTAATCTGTTAATATAAATTTGGAAAGTTATTAGCCAACTAGGCTCTTAGCTAGAGTATCCAAACTTCAATTTCCACTGCAATTTCAACCTCGCCGACGTCTGTGGTCTAAAATTAGCACATGCTAAGCTAAAAACAAACTTCGCACTTTCAGCCCCCCTTTCGCCACCTTCTCATTCTGGTTTTCTTGATATTTTCTTTGGTTTTTCAATCGCATCTCATCTGATGCACAGTTCTTGGGTTCTCACCTATGCCGAGGGGGGTGCCAATCTTTCCGGAAACATTCAGAAACTTGAAGCCCATGTTGATGAAGGCCCTGCCATCGAGCAGTTTGCTCAGCGATCCGCCCTCGTCAATCGGTTGTGGACTATGTGGGCTATGTGGGCTATGTGGGCTAGCTGCAGATGTGCTTGTTGGGGGTGTAATCAGCGGAGTGGGCGTGGCAGTGCAGCATTTGCCAAATCCAAGAATCAGCGTCAGTAGCAGAAGGTTAAAATTGGCGCAAGCGCAACGGAACAGCTGTTCAGCCAGTCTTTTGTTGAGTATCACTGGAGATTTTGGACTTATTGTTGATTTAATGGCGGGTTTAATGGTATCACTTGTAGTGCCCGTAGAGCGTGACTCTATGGCCATGGTATGGTATTTTGCTTTTCTATCGTTTTGCTCTTCTTTTGCTTTTGCTTTGGCTTTTGTTTTTGCTATAGTTTGTATATATATTTTATACTTGTTTTCACACTTTATCCTTTGATCTCACAAATAGTATTGTATTTACACTGTATTGGAAACGGGGAAAGAAGGGGTATGAGTTTGGGTGACCCTGGCCATTGGATTATCTAAGCAGGAAGCTTGAGATCTTCGCCAGAGATTATCTAATCGAAGAAATGGCCAAAAGAGCTGGCGTCAACGTAAAAATAAACGCAAGAATCAACGAAAAAACATTAAACGATCGCTTGCCAACCAAAATATAGAAGAAAAATAAATACTCTTTTTTTTTGCTCTCTTCTCATTTCTTATTTCGACCTCAGAAGACCGAAGAAACTGGTTAAAAATCGTGCGACACACAAAAACGCGGCGTAGCCGAAAAAATCCAAAAAGCACGAAAGAAAAATTAAGCAAAACATCGAGCAACAACAAATTTACCGAAAAATGCGAAGAGAGCGCGATGTTAAACGCATGAAAATACACAGCAAATCCATTCGTTGTTTCTCAATTCTAAATAAAACTGGTATATAACAAAACTCATAAAAATAATTTTAAAAAATATATGCAAAATTTGAACAAATTATTTTATATAAATATATCTCTTGATAGTAAAATAAACTTGTTATTTTCTGTGTACGCAGAAGCAAATGCATTTGTGTGTTGACGTTAACAATTAATGAAGCTGAATTAAAATTGTTGTTGAGCGTTCGCCACGCCCCCTAGATCGCGCACGTTTATTAATTAAATATTGTTTTTGTGGACATTTTCAGCTACCACGCGTTCACTCGCTCTGATAAATACAGTCTTATCAGTTATTTTTATTTTGATTTATTTTTTGCGGTGCTTTGAAGGTGTCTGCGAATGTGCGGCACGTGCTCAACGCGCCTTCCCAAATTTAGTTAAAACATCATTGCATTTACGTTTGGATTTTTAGAATATTTCAATCACATGAGGTGGTTTGTTTGGCTGATGGCTTTTTATTTGTTTGTATTTTTTTGTTGAATATAAACCGCTAAAAAACGTTGATGCCCGGTTCACACAGCGCGCTTATTTCAACTGAATTCACTTTGACAATTGGCCTGCGAATTTAAGCGAAATGGCAACGATTTTTAAATCGAGAGCTGAGAGCGTTGCCGTTTGCGATAGTGTTTGTTTTTGCACCGTCTCAAGGTAAGGTGGCCTTATCAAATTGACAAGAAAACGGCCAGACGCCGTCGAAGAGATGTAAAGAGAGCGATTCGTAGAGATCAGCTTTCTCTGCGATGCTGTCTTTTTCTGCTCTTAAGTTAAACGCTGATCTTTTATAAAGTGCTCTTAAGGCAGAACTATTGATCTGGGTTTAAGGTGAATTGCATAAAGATCATTGCCTCATAATACCTAAAGTTCTAAATATTTTAGTACTCAAAAATCAAAATTTTTTTGTTGAGAATTTAAAGCAATAGTTTTTTCGTATAAATACCGGTTATTTTGAAAAGAATATATAGAATTTTTAAGAATTTTCAATAGCAAACTTATCTCAATGTTGTAATATGCGCAATAAAAATATTAATTAAAAATACTTAACTTGTGTTTTGGTTTTGGCTTAATGACCTGTTTTGTTTTTATGCGGCCCTTATCGTACTACTTTCGAATAACTGCGTTTGATTTCACAACTAGACAGAATTCCGTGGAAATACATATGCTGAATAGGTATTGATAATTATCTTGTCGTTATGTAAAGATTCCACTTTAAAATAAAATATTTGTTGTTATTTTATACTCAAAGTGGGTAAATACCCCCGAGGAAGCAAAAGAAGTACTCAAGTGCTAACTTGTGTGTCTTTGACAGTGATATTTGCGAATTGAATATGGTTATATATACTTTTCATAAGGTTAATTGCACAGAAAGTGCATATTGTTCAGGCATTTATTTAATTGTGAGTAATTTAGATTGGGTTAGAAGTTATTTTGTAGATATAGAATCTTACGACCGTTATTCTGTAACTAAATAAATACAGTACCAACCTGGATTAAGAAACAACGCCAAGGATAACACCATCATCACACAGAGATCACTTATATGCATCGTACTGGCCCAAAATATCTTTCTCGGACCTTATCTAATGCACGCCACTTCCTTTTTGCGTTGCCACCGCGTTTATCAGAGCGAAAAGAACGATATTTTTTAATTAGACTGGACAAGCGGACGTGAAAATGGTGCGATAATCGTACGACAATTGTGACGTTCTGCATGGGCACACAGAAACTATATCCAGGTGTCAATAGGTGGAATTGCTTATATTATTGTTGAAGACCCGGAAGGTTTCACGGTGCGCAGCCCAGCGAAGACCAATGCGAACTGAATTGCCTTATGGCGATGGTTAAGCGGAATCGCAGCTCATTAGCATTGAAAGTGTGGCCGCTTTCAATCAATCCAGGTGTGAGTGTGATTGAAAGTGTGAAATTTGAAATTGAATTCGCGTGTAGTGGCAGGGATTGGGCAGAGTTGAATGACGTCGATGGCCAGCTGCCTTGCCAAACTGATAAGGGGCGGAGGAAAAGCCGCAGCCTACGGACAATGGGGTCGCTCGGAGGTCAGAGGCAATTGTCAGTGCTAAAACGCGGCATCTTCTCTTCATAACATTCATCGGCACTAGCATCATCCCAATCAAAATCTCAATCAAACTCACAATCAACATCAGCATCAGCATTAGCATCACATCGCAATCGCAAACGTCATCGGTTGTTGCCTGGGCGTCATCTGCATTTGTCATGGATTCTCTGGCGTAACGGGCCACTTGAAGTGGGCATAATTTATGATTTACGCGTGTAAATCATTTTTCAAGCACCACCCCCGCCATGTTTGTGAATGACAGACCTCTGTAAGCCCCCCAAAAATCACCGCCCCTGCCACCCATTTATTTTACAGTGCGACGCCGTTTCTAATTGCAGGCATGCATTCGAAATCGCTGGCGAATCGCTCGCAAATCGCCTAATCAAGCACTTCAATTGACACTGCATTTTATCGCCCTACAACCCCGAGTCGTGTGTTCAAGTTCTGTCGAGTGTGAGTTTAGCAAAACAGATATATCGGTATATAGATAGATATTTATATATGTCTTTTGTGGTTTTTGGCAGGCGTTAAGGGCTGTACTCATCTATCGCTGGGCCAGATAATTATCGGCACTCTTTAAACTCTGAGTGGTCTGACTGAAATCGCTCTATTTTCGGATACCGAAAGCGGTGTACACTGGTTTTTGAAAATTTTTGATTGGAGGTTTCTTCCATTTAAAAAAATGGTTGGTAAGTCTAGAAATCTCTGCCTATGTTTAACTTTTGCCATGCTATTCATACAGAAAAAATAATAATATTACAAAAATCATAGCAAATTTTGTAAGACTAAAATATAATATGCTATTACGGAATGAAAATAAAAAGAGACTTCAATAAATTTCATTAACTTAAAGTTTGGTTTAATCACTGCCGTTTTACAAGAGATAGTAATTCGTGAGTGGTTCGCAAACTATATTAGTTTTATAAGTGTTTAAAGTAAGTTCCAAACGGAAATTCAGAATCATGTCTTTATCAAATGTGCGCTTTATTTCTATATAGCAAATACTCTTACATTTTTTTAGGGCATTATAGCGCAGTATGGAATTACATGACTTAAGTATCTAGGGCTGTTATGGCAAATGTCTCGTTGGAGCTACTTATATTGGGTGTCTGGTGATCTCAGCTTAGTTTGGTCTATACCTCATGTGGGGTAGGTCTGTTTGGACTTTGTTTCTCTTTTTATGGGAAATTCTTCATTATTCTTATTTGCACTGATAACTTCAAGTTTGTTTGTGATTTTGGTTGCGTTGTTAAAAAAATCTACGGTCCTTACACTTTAGTTTTACATCACGTTTTGTATCTTATTTGTTTAATTTGTAAGTACTAAGTTTTGTTCCGATCCACTCAACTGTCAACACAATTCTAAAAGTTGAACGTAAGTTTTTTTTTGAAATCAAATTGTCTGTCGGTTTACCACATTATCACCCCACTAAGAGTTGATTTAATTTTCTATTAACATATTTAAGAAATTAACATAATGCAGTGGGTTTATATAAACCGAGAAAGAAGAAAACTTGCTTTTAGTTCGTTTGGTTTGATTTTTTATAAAACTTGTTTATTCACAAAATGTTAGGATTGGTTTTATTTTCATTTAAGTTACTTTTTTAAGATTTGTTTTGAAACCTAACATATGTACGATTTAACAGTGTGTTCATGGTGATATCATTGAATCTTTAAAGCTTCTTAAAGAACGTTTTGTACTTTCGTAATGTTGATAAATGAAAGTAATACATTCGAAAGCTTATTTTTATATTATTATTACTCATTTCACAGCACTCACTACTACAATATTCAAAAACTCGGTGCAAGCGAATTGAACTAGCGGGGATAAAAATTCAAGTTTGAAACCTTAATTGCTAATGATTTGTCTAGGGCTGTATGCAATTAACGTAGGGTGACAATAATCAAAATTGCAAATGGAAAATGTTTTCGAAAGTCGCGCCCGATTGGGAAAAGTCTTCGAATCGGAATGTAAACAGCGAATGAATGAGCGAAGAAGTAACGGTAAATTTCACATGTGGCAAATGACAATAGAATCTGTCGCAGTTGACGTCGCTGCCACTGCCGGCGTCGCAGTCGCGGCGACCGCGGCGCACTAGCAGCGTTTTTCGACCAAGAAATCATTTGTGGATGCTGCTGGAAAAGCGCTGTTAATCCACTGCTAACTGCTTAACAGTGAATGTTGCGCAGCGTCGACGTCGCTCATAAACGTCATTCAATGGCCATATCTTTATGGCAGCGACTGCTTCGGGGTGTTCGAGTAGTAGTGTTATGGGTGTGTGTGTGTATGCCCAGCGAAGCGTTGCTAAATATGAAAACATAAAAATTAATGTTATATTTATAGTGTGGCAGCCAAAGTTGCGGCAGGAGGCGTTGCGGTCGCTGCAGGGCAGCAACAACAACAGCACAACAACAGCAAAATCAAAAGTTACACCAGGAGCAAAATAAGTAGGTGCACTAGACAAAAATATGTACAGGAAAGCTGAAATTTCTTAAGTATATGTTTTGGGGAATATCATTTTATAATTTAAGGTAACAGTTACATATCTTGCAAAAAAAAAAAAAATTTGATTAAGTGGCTTAAAATGCATTTGCACATTAAAAAAGCTTCTATAATAATTTTTTTAATGACTAATGGCAACTAAAAGAGTTGTAAAAACCAGTTTAAACGTTGTATTATTTTTTTAAATTTTAACAATTTTAGATTAATTGAATTGACATAAGATAGACTCCAATGAAAAGAGTCAAAAACCATGTTGTTTTTTAACTTCGCTTTTATCTACTGGCTTAAGCATTTTTATATTTATTTATGCACTCTAGATTTCTAGTCCACATCTTATTAAGTTGAAAATTATATTTTCTGCTCGTGTAGCGGCAGTAGTAAGTCCTGGCCAAGTGTCGGCTGTTGGCTTTGCTTGCTGGTATTTGTTGGTACTATATTTGCTTTGCCCGGCGGCAACTTGGTCGCTTCTGCTACTTTCTACTCACCCAACTATTGGTAGTTATGCCAGAGGCTAAAGGGGGGGAATATGAAAGAACTAGGAGAGGGGAGGCTCCTGTTTATCCCTTTTGAATTTCAATAAGCAGAACTAAATATTTTTTAGCGATAAATCGCTATACTGCTTGTAATACATATATGAATCGATAGTGTGTGCCCGATAATGGAAACGGAAAACCCATTTAAAGCAAGGCAATACTTACCCACAGAATGAATTGTATTTTTATATCACAGTAACATTGTGTTCCTTAATTTTTTTTTTTGTATTAAAGTAGTTTGGTTATTCGCACTCCTGCCCAAACTGTTGTGTTTTAAGTCGTTTTTTAGTCAAGGGTATTTACTGTACTCCAATTCTGCTGGTATTTGTGGCATGCATTGTATGTGTTGTGCCCCACATACGTAGCATGCCCCGGCCGCAGCCGTGCGAAAGAGTTGCGGCCAACGTGGCGTATGATGAATTCAATTGTCTACCCAAGCAGTTGCGGCCTGGCAGATCTGTTTAGAAAAGTTTGTTGATTACATTGAATGGATGAGTGGGTTGCAAAATCTGTGGGCTTCTCTATTAGTTGAATATGCTTGTTTGAAAAATAAATGGATTAGGATTTTTTATCGCCTTAGATTAACCATTTCATTCATGAAAAAACTCAATGAAAGTGAGATAGCAACTTCTGTTTCGTCAAAAGCGGAAATTTAAGCAAAGCTTCCTTTTCCTCCTCTTTACCCTTTACCAAAAAACAACCGAACCTTGATTGCAACGCACTCAATTGGTCAACTTCCGTTGTCCAGGCGATGGGGAAACGGGACGTTAGCAGCTGCTACCTACGTTTGCCAGGCCAGCATTTTCCCTTTAAGCCAAGCTGGATCCAAAAACTGTGGCTGCCACACAGCGCCGAACACAAAGAACTAAACAAGACCACAAACCAGCCCAAAAGCGACGACTTCCCTCACATTAGCAGTCAAATAATCATACGCCGCATTGTCCCAGGCCTACAAATTGGTGGGATGACGAGGCAGTGGCATGTGTCGCGGCATCTGTTGTGGATATTTGAAAGTCCCGTCGTCAAAATGGTCCATGGAAAACGTTGGCATATCAGTGGAATGGGCCTTCGGGATTGGGGTGGAGGAACTTTAAACTGCGGGCCCATCTCCAAAAGGAAAGGGGCATTGCGGAGACGTATGCGTCCTCGGCTACAGATAGCAACCACTGCCAGGAATGGTTGGCTGACTGTCCCTCAACCACATCCTCGTGCTCATACCCATTCCGCTGTGTGCAGGACGAAATTTACCGCTAAGCATTTGCCAACAACGTGCGACTGTTCAAAGGACAAAGGCGATATGGGGCAGGGAAATGGGTCTGCTGGTCGGGATCATGGGGGTCATTGTAATCATAACGGTGGCTCTGCCCTCGAATGGAGACTTCTCGAAACAGGACGAAAAAGTGCGCTGTAAAGGCGCCAAATTAGTCAAATTGTATAATGGCCAAACAGGGTGCTTGCTGCATAATAACTTGGTAATGTAAGCAATTCTATCTATCTTCCCCACCCATTACCAATATTAAACCCTATTCCATTTCTATATTCCCATTTCCTTTGGCAGTCTTACAATCTTGATTTTTTCCCTGAGACGCTGACTGCACTGCTGCTGCTCTGCAACTGCGCTGCTTTCCCTCAGCTTTTCCTCTGCTTTTCCGCTGCTTTTCCACTGCCTTTGGATGATGGACAAAGTGAGCAACTAAGCAGCGACCGTTTTTATGATTTTTCGGTTTCATCCCGCATTTCTTTGTTGTTTGCTTTGCAATTATTTCCCCTCACAGTAACAGCTTGTTTTGTATTGTTTTTGCTGGTGGCTCTGTTAGCCCGTGCTGGTGGTAGCTGGCATTATCATCCACAGTTGAACAGAGTGTGCGCACCATCAGTCCTTCCTAGTCGTCCTTTTCCCATCCCAGAGACCAGTCAAAAGTTAGGCAAATAGGCAACAAACAAACAAACAGACAGACAGAGAACTTATCACTTTCCACCTAATTGATATCAGTTGCTGATGCCCTTTCAGCTTCAAGTGGCCCAAAAAGTTTCTGATCCCCCAGGGAGCTCGACCAAGTGTTGGCCAATGTAAATCCGCTTACAGCGAGAAGTGGACTCATAAATTATTGATTTGATTATGTCACCCGCTGGCCCGACACTCCACTCACTTTCTGCAGGATGTTGCGGCAGCTGTTGCTGCCTGGTATTTATAAAGGATCAGCAGGCGATTATGTCCTGCCGGCACTCGGCGAAAAAGGAAAAGCACCGGGGGGAGGTGAAAAGTGACGAGGTGACCTCAGGTCGCCGACGAAAGTGCTGCCGGATTAGTTGACATATCAATGTCAGCTCTGCTTTCGCCATCGTCATCGCCATCGCCATCTCAAATCCCCATCTGCCTTTGTATCTCAATCTGGTTTTGTATCTGGTCCAATGCGGAATGCATTATTGATGATTGGATTCCGTTTTTAGCGCTAGCCTTTTTTTCTTCGCCATTTGCATGCACGCCGATTGCTTGGCTATTTATAGTCGCCGAATATCCCGATTGCGAAGTCCTTGGCCAAAAAGCGGAAAAAGTTGCCCACCGCCCACCTGTGGCCTTGCCACATGTTTGCCATTTTCGTGCTGATTTCCATTTTCCTTTCCTTCTAGAATTTTTCCAAAAAGTAATAAAGGATGTCTGTTGGGATGAGTTTAAGCTGGACACTATATTAAGATTTTTCCACAGTTTTGCTAATTAGGCTTATGAGTATTCAGGGTTTCGGCTAGAAATAAAAATTAATGGACATAGTTAGAGATTTTTCTACATTAGTAAGTCAGTGGGAAATAATTAATACTGTATAAGCAATGTTGTTATCGATGATATTATTGACTTTTAAAGGCTTGGTTAAAAATAAAAATTAATAGACATGGGTAAAGAGATTTCTACATTAGTAAATTAGTGAGAGATAATCAATACTGAATAAACGATAATATAAATATCCTGTTAACTTTTTTGCTTACCTCAGTTTTAGTGTAATATGCTCTTTAAAGAGTATTGAAGCATGGCAAAATATCGCAATGCATATATTCGGTTTATCCTTTCATCGTAAACCACCTTTGCCACCGATTTCTTGCGTGTCCTGCGCGTGTTATCCTTTCTCCTGCTCCACTTCACGTGCCCCAGCATGTCCTCTGCTCTGCTTATGTGTAATTTAAGTGCCTGCCACGTTTGTCGGACAGAAGGAGCTGAGCGCATTCAGAGTGCCCCGATTGATGCCAATCACAGATTTCCCAACGACCTTGGGCGAGGGATTTTCCCGTCCCCCTTTCGACAAGCTTTTAATTAAAGTCTGTCGTTTTCTGCGGCTAGTGGCTTGCATATTCAGCGTGTTATCTTAACCAGCTGAGAGCTATCAGCCTTTCATAAATGTTGAACACTGCACTGAAAAAAACAGACTTTTAAATTTGAATATATAACTGGTTAATAAAATCTTATAAGACCTTCTAGGTATTTGCAAGTGATATTAAGTTGGACTATTCATTTTTTAGATCTCCGATAAATCAATTAGTTTAATATATCCTTAGCATATACGCTGACAATCCACCAACTTAAATACAAGAATCTTGAAAAAGGTTACAATTTGTTTTTTAGTGTAGCGCTCTGTTCACAATGTGTTAATCATTCCACTTGGCGCACGTCTCGTCTTGGCTGTTTCGGGTCATTTGAGGGTCTTCCTTTCAGCGCCTCCCCTATCCGATAATTTTCGCCAGGTCCCCTTTGGGGATCCCTCCTCACTTCTATATCCCTCCTGCCCACTTCAATGTATACCACTCCGTTGTCGTCCATTTGTAGACATATTTGTTGTGCGGTCCGCCCACTTTGTCACTTTGCCGTCCAACTCCGTGCCACTCCGCCCACGCCGCCCTTGGATGTTGGCTTTTATTTATTTGTTTGCCTTTTGTTGACAGCAATTTAAACGCTTCAATGGACCGCCGCCCCCCACTAGCCACCGGCCCAACCCCCTTAGCCGTTAGAGCGCAAAAAGGGTTTTCGCAAATAAGTTTCACCTCGTAAATTAATTTCTCTTGCCGTTGGTAAGCAGATACAATTTGTTGGTGTGTGAGTGGGTTGGCGTAAGGTGGAAGACCACTCTGCTCAAGACACGTCCTCCACTAAAGGTCAAAGGGATTTCGGAACTAATTAATTACCCCTACAACCGAAGTGCATCGAATTAAAGTGCCAATATAAAATACCAAAGCAAAATAACCAAAAACCAAAACTTATTTCGTTATTTGCATTTCCATTATTTCATTTGATAATTTTATTTGCTTAATATGTAAATTGTTTCTTTTTTTTGGCAAGGGCTAATTCTCATTTGCGGATTACCAGTGCGAGTGCGAATTTATTTAAATGGGTTTTTGCATTTATTGAAGAGGGGCTCAACCGTTTATTGATTGGATATGTTTAAGGCCCTTTGATTATTGTAATGCAATTGTACGGTTATTTATTAATTTACATTAAAATGTGTGCGTCGAATATTTCAACATTCCACACTTCAAATGGCTTAAGGGCTGAGAGCTCTTTGTTGTATGCAATTACCGTATGTTTTGCAATTTGGCGATGAAAATTTTATAATTAAGAAAATAACCTTCTGTTTCAAAATGAATGATTTCACAGAACAACAAAGTAGTACTTTGTAAAAGGTGCTGGCTTAAAGGAGATTTAGTTATCGTTTTGAAAGTGTTGCTGAAAGTAAAATATAAAGCAAAATGTATAAATTTAAATAATTTGTATGAGTTTGGAGGTTCCAGTTTTCTGCCATTTGAGATGTGCGTACATTTTTTGAATTGTAAAACCTTAAAAAGTTAAAAAGTATTTGTAGTAAAGGCAATCACCTAAAATTAGGAGCAAACAGTGCACGGACCATTCAGTTCTGCCCTTACTTTCTACCAAATTCCCCAGATAAGCCTCATTCCCTTAACCTTTTCGGCAAATCACTTTAGCCAAAGGCAGATTTCCGACCCATTCCCTTTCACTTGAACAGCTTTCACTTCCCGTTCGCACAAGCACTTCGATAAGGTCGCTGCTCCTGTCCCTGTTTTTGAGATTGTCGCGTTTATGTGATTCAATTTACTTCGATTAGGCATTCCAGTCGGCGGGAGGAGGTGATTCGGGGCAGGACAGATGTGCCTTGTCACGGCTGACAGATTTATATAGAGTCAAGGCGGGAGCGTTTGAAATTAAAATGGCTTTTGCTCATCAAGTTCCGTTCCGGAGCGATAAGCGCGAGAAAGGAGACGAGTCTCCCAGTGTGACAGCTGTTGCTGGCATGTGTGTGGCATATTTGGATATTGTATATTGCATATTGGGATAGGGCATTCCAGCAAACAGCCAAAACTGTTTGATATCCGGTGGCGACGCCGGTTCCAACTTTGCCGACATCGTTGTACCCATCGTCCAGACAACACCACTTGCCCTCCAGGACTTCCTTCTTCCTCCGAGCTCAGTCCCCGATGCCTGGCCTTTAACTCCATTCCTCCTTCAAGCAGTCACGTTCCCGTCTGATGGAAAACTGTCAACTTTATTGCTCGTACACAGCAGGAAACGATTTATTAATTTACTAATACAATATTTTACGCAATGGAAACTTTTATTTTTAAAAACAGTTGCAACTCAAAAAATACCTATATTGCACATATTCAAAAGTGTAGGAAAAGTTTAATCAACCCAGCAACATAATTAAAAAATCAATAAATAATTACTATATTGTATTTTGTATTTACTATATATGTAATAACTAATAATGAAGGGGCTTAAATGCAATTTTAATTCTTTATTTCATTTTAAATCATTTTTTATTTTTTTTTTCTATGCAAAATTATAAACACGAACTTGTAGTTTTATAGCCAACAAAAGTATCAGTTTTTTTTACGATTTAATATTTCACACCTCTTAATCTTTTTATTCGAATACTTTTTTAAGTGTACTGATTGTCTAGTCTGTCAATATGCGTCACCACGTAGCACAAAACTTCCGGGCAGCATATATTCTGACTCCGGCATATGGTGAATCGGATTCCCCGGTAGCCTTAAACCCAGCAATTTTCCGAGGGGAGCCTCCATTATGTGCATGGCATTGTGCACGTGCCTCGTTTGGTAGAGAACAGGGGAAAAAGTGAGGGGGTTGAGGCAGTTAAGCGCCCAGCCGAACAATTGAAAAATTAACAGTATTTATTTATGATGAACAAGAAAAAGAGAGAAAGGAGAGCCAGACGAAGCTCATTCGCGAATCCACACCCAAAAAAAAAACCCACCTCCTGCAGTGCATCTCCCCTCCAACGCATTTTCCAGCCAGTCCTTCAATCCTCCACAATTTTCCCAACGCTTCTCCCCCTTCCGTGCGTGCTTGGCATGGAAAAGTGGCGAATAATGGCCAAGGGCCAGAAAACGAAAACGGCCAGTTGCAACAATTTTTTAATTGGCGCGGAAATTGCTGATGGAATTGACGCTATGAAAGGCAATTTCATACAACAAGCTGCAAGGCTGTTGGCCAATTTTCTGCTGAATGCAAACGAAATGCTTTAAAAGTGCGAAGGGAATAACGAAAGAGTGATGTGTTATTTTTGACAGAGTTCAGCTTAACGAATTTTAAATACCGTGTTAATTTAGTCGTATTTTTTTAATTTTAAAATTAGCTTTACAATTTTATCGTACTTATTATTCTTCTTAAAAATAATTGATAGGCTTATCGACTTAATGAAAAGGGAACAGTTTGGTTAGGTTAAAACTATTATGAACTAGAATCAATTATTTCTGATAATCTAAAAATTCTTTGACTGTCTTATAGCATTTGTAAATCATTTCCAATTATTTTGTTAGTTATTTTGCCAGGTTTTGCACAAAATGTAAATTTTTTATTCATGTCAAAGTTGACGATAAACTGGGAAAATTGTGTTTTGCTCTTTGTATATTCTGCATAAGAATTTGGGTCAAATCGCATACGAAATTCGATTAAAATCTTACAAAAAATCTCAAATATTCAAGAAGCTAACTCTGCTCAGAGGCTCCGGGCTATAAATTTAAAAGGTAAATCGAAATCAATGCAGAATTATAGCACATTAAAGCCATAAATAAGGTGGAAATAAGGGCGAACCCGATCGAAATGGGAATGGGCAAATCGAGTTGGTCATTTATTTAATTTTTCGCACGATTTCAGCATTTGCCGTTTGCCGGCCGGAAAAGGCCGCAGGCCAAGAGCAAGCGAGATGGGGCGATGGAGAGAGCAAGACGGAGACAAAGGAAGTCTGGACGAGATAGAAACATCAGTTAAATGACCGCAAAGAGGGGGAGGGGGTTGGCAATCTCAATGTGCGTACGTGCGAGGGGGGTGGAAAATGGGAAATGTGAAATGGGAAAGTGGCAGCGTGTGAAGTGCCGGGCAAATAAAATGGGTGGAACGAATAATATCCAGGGGTCACACAGGCAAATGCAAATAAAGGCATGAAACACCAAACGGCAAAAGGTGAAGCACTTCGTGCAAATGAAATTACCCAAAGACCCAGAAACAGTGAAACATATAAAGGAAGCTGAGTGCATGCCACATGAAATGTATGCAAATGTTTAGAACGCCAACAAACAAGTTCTCGAATTTCAAAGAAAATATGAAGAACAAAGTGTTATGGCTCATTCCCAAAAAAAAAATAAGAAAGTGCGAAAATTGTACCAAAGTGGAAAATTAGGGTGAGTTAACATAAGCGACACAAAGACCGAAAGAGACGGCAACAGTAACATTACAGTCCACTTTTCTCGTCAGGGGAAATAATTGCAGAGCAAACAAAAGGAAGTATCGCTGAAACCGAAAAATCATAAAAACTGTCGCTGCTTAGTTGCTCACTTGGCGATGCCATTTGTCCATCATCCAAAAGCAGAGAAAAGCGGCGAAAAAGCAGCGGAAAAGCAGAGGAAAAGCAGAGAAAAAATAGAGGAAAATCAGAGCAGCAGCAGCGCAGTCAGCGTTGATGAAATTCTGCAGGAAAAGCCGCTCCACTCGATTGGAAAAGAGTTGGGGAATATGGGAGTTGAATTTCTACTGGTCAGTGTTAAATTCTGTAAATTGTCTTAATGAAATTGTTAGAAATGGCTTATTTCACGGATATTTTTAACATCAGGCATATGACTAATTTGGCGCCTTTCTTGTTTAGATAGTCTTCCTCTCAGTTATGATTACAATGACCCCCATGATTTCGACCAGAACCCTTTTCCCTGCCCTATATCCTCTTTGTCCTTTGAACAGTCGCACATTGTTGGCAAATGCTTGGTGGTAAATTTTATCCTGCACACATGAGCCGTATGAGAAAGTGGTTTAGGTTGAGAGACAGTCAGTCATCCAGCTAAAAGAGCCGGCTTCTGGCAGTGGTTGCTATCTGTATTTGAGGGCGCAGGGGCTCCATCTCCTTGCTCTAATAGGGTTGGGCCCGCAGTTGGAGTTTGCCACAGCCAAACCCAACATCCAAGCCCACTACGGCACATTCGAATATCCACAACAGATGCCATGACAGGTTCCTCTACCGAAATTCCCATTCTTGTCCTGGGACAATGCAGCGAATGATTAGTGGACTTTAAATGTGGGGAAAGCTGCTTTGTGGTCTTGCCTGGATCTTTAAAGGCCAGACACACGTTTCAGCTATTTCTCTTTTTTTTTATTGTTTTGGCCCTCGGAAGTTGCCCAATTGAGTGCGCTGCAATCAGAAATCAGAAATCAGGGGTCATCAGCCATAAGTTGTTGAGGGGGAGGCGGAATCGGATTCGGATTCGGAATCGGAATCGGGGACTTAGATATGGCCGTCGCAATAAGCGATTGCCGGAACAAATGCCGCCGACGGGGATACCCCGCCTTCGCCGATTGGCCAAAAAGTGTTGACAATGCCATTTCTCAGTGGACCGGGAGACTCGTGCTTCTGCCCCGGAGGCAGCTGTTCCGAGTGCTCCTCGAAATGCTTCTGCTCATTTTTCAGCCAGTTTTGATTAATGGTCAGGCGCGTTTGGAGCCGGCGGCGACTTTTTTATTTGGCAATTATGTTGTTTAGACCTCACAACAGATTTCGCACCTCGAACATTTTTCATGCACCGAACACGGATACGCCCACTCTTGGACTTTGATTTCATGTTCCGAGGCTTGTCACTGGCATGCGCCCGTCATTAATTCTCCCATGGCCCATTCCTCTGCCACCCAGAACTGTCTATGCCGACTCCCTGTTCTAGCCGCTTTCATTTTTCAAAACGGATTTTGGCTGTTTCCGACACTTGACAAGTGTTTTCGACTTGCGGCAGAAGGTGTCACAAGCCATGGACAGATTTGATGTTGACTTCGCCGGGCATGAGGCCTTCTTAGCTTAGGAACTTTATGCAAATGTAGAGCGTTTAAAGTCAAAAACAAAATCACCCGCTGATATCTAGTCGAATGGCTTATATCCTATTAATTGCAACGAAACAGGTAAAAAAATATACAATTTGTTACTATATTTTCGTTTACATAAAATATTTACTATTACTAAAGAATGAAAAATAACTTATATAGATAATTGAATGTGGATAATATATTTACTAAAATAAAATAAATATTATAACAAAAAATTTTATAAAACATCTATAACGGAACAAAAACAATTGCTTAATAAATGTTAATTATGTTCATAATGAGAAACCATTTTTGAATTTCATAAAAACAATGTTACTTATAATAAAGTAAAATCTCTCAGTCACTTGTTTTTACAATTTAGGTTGTGAAATATTTACATGACCATTAGAATAACAAAGTTTTCCAGTTTTTTTAACTAGTTTATAGTCCAAATGTTTTGGTTAACAGCTCTCCCTTAACATCATACTTAGTTACCATAAAAATGAGACTTATCTGAAAATAATGGTTTTCTTTCCCTATACCCAAGTCTTAATGTTTATTTCCAGAAACTTTTCCTTAGATATTATTGACCCTTCTAAAATAAGGGTATACATTTGCAGTCCAAACTGGCAACCTCATAATGCTTTGACACGTGGCACGTCCACAGTCACAACTATCTCTTACACTTTTCCACCCCTTATTTTTCCATGGTAATTAACAGAATTAAATGAGGCATAAGACTGGATTATGCCGGTTCCAAAATATAATATAATCTTAAACAATGGTCAGATATGGTTAGATGTTAGTTTATATGGTAGGCTTCGATTGCCACCGAGTTCCGTCGTGTGGAAGAGGACTCTTGATGTTCGGCGATAGGAATGTCCAGAATCGACGACGTCCAAAGACCTGAGTGCAATTTCTTTCAAGTCCCATATCGTAGGTTCGATCGGAAGTATTAAACATTACGGAGTTTGTTCGGACCATCGATATTTGTGTGAAAAACAGGACACCCGGAAATAAAACGGCACATATGTTAATCCAAAAGACAAACCTAAGTAGGCACTGTAGGCCAAAGTCGGATGATGCCCCAGGACTATAATACTCCCTAATCAAAAGGTTATTGACCGAGAAAATATTAATCACTTCAACGTGGTGCTTAAAGGCGAATAGGGCATTATCAAAGAGCGCCAATCCGCTGCCGATGGTCGCGTAAAAGGAGAACCATATAAAGTAGCGCTGGTTGTTATGCCCCACACAGTTGCCCACGAAATTGCAGTGGTGATCCCGCTTCAAAATGCATACATTGCAGATTTTGCAGTGCCAGGATCTCGGCGGAACAGTCCTATGGCATTTGTCGCAAAAGTGCCACAAATGCTCCTCCCCTTTGCGCGGTTTCAACAACTCCGATGGCAAAGTGTCCACAGAGTTCTTTGTCTTGGTACAGATCCTCAAATTTCCCAGGATGTTATACGCCAGCCAAGTGGCCACCACGAAGTGGACTGTCTGTCCAAAGTTTCCCAAAAGTTGTGGCATTACGTAGAACACTTCATAAACGTAGAAGAAAAGGGTCAGAAAGACAGCCGTAAACACTGCCAGCGGATCCAACCAGGACTTGGTTCTTTTGACAACGAGGCTTTGAAATCCGGAAGTCCCATTTTGTTGCGGTGAATCCATGGCGTTCCGGTGCCTTAAAAATCCCCGAAGAGTTTCCATAAACTGCAGGAGACTCAAAAAAAATTGTAATATTTTGTGTTTAATGTTGAGCACACTGATAAATATTTCAAATGATCGTTTATGTATCTTACTTCTACACTTTATTTGTCGCTTTGACTTTCATCCATTGAGGTTTTTAGTTAATTTACAAATGAAAATATAAAAATTAAAGCATTCCCTGACTACATATAGCAATAGAAACTAAAGTCTAAAATTAAACAAGTTTTAAAGAAACATCGATTTTAGGTCTACATCTACCAATATATTTTGATATATTGTGGCTACAACCAACTGTGTTAAGTTCTCAGTACTAGTTTACATTAGCTTTGGGGGCATTTAATAATTTAGAGTCAGGCCTCATCTGCCATTGGGTTCCATCGTGGAGCAATGGACTTTTCAAAGTCGGCGATAAAAAAGTCCAGAGGCCTCGTTGACCCATGATTAGCTTGCAGTTCTTTCGGAAGCCCAGATCGTAGGTGCGATCGAATATTTGGTAGTAGGTAGCATTATGGCAAACAATCTGTATTTGAAATGCCAACATAAGGGCAGGGACAGCGCAGGCGACATTGTTGAGGAGCAAGATAATATACTGACAGTAGCTGCAGGAAGTGGGTGAAGTATCCTTCATAAATAAATAAAACATGTCATAGAAAGGAATCGAAATGCCACTCATTATCCCATAGACCAGTGAGGTGACCAAGCTCAAGCAAGTTCCAAGTGTCATATAGAATGTGAACCAGAAGAAATATCGGTGGTTATTGTGTCCCACACAAGTGGCCGTAAACAAGCAGTGGTGGTCACGTTTTAAAATGCAGCATCCACACAATGCACAATGCCAGGATCGCGGTGGCATTAGCTTCTGGCAGATTTCACAATAATGCCATAGGTGCTCCTCTTCCGGAACCGGAAGTTTACCTTCCTTGGGCAGTCTCTCCACCGAAGAGTTATATAAATAACAGAAAATCATATTTCCCAGGATGTTGTACGTTATGAAGATAGCCACTACCCAGTAAATCTTGTACAACACATCATTGAAAATTTTCGGCGCTATGTAAAACATCTGAAGCGTGAAAAAGAAAGGTGTCGCAACCAATACCAAAATCACCGAAATCGGATGTCCAATGCTCACGAACTTTTTGGGATAACGCTTGGCAAAATGGTGGCACAATTCAGTCACGACGCACATGATTATGTATTAAGTTGAATATTTGCAAAAACAGTAAAAAATTGATTTTAAGATTGAATGTAAAAGGCACAAACGTTTTAAAGTTTATTATTGACATTACAAAACTGACTTTTGGCTCATAGCAGCATTTTATTTTAACAAAAGCATACAAAAATTCTAGGAAAACGGTAAAATACAAATTTGGCGACCTGTCTATATATACTAAATTAATAATGCAGGTAAATTCTTTATATATTTGACTAAAACCATGTTTTAATAGATCACCAATTTAATTTTCCATTAGAGCTGTACCTACAGTTTAAATATTTAAATTTAAATTCTAAACATTTATTGGCAATGAGTAGGGAAAATAATTTTGTAAATTATATAACGAGGCAATAAATTTAGAGTTTCTGCTTCATTTGCCACTGGGTTCCATCGTTGGGTAGAGGACTTTTCAATGAGGGCGATACAAAAGTCCAGAGGCCTCGTTGACCCATGACAATTTTGCAGTTTTCTCGAACACCCAAATCGTATATGCGAGTAAACATTTCGTAGTAACTAGAGTTAAGGTACAAAATCTGAATTTGGTATGCCAACATGAAGCCGGGAATTAAGCAGGTGATAATATTCAGGTTAAGTGCGAGATTCTCAAAAATACTTCTTGAACTACAGCCATGGTCCTTGTAAGCAATCTTGACTAATAACTCCACGGGCGAGAACATAAAATTGCGCAGGCCAATCTTGCAAGCATAAATGCTTAGGGTGGCAAAGCTCACAACCAATCCAAATGTTAAATAGAATGTGAGCCAGAAGAAATATCGCTGGTTGTTGTGTCCAATGCAAGTCGCCGTGAAGATGCAGTGGTGGTCCCTCTTCAAAATGCAGGCTTGGCACAAAACACAGTGCCACGATCTTGGAGGCATTAGCTTCTGACAGATTTCACAGTAATGCCACAGGTGTTCCTCCTCCGGATCCGGAACTTGCCGCTCCTTGGGCAGACTGGAGACCGAAGTGTTTGTGGAATAACAGACCAGCATATTTCCCAGGACATTGTACGTTATGAAGATGGCCAAAATCCAATAGAACTTGTACGCTAAGTCGCCATATACTTTGGGAGCAATGTAAAACATCTGCACCGAGAAAAAGAAGACGATGCCAACCAATACGAAGATCACCGAAAGCGGATGCACTGTCTTCACGAACTTCTCAGGGTAGCGATTGGCATAATATTTGCACACACTATTTACGTAGCACATGGCTCAAGATATCAAATATCAATATTTCTAGATTCAATATTCAAATAAAAAATTTTAGGTAAAAATTACATAAATTTCACAGAACTTGCCTTGTGTTGAAAATGAAATCAAAGAGTGCCCTGATTAAAAAATGTTTATGTCGTATGAATAATTGACGAAATTGCAGGTTAATGCGTGTGGCTCAAAATATTTATTGTTAGGGTGCATCTTTATTTGAAAATAAGGGAGAGAAAACTAGATGCTTTAAACGTAAACATATGTTTTTTTTTATTTAATTTATTTTTTTTTATGTTTAAGGCAGTTATTTTTCTATATTAAGAGTTTTTTCTACATTTTTATTACCCATATCTATATTATTATTTTAAACGTGCTGCCTTTGAAACCACTGTGTGCCGTCGTTGGGAAGAGGACTTGCGATGGTGGGCGAAAAGAAGGTCCAAAATCGCCGTCTTCCTAGAACAATTTCGAAGTTTTGCCGCCAACCGACATCGTAGCTGCGATCTAGTATCCTATAGCAAGTACTGTTGCGATAGACCATCACCATTTGCAAGGCAAACATTGACAGAGGGACCATGAAAAGAAAGAAACTTAGTTTAAACATGCAGGCAATAGAATACTTCCAGTTAAAATCAGGATCATTTGCATGGTTTTTGTTTATGAGAAATAATGGTTCGGCGACCACAAAGGCCTTGGATTTCCAGACCAACAAGGCATTGTAAACAAGAGCCAGTCCGCTGCCCAAACTCAGGTGAAGCAAAAATGCAAGGAAATAGCGCTGATTATTGTGGCCAATACAATTGCCAGAGAAAGTACAGTGGTGATCCCGCTTCAGGATACACTGATTGCACAATCGGCAGTGCCAAGACCTGGGGGGCACTAGTTTTTGGCAGGAGGTGCAATAGTGCCACTGGTGGGCCTCACCAGCCGCAGGATGCTGTCGCTTGGGTGGCACACTATCCACCGCAGTGTTGCACATAAATCCGAGCCACCAATTGCCCAGAATATTGAAGACTATATAAATGCCCAGCAGCCAGTTTAACTTGTGCCACATCCCCAGAGGATCGGTTAACAGAGGCAAAACGTAGCACAACTCGTAGACGAACAGAAATCCAATCACACTAAGGAGGGTTAATACCGAAATGGGATGAAGTAAGCGCACAAATTTCAATCGATGACGTTGCAAGCACCAAAGAATTCCATCCTCGACTCGAAAACACATCCTGCGATACCAGCATAAAGCCACTCCAAATCGCCCTCTGAATCTAACCATTTAAGACAAACAAATTTGGCGAAAAAAATTTGGTAACCTTAGCAAATTTATTTTGTAATTTAAACGACTTTGGACGCAAGAACTGCTTTGATTTGAAAATATGTATCTAACTGGCATAATCGGATCATCCAGTGTATTGGAAAAAATCTGACATTGAATGTGGCCATTGGTGGGAGGTTTAAAATTCAATTTCTTTTAAAGCGGATTAATAAGAAATTACATTTATAATTGCTGGGCTCGTAGCAGCTTGAGGCTTATAAGACAAATTATAAAAAGCACAAGTGTGGGTAAATGATGGAGATTATGTTTATTTTAGGAATGGTAGGTAACTGAATTCGAAGTTATGTAATATGTATGCAACTAAAACAGTTATCAAATTGGGTACGAATTAATATGAGAATGACCATACTTTGGCCAAATAATTACAATTTCTTCTAGCTATTAAATAGTTTCCCTTTTAAAGAAAAAAGTAACAATATAACATGTCTTACGATCTTTAACTTACTTGTACGTAAATTTGTGTTTCAAAGCTTATAGAGTAAAGTTCATAATGTTTAAAGTCGTAAGGTCAATTTGAGTAACAAAACGCAAAGACTTAAGTCTCTAATGTTTAAAACCAAAGGTAATTTGTTTTGTGTTTAAAACCGAAGATCGACATTTTGTATGTTTCTTGAAATAGCCGGCATTGCATTTTTAATATGTTTAATAGCAAGCTCAGAGTTTTTCATGTTTCTGCTCCATTTACCATGCTGAAATAACCCAGAAGCAAGGTTACACAGGAGCATACACTAGGCAGAGTCTTGCTTAAAAATGTAGGCTTATGTATGTACAGAAAATAAATTGGTACAAAAAACAATGGAGTGAACGAGCAACATCAACACGGCCGGTATATGGGGCTTTTGCATCAGCTGTATGTTATGTAAACAAAGAGCTGAATAAAAACAACGGCGAATGCATATTAAAAATAGCAAACAGCTGGCTGGAGTCGACTTCATTGGCCCACCGACTGCAAAATGGCAGCTGTCAGCCAGGTTTGGACCGCATAAATTTTTATGAATTATTAATGTGAACTAAGCATTTTAAATGCGGCCAGGCGACTGGGGGAGAAGGCGCGGTTTTCCATTTTAAGTTTGCGGTGAGCACACCTATAGAGTTGTTTTTTTTTTCCCCCTCGGTAGTAGAGTAGAGTAGAGTAGAGTGGCAGTGAGCATTTCGTTTGCATAAAATATGTGCGAGGTCGGAGGCGGGTCTTTCCTCACTTCGTGGCTAAATGTGTTTGCCGTCTTTGGCCCAGACCGGAAGCAAACAAACAGCCATTTTGTGCTGTTCGGCGTAGCCATTTCCGGCAGCCATTCGGCGCTGTCAATGTGTTTGTCAGTCAACCTGTGGCTTGACTTTCTCCCACTCTCGTTTCGCTTTCTCTTTGACTTTGTGCGGGCACTTCAAGTCATTAGCATTTGCTCAGTGGAGACAAACAGAAAATGTAAATGGTTTGTGGAGTCGGCAACTGCTTTTGGCCAACTTCTCGCATAATTGCCGAGTTTTGCTGCTAATTTGGGATGATTTCCCCTTTCTGCAAGGTAGCTCGCATTCGGCGTCTTTGTTTGATTTCATTACAAGGAGTCTCTCAACTTCAGGCAGCTGTGCTGGAAACTTTTCGCAGTTCCCAGCTCGCAGCTCGCAGTTTTTGTCTCCCCTGGTTTTTACTTCCCGGGGTTACTGTGTAATTTGCAAGCAATTACCTGGCAGGAGCACTCCCACATACATTTCCCCCATTATCTTATATCAGCCAGCTCCCTTGGCGCGACTTCTCGGAATGTAATTGAGTTTGAAAAATGTTTTAAAATTAGATATATGCGTGTCTGAGGCCAGGGAAAGCACCTGCGTGAGTGGCATGCAAATGCATGAAAACCCTGACGAAAGTTTATTTAAGCCTAGATATTCGACAACGCAATACCCCGTCGAGAATGCAATATCACAATTTCCGTGGTTTCAAAGTAAAAAGTTTGGATTAACTAAGCTATGATTTTTTCTTAATTTGCAAGCAACTTGACAGAATTTTAAATAAAGCTTAAAATAACAGCCACGTATTATTACATTCTTAGATTCTTAAAATACGTAAATCTTAAGAAAAGTATTTGAATGATATTAAAACATTTAAGGAAACAAAAAAGAGCATACTATACATTAAATATATGAAATTTTTAAAGTGCATTGCACATATTTGTAACTTTATTTCATATAAATAATATAGTCAACATATTCTTACAAAAACAGATCTCTACAGGTACAGTAATAAATTCCCTAAAATAACTCAATTTATAACTTTGGAGTTAAACCTGCGGAATTTTAGGTGTCACAAACGTATAAGATTTCCCTACCAGTTTAATGTTAAGCAATTTCGGGATAAGTAATGATTGTAAATACTTGCGCACGTGTGCCAGGTATCCCATTAATATTACTGCACAGTTAGAATACATTTTTTGGGTTAAGATCCCCTCAAGACCTGACTTCGCTCGGCAATTAAGGTGCAGGCCAAGTTGCACACTTTAATTTATTTTGCTATTTATCTGAGCTTGAGGCAAAACAGAAATTTATCATAGGTGCCCACTGGCAAATGGTTTCCACCTGGCAAACTTGATCCTTCGGCTCCTCTGCAGATATTGCATCGTTCATTTCAATGCTCGTTGAGCCACCTGGTCGATTTATTGTACTTGATTGCCCCGAGCCAATGCAGCAAGCAACATATTAATGAACCATCAAACGGCAATTGAAGCTGTTCAATGCTCGGCGGCAACGTTGCGTATGAGCGATTTTGCAAATGTGAACCAGCTGCTCTGCTCGTTCAACGAATTCTCCATTTTGTTTGAGCTCTTTTGAGCTAAAATATGTTTGGCTGGCATGTAAAATATTTGGCACTTGGCACACAAAATGACTTGTCATTTGGGCGAAATGAGTTGGAAGTTTCACGTAAACGAAACGAAAATTTCACTTTTTTCATCTCCCCTTGCCAAATATGTTTTATTTATATTTTGTTTGGTTCACTTCTTTTTTGGAGCACGGCGCGACATATTTTTCGCTGGTATTGTTGTTCTTTCATTTTCGTTTTCATAAATTTTTCATTTTGCTTGACAATGTTTTGCGCCTTCGACATGTGTTTGCAATTTGCATGAGGTGAGTCGGTGTGTGAGGGAAAGTATAGCTTGTTTGTGTGCAAAAATTGGAACGAACATGGGCTGTGGGTCTGTGTAAAGGACCTTTTTGGATACAATGTTTGCTGATTGATACTCTGTGGGAGTGAAGTATTTGCCTTATGTGATTAAAGCTACCTGATACCCAGAGTTGGCAAAGCATAATTTGTTGACAGGAAAATAGCCGAGCTCGTTTAGAACTAATTTACTGAACTTTTTTCAAAATATATTGATAACTTTTACTTATGGAGTGTTCAGATGATTTAATATATTTGCAATTAAAATAATAGGTAATCTTGGTTAAATAAATTTAAATAAACCGAAATTCATAAAACAAATTGTAAAATGGTTATTGATTTAAAAAACAGGAATCGAACGTGATGTATCTCCATACATGTAAAATGTAGATACCCTAGTTTTCTTACCAATCGAATTCCCTATTACTATACTTGGCCTGAGAGTATTTTATTGTCACACTGACCTTTTGGGCGACCCATCCATTTCCATATTGACATCCTTCTGCATGTGTGAAATATTGAAAACCTAATAGTGAGGGAAAAGGCCGCGTACCACATTGGGTTTTTCATTATATTCATAGATTTATTGCAAAAGTTTTGTGATTACTTTCCTTTTTTATCCCTGCTGACGCTTTTTGCTGGTTTTCATTTTTGTTCTTATATTTTTGTATGCCGTTTTCCGAACAACCCGTTGATGTGGATCAGACCCAATTGCTGATTGACTTTGCCGCGGCGGTGCCTCGTAAAAAATTCTAAATGAGGAAAATGGGGATCTTTAGCAGAGCAGTGAACTGTTTACGATTCATTCGCAAGCTCGCATAGTTTCGTTAGCTAAAAAGCAATTAAAAACTAATTACAGTAGCTGAAAGCCGGGCACGAAAAAATGCGCAAAGGCATTTAATAAAAATTTAAAACTTAATTCAGTAAATGCCAGGCAGCGATGGCGACAACAACGCTGCCAGGTGGGTGACAACGCGGATAATTAGAGCAAAAGGCGGGCAAAGAAAAATGGAGCGGGCGGTATGGGAGGTGGGAAAACTGCTGCCGCCACGCACACCTGACTTTGTTCTATCGGAGCAACGTGGCGTATGAGCAATTAGTAGTTAATTGTAAAGTTACCCAGAGTGAAGGGAGGGTGGGAAAACGGCGTCATGCAGTCGTGACATTGACGACGTGGATGAGCCAAGGATGGATGCGAAGGATTGCAAAGGAGGGAGTACAAAGGATGGGATAATTAAGTAGCAATTTTTGCCACTGCAGCTGAATTTTTAGCAGTCAGGCCAGCTTGTGTGTGTGCTTGATAAATTATCCCCAGTAATTAGCGTATCAATGCTGGATAAAACAAGGTCCCGGCCCGTCGAGCAGCTAAGCAAAGGTGAAAGATAACAAACTACAACCTACCGACTTTGATCTGGGAAATGTCAATTAAATATTAACCTAATAACTCAAACGCAACAGCAGCACAGGGATTAAGTCGGAAGACCGGCAAAGCACTTTAAGCAATACTCTCCGACTAATTGAAACGAAAAGCTTGGCTAAAGACGGCTAAAGTCAGTTGGCAGGATAACTAAGCAAGACGATTAAAAGACCAACTAACCGAGAAATGAACAATGGCCAGTGGGTAAGCCAAATAAAGAAAAAACCAAACACGCAAGATGCAGAAACAAATGGCTCAGTCCTCAAGCGCCCCATCTTGGCCAAGTTAGCAGGACGTCAGGACGAGCACTTATGTAAGCAAAGTGAAGCAGAGCCAGGGAAGCGTTGACAAAAATCAAACAATGAAAGCGTTCGCTGTTCAATAAAAACAAAAACAGGGGCAAAAACTGAGCAGGGGAAAAAAAAGAAAGGGGTAGAGATAAGAAGCAGAAGGCAAACGGGTAACCCAAGGCAGGGCAAACAGCAAGATAAAAAACAAAAGCGGTCTGGGAAGTCCTTTTTTCCTCTCTTCGGGCCAAAATGAAGTGGCAACAAAAACAGAATTGTGGGCAAAGAAAGGAGGAATGTGCTGGCTAATGCTGAAGATAGAGGAAAATGAAATTTAAGCCAAGTGGAATCGCACCAACAACAACCAGGAGTAATGCAAGAAAATATCAAGTGTGAAAAGCGCCAAACTCAATAATGACTCAATGTCAGGACTCATCTCATTTGGCCAGAGCTTGAGTATTCTGCACCCAGCATCCTTTGAGTCGAGAGAGCCGAAAGCTTTGGGAGTGCAAGCTTTTGTGCAGAGTGAGAGAGCTAGAGAGTTTGGGAGAGACAGTCTCATGTTCTCTGAGAGCAGGGAACATGCAGCTCTTTAATAAGATTTGTTTACTGGTCAATACTCTTAAGTTTGCTCTAGACTGCATACTTTTTTCAGTAAATTCCCAGAAACCTTGGCAGCTTAATGATTAATTTTCAAACTACTACACATTTTCCCATTAGACCCTCAAGATATTTGTCTGCAATTAAAATCCATCTCAACTAATTCAATTAGATTCGGTAGCTGTTCGTTAAGGCAATTTACGGTTTACTCTCCACTCGATTGACAAGTTGTGAATATGCGAATATGATGAGATTTCTTGTGAATACAAAAGTGTCCATGCTGGAGACATACAATTTTCCTGGCCTGCAGGCACATAAGTTTTCAATAACCGTCTAGAAAATGGATTTATTATAGACGCACACACCTAATGCAATTAGGGCCTCAACCCCTTGGTGCCAAGATGATGGATCGGGGCTGCTGGCTGGTTTATGTGTCGTTGCTCACCCAATCCGTTTTAATTCTTGCGCCTCGTCCTTTGAACTTTGACACACCCCAAGCCCTAAGACAGACCCAGCCAAAGGCAGCTATCCATGTCAAACAGTTGCAGCGGCGCCTGAAAGAATGCTTTGTTTGTCTTTCATTATGTGGGCTCTGTTGGGGCGTGGCAGTGTCTTTGTTTCGGCACTGAATAAATTCGACATGTAAGTCGCATTCCATGTGTCATTGACGCCTTGCATCATTCTTTCGAAGGGTCATGACTTTTGACTTTGTCCGGCTTGAGAAATTCATTTATTGCATTATCAAAATTCAATTACAGTTGAAATTTTAATGAGAATTTAATACCAATTGAACTACCAAGGCCAATTTTCTGTTTTCCCATTGGGGGTAAAATATATTTTCATAATAATAAGGTAAACTTATATTTAGAAAGCGTTTAACCATAAAAAACGTTGATTAACCCATGGCTCATATTTTCTTTAATAGCTTTATAAATTTATGTACAATTAAAAAATCCATCTCAGCGGTTTGACAATATTGCTCCAAATGCTAAGTGCTTAAGAACTATGTTTTATAGTTTGGCCAGCGTGTTGGAGTTCGCACTTAATGAAATCATTAAGCGCTAGAAAAACACAACACGCAATATCATGCATACGCCATGGGGCAAAATTCATTGACTTCTGGCCACTCCTGGCCAAAATGAAAATGTTTAGTCAAGTGTTTCCTGACCTCTTGCAAGCACACACACATACACATACACACACACACACACACACGCACACGCACACGCACACATAGGGAGAGCACATGCTCAACTGAGCAGCAGAAAATACAAAAACAAGGGCTTTTCCCACTTGCCCCAGGAGGCAGCTATTTTTAAAGATTGGCCCTTGGACTCATGGAAATTTAATTTGCCTGCTCAGGTTCCTTTTGGCCGGATCGGCCTAACTGCGGTAATTACTCAGACTTGACCTGAAGGGTTTCCCGGGCGGGCGAAATCAACTCGATGGCTCAGCTGGCTGCAGATAAATTAAAATTTCCCGGCTGTACGGAAAAGTTCGGCCGTGGAATTCTCGGCAAAATGAGCAATAGAATGTTGCATCCGACCAAAGTTGCAACTGATGAAGTTTTCCAATTTGCAAGAAATGTTTGGCACCACCTTCATGTGGCTTCGAGTTGATTAGATTAAAAACCCAAAGTCGTTCCCATTCCAAACCTGATTAAGTGCGGTACGGTAATGCCATTGAGATTCCTTTCCGCCCCTTCCCCGGGTGACAAATAAAACCTGACCTGAGTTCGGCTGCTTGGTTATTTAGTAAATGTGGCACTGGCACAACTTCGATTTCACATAAATTCACTTGTTATAGTTCACTAAACCTACGCACACATACGACCAGGAATAAACAATACTTTATTTACAATGTAATGGTACATAAAATGGCTTCCGTTGCCATTTCTTGTGCTTTTTCTTTGTATGTGTTCGCTTTTTCGGTTTATTTGCCAGCGGTCAGTTGCTTAATTTCTTCGCTTTTACTTGCCACAATTTCAGCATTGCAGCATTACCACATGTTTGTTTCTATGTGTGTGTGTGTGTGTGTGTGTGTGTGTGTGTGTGTGTGTGTGTGTGTATGAGGGTGGAGGGCATGGCCACGCCTTTTCCAGCCCCCTGATTCATTTCGTTGCTTGCTGTGTCTTGCCTTTCTTATTTATTCTCGTAATAACAATAAATTACATTTTTCTCCAGTTTTCCCCCTTGTATGAGAGTGTGTGTGTGTGTGCTCATTTGCTAAGTTTTTTTATGTGGCTGTCGCTTGTTTGTGGCTTTTTGACATTATTTGGATTAAGAAAATAAATCCCGGCTGGACAGCAATTTTAATATTTTCATTCCCCCCCTTCAGTGCCCGTAAAACTTTGATTTTTATTTTGCTTTTCTCCACTTCTGGGCAAGAAAAGTTTTAATTTATGGAATGGCTTAAATCAAATTTTGGCTCTATGGCATAGAAAGTTCTCCAACCTGAGCATGTCATTTCACCAGGAATACAATTAAACAAGGGAAATCTCCTATGTATAAAAAATCAATTAAAGCTCATGGGTAAAGAGTAAAACGAGTTTTTCATCAAAAATGCATAGTGTTTACATGCTCGCAAAGAGTGCAACAAACTGGGAAAAATGCTAAAAAAAAAAACTGAAAGTGTAACTAAAGCTTATAATTAAAAAGTGTAAAAGCAAGTAAGTACTGTGTGTTCCATTAAGTTAATTTAATATTAACGCTTTTTCATGGAAGTATTCATTGCATTAAAGCGAATCAAGTAGTGCATACAATTTTAACAGAAAAATATGTTTGAAATATACAAACCAACATGAATAAAAAATCAATTTTGAATAAAACACATGGATAAAGATTTAATTTTTAAAGGAAAGGCATGGTTTTTAATATTTGCTGAACATTTGTTAAGCAGAAAAGGCACCCAGTCTATATTAATATTTAAAAGAATAGCTGATGCTGGAAGAGACACATTGTACGGGCACATAAACAAAGTAAAGAAGAACTCACAGAGAGAGAATAAAAGGACGACGATGGCAGCGGGAATTAAAATGGGGGATTGGGCTGCTTTTTACGGGCAACATTTCTGTCGAACTCAGGATGCCTGCCAGTGAGATAGGAAAAACACATAAACAAGCAGGTACACACACACATTCGCACAACCTCACTCACACTCGCAAATATGCACACAAAGGCAATCGTTAAATGGCATGCATTAGGCTTAGTTGGAATTTTCGAAGTGTTATGGCGCCGAATCAGCTCTCGTTATTTTGTAGTCTTCTTTTTAGGATCTTTCTGTGCATTACTACAGTGAAATGTTTATGTAAAGAACCTCTTGTCTGCCATAATTTAATTCTCTTAACTTTAATTTTCATGACATTGGGTTTTAATTTAACAAAGGTAATTTACTCTTACAAAAACATTAGTTTTTATTGATTTTTATTATTTAAAAGCATTTTTTATGGTAGGTCATATAATGTACAGTGTATATAAACAGCTTTCAAAGTTCTGATTTTTGTGACAATAGGTAGTAATGTGGCAAACAGACATTAATTTTCTCAATGGCAGATAGTTGTTCAAATTATGGAAGTTCGGTTGTGTTTCCTTTACCCTCTAAAAATGTTGCCTAGTTTTAGGCGCAGATCGGGCTAAACGGCGCAACTTAGCCTAATTGCACTCGGCTTTAATGCAATTTTGAATGCTGCATTGCCAGCTGCAGGAACGTGATAATTTGGTTAATTTTCCAACAGCTTGGATGGCATTTCGCACCAAAGTTTTAATTAAGCTGCGGCCACGTGCAGGATTCCCCATTGTCAGCGGGTCTCACTTTTCCATTTCTCATTTTCTTTTAATTTTCATTTTCTGCGGCAGACACGCACTCACAGCTCGGCATGGCGTCCATTCATTCACTCATTCAAAATGCTAAACAATTCAAAAAATGTGTGTAACTATTCTCGCCCCTCCATTTGCTGCCTCCGTCTCTCCATTTCTCCCCATTGCGCAGCAGCCAAATGTGTTGCGCTTTTGTCTAGGCCAACTGAATGTGTTTTCGTTTTGGCATTTTTTTTTTTTTCCCAACTCGGTTCATAATTCAAAAAGCTTCTGACGGCTGGCTCTAAAATGCCTGCGGCTGTGGCTGCCATGTTTTATGTTTATTAGCTCGTCTAATTGAAATGTCTAATGGGGGGGCAGCTTATGAAAGAGCAGAAAAGTTCGCTACGTCCAGACTTACAGTGCCTCGTACTGCCGCGGGTCCAGGAGTCCTTCGAGCTCGAACTGCACCACCAGCTGCCTGATGGAGTCCTGTATGTCAGGATTGAGATACAGACGCCTCTTCATGTTCATTCCACGAGGCTGATGCGAAAGCAGGGCCGCGAAATCCGCATCCGTTTCATCGGTATTCAGCAGCACAGGTTGTAGCAGCAATCCACAGTGAACAGCTGTGAAGAAAAATAAGACTTCATTCAGTTCCCGTCACTTAAAAGGTATATATATGTATTTAAAATGCAGAAATGGCATGATATAATAAAATTAAGTGGACAATAAAATACTAAGAATACAAAATATTGATTACTTAAAAAATGTGCAACTTATAAAAACTCAGTTTTTAAAAAGACGGTGAGAGTATTCCATTAAATATTTTAATTAAAGAAAACAATTAAACTAGATAATGATACAAATTAAAAGTTTAATTGTAAAACTTATTTTATTTTTGACTATATGTAATCTCGCAGGATTTATGTTTCGAGTTAACCCACCATAGAAGCGCTTCTGCTCGGACTCCAGGTGAAACTGCTTTCGACTGGGCAATCTTTGACCCTTGAATCCCAGCCTCCGCAGCTCCCCCACAAACACATCGTGGTAGACACATCTCATTTTCATTTGAAGCTCGTTTCGCACTTGCTCTACGGCCGACGTGTTGAGCAGATGATGGATGTCCAGCGTGGGCGAGCCCCAGAATGCGTACTGGAAGTCAATCAGAAAGACATCGCTAGGCACGCCCTCCTCGTATCTGAACATCATGTTGTTTGTCCACAAGTCGCCGTGCGTCAGGACATTAATATGCGAGTCCTCGGGCTGAAAACAGCGAAGTCCCAGTCCCATATAATGGGGGGCCAGATCCTCTAATAGTTTCGACTGGCCTTCGTAGCTAGGCTGAGTTTTCAGGTAACTGGCACAGGACATCAGGCAGCCCAAAAAGTAGACACTAAAACTTTCCGTATAGCGATTGAAAAAGCCACGATCGTATTTGGCAAGGGAAAACTCAATACTCTTTGAACTTTCCTCCAAAACCGCTGAAGCCGCCTGCATTTTGGCCAGCTTTCTTAGAACCAAACTTACATGCTGTTCATCCAATCTCTGGAGCCGTGGGGCCATCACAAATCCTTTATGGCTCAAATCCTCCATTATTAATGCCCCGCGCTGGCGATCAATGTGTACTACCTTTGGGCACAGCTGTTCGCCTGCTAATCTTTGTAATTTGGGCAAAACCTGTCCGTAAATCTCTAGTTCCCGGTTGTAAATATCGTACGGAGCTTTCTTACGCCTGGTCTCTGCATCTTCATCTTCCAAAGCGGTCTTGGCAATCAAGTGCTCTTCAACTTGGCCGTCCAGGCCAATGATGAACACGATGCGTATACGTGTTAATACGGCGCCATAGTTTTCACCTTTTCCCAGGGCTGACTTAATATCCACAGATTCCACTCGAAGTTGGGGCTTCTGGTAATGCTGACGCAGTGCATCTTCCAGGTATTCAGACGTGAGCCAAGCTGCCATGACTGCACTAATCGGACTAAATTTCCAAGCTGTTCTAATCTACTGCTACTGATAAGCTTTACGATGAAACAACTGAAAAGCTCTTAGTTTACAACTGAACAATAATTACGTTTCTTATCGCTTTTTAAGTACACTAGCAGTCTCTGTATTCACAAACATTTTGCTAACATTTTGTGGTTTACAAAAAAAAATAAAAAATGGAAACAGCTGGTTATATGGATGAACAGATGAGAACAACAATCTAATCTGCTTGTTTAGCTTGATTAGTAAAAAAAACTTTGTTCAGACAAAACAATTGCTTTATATTTTTTTAGATGGCCATAAATAATAACCATAAATTGAATACATATTCTTAACGAATGTAAATTTTAGCCAAATATAAATCTAATCGACCTCCTAAAAAATTTAATTTAAAAAAAAAAGACCTTGCATACTTAATCTTAATTGAAAACTTTTTCGTTTTACAACAAAAACAGTTAAGTAAAATTTAATTTTTGTGTTTTTTTTTTGCAAAACCAATAATTATAAAAGGCAAAAGCGTTATCATAATTTAAGTTGATCATGAGCGCACATTAGATTATTATGAAAGATAAGTGAGGTTTATTTGGCTAACTTTATTGCCTTATGAAATATATGCAAATGTATATATGGGGGCTTAAATCACCTGGCACATCAGCTGAAATAATCTCAGCCAGTTGGCCTGAACCCTTCCAGTTCGCCGACTGCCAGTGTTGCAGTCCGGGGCTTAGGCACCATAGGTTTCGGGCCGGATTCAAATTCCGGCTTGGATTCCGGCTCTGGCTGCTTGCTGCAACTGCTGAATGTCCGGCGACTGGCGCACTCATAGACGTAGTTGGCCAAAATCACCGCAGGAGGGGTAGTTACGGCTTCTCCCACCTCTCGACCTCCCGATGGTGTTCCTATTGTTGCTGCTGCAACGTCGACTGCAGTTGATGCTGCAACGTCGACTGAAGTTGATGCTGCTTTTTCATTTGCCGTTGCATTTCTGGGCATTAATGGCGGTCGATTGCAGCTGGCTTTGTCGGCTGGTGGCTTCAGCTGCCACATGTGGCCTGTACTCCGCAGACATTTGGCCTCGATCCCAATAACTACTTCGGTTACACAGGGTTCAAGTCGGTGTTCTACGTTAATTAAAGCCCTCAAGACCACTTACCGAAAGAGTGGCCAAGCAGGCAGCACATAAGAAAGTACCAAATCATATTTTACCTTGTTGCTCGTTGAATATTTTGCTCTATTTTGTTGTTTTGTATACTGATTTTCAGGTCAAGGACTGCTTTCGTACACAAACAAAATATGATGATTGAGGTTTGTGGAAATTCCAAACACTGAAATTGTATTTATTAAATTGTCAAATTTTGTAACTAAATTTTGAATAAATAACTTAGTTACATATATGGAATTGTTATGAAAGTTAGTTAAAACAACATTTGGAGCTACCACACATTCTTTAGATCGTAATTCAAGCGAAAGTTTTTTAAAAGGTTTAGATTTCATCCCTTAAAAAAAAAGACAAAAACTTTCCAGTAAACACCTTTTTTGTGCCCTGTTTTGCAAAAGTTTCTTGGTCAAAATTTCTTCACTTGTTCTTGTTGATGTTTCTATCTGCTGAGGCTGCAACTGCAATCCACTCAGATTGACGCATTGACAATTGTTTTACCAATTTCATCTCGCTTGTTTCTCGACAGCTGGCCAAAAAGTTGGTTACCTCCTTTCTCAGCATCGTTTTGACAACTGCTAAAGCTGTTGTTAGTTCGAATTGCCATTGTTGCTGTATTTGTTGCAGCTTAAAGTTGCCGGGTTTCTTTCCTTTTCCATTTTTTGTACACTTCTCCCTTCTTTGCATAGCCAGAGCGCTAGTTTATCAAAACATTTTCAACTTGGAGTGCGGCTGCAAAAACAAAAGCACCCAAGACTTCATCGATTTTCTCGAGTGGAATGCGCCTCGAAGGTTGGGAAGCGGGAATGTGGCTACAAGGAAAACAACTCAATCTCAATGCATGGCACTTAAGCAGCTGAAGGAGCAGCCACTTGGTTGCAAGGTGCGGAAACTTCGACGACAGCAGAACGCAATTTCTGGAGGGCGCCAACAGGGACACTGACTCGAAGGGATTATAATCGAATTTTAAAGACATTCTATGCTCGAATAGCGAAACGTAGCCTTAACGTACAGAATTTTATAAAATTGTTATTTCGAAGCTCCATTAATTTGTTCTTAGCCTTCTTAATAACTACAAATAAGCGTATTTGGGTTTGGGTATTTATGTAATCAATCTACAACAGCTTAACAAACCTCTATTCATCCATTCTGATAACTTACTATCATATCGAGTTAATTCATTGAAAATGAAACTTAACCCAGAAACTTTCCTCATTATAATTACGTAGATGCTGTGCACTTGGCAGCTGACTTCACTCACATAGACATTAGATGTACAGATACATAATACAGCGGTGTTATAAAGGAAGTTAAGAACGAGGGCTTCTTAACTAAATAAGTGATTATTTTTATTTTAATAAAGGATTTTTTAATGGATTAATAAAAATTAAATTTGACAAAAAACAATATTTAAATCATCAAAAGTAATAGATACATTTTTGTTAAAACATTCTAAAAGTTTTTGATAAGACAGACAATACAACATCAGATTTATGTAATTTTAAGGAGTGTTTTGTTATAGTTATAGTTATTACTAAAAACGTAATAAGTTTGATATTTACCAGTTATTTTACCTTTTGGGAAGAAAACAGATCGTTGCATTTCTTTTAGACTCTTTTTGAAGATATTCGAAAAACGATATTTGAAATAATAGAAATGTTTTTATAAAAACATTCTGCAAGTTTTTGGTAATTTGAGGCCTTCAGATAAAGTTAAAAAGTTCATTTAAATAGTTATGTTGTAATAACTAAAAACTTCATAATTTGATATTGAATAGTTTTTTTTTTTTTACATTTGGAAGGAACCCTTTTCAAAGCTGGTATAACCTTACTACTTTCCTGTTGTACAACTTTTCTGGCCAACCTCGTGCACAAGCTATTCCTGGAGCTATGGCACCTGGGTAGGGTCCTCCCAGGTCGCCCGGCGAAAACGCGGCTCACGGAAGCGGGCCTGGCAAACGCTTGGCACGTGCATTTCATTTGATAAATGTTGTCGTTGTCGCCGTCGCCTTTGCCTGATTATGCAGCGCAGCCAGCTATGTGTTTTGCCACTGCCCGGCCCGACTTCCCGGGAGCGTCCTGCTTCCGCCATAGATGCCAAAACTTGCCTCGCCTTCCGTTATGTCGGCTGGGTATATCTTTTTATTGCACACGCGCCTGAATATAAACCGCAAAAAGGTAAGGTAGTCGCCCGGGTTTTGTATGCGGCATCAGGTTTCGCCGCCTGTGTGTAAAATTTACACTGACATGAGCTAACTAGTCCTGCTCCTATGGCGGTGTGAGTGAGTATCTGTGTGGAACCGGGTGTACGGTATCTGTGTATCTTTGGATGCGGCACGTTGCCGTTGTAACTTGCAACTTAAATGCGCACGTGATGCGCTGCCTGCGTTTGCTTTATTGCGTGAGCTGCTCGAAAATTAACAAAGTTTTTCCTCCAGGTTCCTCACTTTTCCTTGTTTCCATTCCCAACTGACACACTTACACTGCTGAAAATAATATCAACATTTGTTTGTTGTTAGTTAATTTTTTATGATATTTTATATGAAATTTTCTTAATTTACTATTATGAGTTAGTCTCTTTTAGACTGCATTCTGCTGAGATAGTTAGATAAGAAATTTTTCGGAGTTTTTTGCTCAAGTTACTAATATTAATTTTAAACCTATTTAAAATATATCTATAAATCAATTTATTGTTTATTTACTTAAATAATTCAAGATATTTTTTTTTGTGCAACTCACAATATGAATAAAGATGCCAGCGAGGCAAGTGCGAATGAGCACGACCTGGCATAATATCACGCATACGACACGTTGTCGCTGCGAATTTTTGATAGCTACTGCAATCAGCTAAGTGAACGACGCCAATCAGCCCAACGGCATAACAACAGTACGGAAAATGATTAAAGGGAAGCGGAAGTTGGCAGCCAGCAGCCTCAAGAACACCAACTTTCGAATGACATTTACGCCAGAGCCAGAAGTCGCTGCATTCGAATTATAATCAGGTTGGCTCGAAGAAAACTCGAGGAAAACTGGGTGAAAAACTTATGCTCGCGAACAGAAATTGAAAGTCAACACGCACACATTGAGAGCAGGTGAATATCGAAATCAAATCACAGCATCGTCAAATGCATTTAGAGCTATTTGCATTGCTTGGCATTCCTTCTGCTCGTTGATTCCTGCTCCTTGATTCCATCCGATTCAAATTCAGCGGCAGCAGCAGCGGCAAATTCGCATTCAGATTCAGATGCAAAAGCCTGTGCGCCTCGGCATGTGTCTCTGGATATTTTATTTTTGCTCTCGGCCTTTTTTGCTAGTACGCTGCATTGCAAATTGATTTTCATGGCCTTAGGGACATGCATTGGACTCGTTGACAGATATTCTGCCTGAAGTTTTATAGATTGTTAGCTTTGGCTCGAAAATGTCAAAAAATGTAATGTGAAAAAAACTTTTTTAAACATTTCCTAATTACTTTTTTTGACTGCCCTTTATCTTCAAATGACTGGGTGAAGGATGGCAATTTAAAATTGCCTTAAGTTTGTGTTTGGTTTTGTTGACATGTTTTCTTTAAAACCAAGCCAATTTATATCTGAAAATTTTATGCCAAGAACAAATATTGTGCTACGACTATTAACAAATAGTTAACTTATAAAAGGGAAATGGAAATTATTCTATTTAAGCCAATAACAACCTGTATTCCCCTATGATTAAGCCTTTTTAACAATGAATTCATTAAGTATGTGTTTTGTAATAAATATTTTATTCATTTACATAAATTTTGTAAAGTTTATTGAGGCGAAACCCGTTTTCATGACATTACAAAAAATTATAATGCCCAGATCAAGCTGGCCTTTTGTTAATCAACGAAACGGCATTTATTTTGTATGCAACACATTTAATGAATGAGAATAAACAAAACTAAGTGCCAGAGAAGGATTTTGGCCTGCAACAATAATGAAGACCATAAAAAACGTAATGTGTTTGCAACTGATTATGCAAACACATATGAATCGGTTTGGAAAAGCGAAATTGTTATTCGAAGCAGAATTCTCTGTTTTTTTATTGTGTTAATTATTGACAATAATTACGCATTAATGGGCATCAAATGTATGAATAATTGCTGGGACAATTGTTCGTGCATTGAATATTGAGCATGCATTCAGCCTTATGTTCCTGATTTTGATTTCCACGCAATTTCAGCAAATTTTCGTAACGAAATTGCGAAACAGCTATTTGATCTATATTCAAAGTTTGTAACATTTTCAGTCTTAGGTTGTCCAAAGCCTGGAAAAATTATCCACGGAAAACTGAGCTACCAGCAACGTGTACTTTGTAAAAAAGAAACCAGAAACTTCTTCATTTTTTCTGCTTTTAATTGAACATTTTTAATTTATGCACAATAAAAACTGATTTACCGCCGGCTACCCGTTCAGCTAGAAAAAGTTCAACTTTAACTTTTTATGACTGACCCAAACAAAAAAAAAATTGTCCGAGAATAAAAGAAAAAAAAGATGAGCCATAAAAGCAACCAAGGTATGTTGGTTTGTGTGTCTATGAAAGCTAAACTAAAGTTTTGGTAGAACAACTTTTGGTTTTTAGTGCCGGCAGCTTGGTACATTTTACAGCATTTAAGTGGCCATGAATTTCCTGGCCAGTGAACATCGCCTGCCATGAAAACGAGCACGTGGCTCCATAAAGACAACAGGGGATTCAGTACCGAACCCATCCGGATTTTTCAATCCCAAAAATCGAGCCACCTGCTGGCCCCTCCAGGTAGGCGCCTTTGTTTTAGTTGCGGTCATTTCCCCGGTTTTTCCGGCATCTCAATTGATTTTGGTTCTAGTTTCATCATGGCAGCCAGAACACGTGTGCCCAAAATTGTTTTTAGTCTGTAAGCGCGAAAACGTGCTGGCAAAAAGTTGATCAGAGAAAATACTTTACTAAAAGCAAAAAAATTATGTTTTGATTTTGAGAGGATGTACTCATTTTATTTCACCAAAATAAGTGTCTAGTTATTGTTTTATACAGTTTGTAGTAAAACACAGATGCACTTACTTTTTACATTAAATAAATTGTTTGGAAATGTATTAGAGCAGCTTTATTTTATTCATTTTCCCACAAAGATCTTGAGGTAGGTGAAACAAACATGTATATAAATTCAATTTCCATTTTACCACTTAAAATTAAATTTTGCCTGGTATTTATGCAATTAGTTCTGCACCAAAAAAAAAAAGCCTTACAAAAAATGTATTAAAAATGTTCTTTTCAAACTGATCAGCCAAGATGAATCTATACTTGGCTGCTTTCGTTGCGGCAATAACCTGTGTTTTCAGTGCTCCGAATTCGGCAGGAGATCCCTATCCCTATATATATGTGTGCCATCCTACGAATCCCGCTTGTCTGCTCTACAGGCCGTTTAATGATACTGTAACGAAAACAGAATGAAAAAAGCGTTGTGGATAATACATCAAAAATAAAATAAATAGCATGTAAAAAACATGGAACAAAACAAACTAAACTTATGTCACATCTGACCAAAGGTTTTCTAATTTACAATTGTGTCACATTCAAAAATTAATCAATGAGCAAGGGTAATGTAGTTGATGCGACTACTATGTATTTTATGTTTTTTTTTTTACTTACTATAATGTAAAGTATCTAAAAACCAATTTTTTTTTTAAATTGGAAGCCAAAAAAATTAGTTTAGGTTTTAATATAAAAATGTAATATACATGAGTTAAGCCATGTAAAATATTTGTATTTTATTCGATTAGAATTATTAATGCTTGCTCACTGCCGTAAATGCATCATAACTTTGTGAACTGCAGGGTATAAAAAATGTAGCACAACGATGCATCACCCTGTCAGAGGTGGGAGGTTGTGGCACTTTGCATTGCATTGTTGGCCTGACAACTGCAATGAAATGACGAAGATGTATAGTCGCAAAGATGGGGCAAATGCAAGAAAGAAAGGGGGAGGCAGCAGCAGGTGGAGCTGGTGGATTTGCCTTGTTTTTACAACAGTGACAACAAGCTAGGAGGAAGCCAGAGCGACAGCCCCAAACAGAAACAGACGACACTCACCCTGGTCTAGATCTCGTGGCTCTGTGACGTCCTGGCCATCTGCATCCAGCTTGTTTGGGATTTTCGCATTTGCCACATGCAGTTTGCACACATTGCACCGCCTGACATTGATGTGACTTGCAACACATTAGACAAATGAAATTTTTTCATGTTTCTGCATGCCAGCGAGAACGGGTTGAGGTATCCCACCTGTATGCTAGCACTGAAATGATTCAGCTTACCATTATTCCATCTCATAAACGTTTAAGTGGCCGGTTTGGCACAGTTTCTCGATTGCCCCGGCCCGCAATTCACTGTTTTAATTATATTCGACTCTGTCTTCTGGAGCACACGGCTCATTAAAATGTGCTGCCTACTTTCAGGTGGCCCACGAAAGACATTCAAGTTTAATTGCGGCCATAAATATGTTGCATGCCCTTTGCTAAAGTACTTCTGTTTCAGCTTTCTGTAATTTAGTTTACTTAAAAATTAAGGTATATTCACTTTTAAGTCCTAAAGTCATTTAGATCTAGTCTTAAAGAAAAATACATTTTTTTAAAAAACTGTCACTTAAATGCAAAAACTTGGTCATTTAAAATTGCGATACAAATTATTCGGAAGTCTCTCTTTGCTAACTAATATAATGCTTTAAGTTTAAATTTATATTTTAAAGCATATCTAGAATTCGCCGACTATTCAATGTTATCTTCGATTCCGGTTCGGCTCAAGTTTGTCCACGTGCCGACAGCTTGTACGCTTTCCCTGCGCCGCCTTTTTAGCCTCTTGCAAGAATTAATTTGGGTTTGTTGTATTTTTTAATGGCTGTGTAATTAAAATGCGGACAGGACAAGCAGCCAAATTTTCAGAAAAGGTAAGACACAAAAGGAAGCAGACTCATGAGTGAGAAAACGAAGCCTCTGCAGAATCGGTTACCAAATATCAAAGACAATTTTAAGCTCCAAGTGAAAAGGGGGACACGAGCTCAGATTGACTTCATGTCACATTGCTTGACTGACAAACTGACTGATTCGGAGACTTTCAAGCTGACTGATGAACTGCACTTGAACTGAGAGTTTTCTGCGTCTCAGGCGGGAAACTCGTTGAGGCTCAAACTTCAAAACCAGCTAAAATGGTTTGTTCTTTCATTCTTTAGCAACACTGAGAACAAATATCAAAAGGAAATTCGGAAACAGATAATTTAGTAATTCAAATTTTATTTGGAAACATTTTTTTTGATTTTTGATTAATAAATTAAGTAAAATAAAAGAAGATATTTCTTAGTTTGGATCAGAAATTATAAAAGTATTGTAACTCTCCATTATTTTAAAAATAAATTTTTTTAAAGACCCCAGTTTTTTTCGTAGTGCAGCAGCTTTTGTCGATGGCTGAAGAAGTTCCAAAGTGGCACATCCCTACCTGATGATTCCACGCCATGATGAGCCTGCTGCCTCCTCCAGTCATTGCCATAAATCAACTCAAGTGCCTACGCCCCAGCTGATTTATTTTGCCATGGCAACTCATCAGAATGTTTCGGCCAGGAGGAGCGCTTGGGGGGTCAGGGGTTAAGGCATTTGCCTAAAATATTTAACCGGCACTTGTGCAAAACAATTCCAAGTTCCCTGGCAATATCTTCCTTTTCCTTTTCCTTTACCATTCCCTCCTTTTTTTTCATTCTTTTATTAAATTCTCAAGTGGCATTCGAAGTCGAATTTTGTGTGGCCTTTTGCCTGTCCTCCTTTTGCTATTTTCAAGTCGGCAGCAACAATAAGAGGAAAATTTCATTGTCAATTTCCGTATAATGCACAATAATAATACAACAACAGGAGCCGGGGAAAAGAAACAACAACCATTTGCGGCTAGTGATTACCTTAGACATTTTGTGGCTCGCAAATTGCGCTGTTCCCACTGCCGCATCGCCCAGGGGAATGCGAATTCCGACCTCTGACCCCGCCCCTTCAGCCCAAGCCCCGCTACTCCCCTAAACTCTGATTGTTGTTACTGCCGCATTTAGGTTTCCTTTTTTTTTTTTTGTTGCAAAAGCAGAGCTGTTGTGCCCCCAAAGAGATCAACATCAGCGCGAAACAGCAAGTTTAATTTTTAATTTCGTTTCGCATCATAAAAAAATGTGTAGAAGCAGCAGCGATAACTAGAAGATTTGGTTTAAAATTGACTGCAAAATGTAAGCAACTCTTGGAAAACCTGGTAAATACATAGTTAAAAAAAAACTCATGTGTTGGAATTAAAAATAAACTTTGTTAATTAGAACATTGATTTTTTTTAAATCGTTAAAGCTGGCTTATAAAATATGATTAATGTAATTATGAATTTTTATAGGTAAGCATATTTATTAAGACTGTATAAAATCATTCAAAAATTAAAGGAAAAAATAGCAAAGAAAAAACATATAAAAAACATTTATTTTTCAGTGTGTGGCAAACGAAAAGTTCAAGCTTCAAACAAAAAGGTTCCAGTAAACAACAATCTACTCTGCATTGTTAGTTTGTTTCCTGCATCCAGTGTCCATCAGTAAATTTTCCTAATTGGGCGGGCAGTAATTGGGGGTCTTCAATATCTGCAAACCAAATGAAACGTAAAACATGTGAAAGCTAAACAAAAGCCACAGAGGAACAGCATTGAGTTATTCACCAGCGAATTCAACCGGGTGAACGGGGCGGATGAGCAATGCAATATTGTTACTGGCATCTGTTCGAACCTTGTTCCTTTTAATTAGACCAATTAGATATCAAATTACCGGAATGTATGAACGGGAAACTGACAAGGGAAACTGGCGAAAGGTTAAGCAATAACACGGCTGGGAAACTAATTAAAAAAAAAACTTTTTTCGCCTAGTTTTCGGCAGCTAACCCCCGTTTGCGAGCATTTTGGGGCTAAATAAATATACACAGCGAAACGGATACCACAGAGAACCGAAAACGGAGAACCCAGAACTCACACCCAGAACAAAAACTCACAGAAGCCATTTTGCGGTCTCGTGCCACGCGTTGTGCTAATGAGATTTTGATAGAACTTTTTGAGGCATGGAGTTTCACAGACGGCAGCCTTGAAAACTGTTGACAGTTGTCTAATTAAAAGTCAATTTCTTTGTCTGTTGCCAAAAACGACAAAAAAAAAAAAAACAGAGCGGAAAATTTGTGAAAAAAAAAATATTGTAACTTCATCTGCGGATGCAAATTTTTTATTTTTGTGAATCCAAGGCGTTGGATTTAATTTTGAATACCCGTTGTGGCAGGGCGAAGAGGAATGCCAGAGGGAGAGTGGTTTTGATACCGACAGCAAAGAGCATAATTTATAAGAAGCGACTCATAGCGACTCAATGCTGTTGTCATGTTGCATGCAAATGAGTTGAACGAAAGCCAAGGGACCAACCATCGTGCACAGAAAAGCTGGCAGGATCTCGTTCCCCAGCTCCCGTTGCAGATTGAATGTTTGCCAGATATAGGAGCGCTCTCAGCATCAAACAAGAAATGCAACTTTAAGTCAATTTTAAGCTCCATAAACCGTTCGCCTTCTCGACCGAAGATTATTACTCACTTTTATGTTTGCTTTCGCGAGAAGTTTGTTTTTTTTTAAGTAACAATAAACACGTTTAAGCTTAAGGGCATTTAATTTATATTTTTCTTCTTAAATAGATGACCAGGCTTAAATAGCATTTATACAGAAAGTGTTTAAGTTTCGTATTTCATAAATAGTACTTTAAGATATAGTTTTATTACAAAATATTCCGATTTAGTGATTTACAAATATTCAATTATATTAGTTTTATTATAAACGTAAGCTAGTTTTTTTTAATATTGTTGATATATTTCACTGAAAAATTTAAATTACAAATTTATTAGCAAAGTAATGTAATTAATTAGTTTATTGCAAATCTTAAAAAAGTATCGACAAGTGAAACACCTACTAAGTTAGCTCCGAGATCTTGTTGTTTGATGACTATATACTTTACTTATATTTAGCTTCTCTATTTTGTACGCAACCACTTGGTAAAATAACATAAATTTCCGCTTCCTTTCCCCAAACACTTTACTTATTATGTGTTTTTCTTTGCGCTTAGCCCGAATGAAAGGCAGTCTTTGGCAAGAAGACGCTAAAAACGTAGACAAAATTGCAAGTAGAGGGGAGGGGGTGGAGAAAAGGCCGGCAGCTGACTGACATAGTTTTCAACCTCCTTCTGCTGAAGGTCCTCGCTGATGCTCGTCGCCTCGCCTTGGGCTTGGGAAGCATTGAAATAAATCTGAGCAAGTTCCTTAGTGGAAACGAAAGTTTTCTTTTTGGCCGGTGAAAAAGGCGCTGATGGGATGAGAAATGCGACTGCGTCGTCTGCTGCTTCTATGTCTCGCCGGAGGCCAGCCAAAAGTGTTATTTACCTTTTCTCTTTGTTGGCAATTGCCTCGGGAAACTATGCAAAGTTCACTTGCAGTTCTTCACCAGCACTTTGCCTAATGTTTGTCCTGCATAATTAAACAATTGCCAGGCAAATTGTTGCAAATACCCGTATGCACTGGCAGTCGGGCAAACAAAAGGTTCATTTGGCACAATGACAGAGGTGATCAGGGGTAGTGGCAGTGGGCCGCCGGCTAAACTGGGCGGAACTTTAACTAAATGGCTGCCCGAAAAATTGCATTTATCCAGCTCAAATGGAACCGCAGACACACATTCCCTGCCGGCATCCTCGTCCAAGATGTTGGCAAACATTTTAAAAGCAACTAAAAATAGCAAATGCCAAAAATTAGGCTAATTAAGTTGAGCTAAACAATTTGCCAGCGACAGAGGAAGCTGCTCCCCGGAATGGCAGTTGGCCAACTCCTTCTAGTTGCCAATTTGATTACCCGTTAATTAATTTCATTATTAGACCAGGCAAGTATCGAGAATCAGCCGATGGGCGGGGGCACGCAATTAGTTCGGCAAACTTTCCGTCAGCTGCGAACGGAAATCGTCAGAAATTGTGCGAGTGGTATCATAGCACTGAGGAAAAAAATGTCTTCTTAAATACAGAGAAAAATTCTAAGTTATGTATAATTTTATTATTTAAACAGGAATACATTAAATATGTAACATTAAACCAAATAATATAATTCAATAAAAGCTTAACCGTCATGCTTAAGAATTTGAGACACAGTGAAATTAAATTTTTTATAACCCTTAAAAAAACTGTCGTCTAAGACCTTTTTTAAAACCACATAAGTTTTATTTTGATACCTTCGCGCTATTAATTTAGTACTCATCCTATTGAAACATTTGTTCATGGCCAATAGTTTAAAATCCATGTAACAATAGTTTAGTTTCTATAAGAATTTTTTTTCTTATTCACATAGTTTTAATATTTTTTGGCTGCTTGTAGCAGTGCAATATCGCGGAAAGTACGCGATTCTGATGCCCATTTAATACCGAAACTCATTGCATAATTCATTAGCTCAATAATTGCCAAATGATTTTCGCTCTTGAAATTTGCATTTATTTGCTTATAATTTCCACAACAGCGATTGCCATAAATTGTTAAAGCTTTCAGCCGCAGTCCCTAATGTCTGCGGTTTCTCCCCAAAATCGAAGTCGATATGCAAAAAACCGGACTACAAATTGCACAGTCAGAAAATCGAAAGGAAGAAGGTGAAAAAAAGTAATCCACAGAGCATACAAATGGCAGGGCAAATAAAAAAATACATGATAACGCAAAGGGGAAAAACAAAATTGTGCTTAAAATTCACAAATAAAAGCCACGTAACATGCAAGTCAGAAAAACCGAAGGGGGCAGGTTAGTTAGGATACCGGAACTCCGTCCGTCCGACGGGCAGACAAATATGCAAAAACTGTGAATTTGTATTTCAATTTCTGCTTGCGCACAACTGGCGGAGTGAGGCAGCCGCAAAAATGGTATCCAAGTGGATGCGAGGATTCACCGACAGGTTGAGCAGTTGCCGTCCAGTTGTCGAGTCCCTTAGACCGGGATGAATTCCAGGGCTCTGGAACCGGTGGCTGAACTGAACTGACACAGCGCATTTGAAAATTGATCACCGGAACATCCGTGCGCTGACCGGAAATGCACAAATACTGGCGTGATTTATGAGAGTGCGTGTGTGTTGTGTGTGGGTGTGCGTATGTGTATGTGTATGTGAGCCTTGTGCATGTCCGCTTCGGTGCATGGATAACTGTTTTACATCTGACAATTGTTTGAAATTTCCAAATGATTTCCATTCACATGCCACTTAAAGGACGGCATTAAAATATCACTTGATATGATTGATGAAAATGTCTGTTTATTTTAAATTTATTCATCAATAAGAGTAGTAGTAGTAGTAGTTTGACTTAGTAAGTAGTTGTCCAACTTACCTATATTTTCTATATTATAATAATAATAAACTTTCGGCCGTACATTTTATATGAAAATTGTATTATTATGATATTTTCTTTTTACAATATATTTGTGTTTTTGTTTATTTTTATTTTATAAACCATGTTTTTAATGAAATGACTTTAAACATATTCTTCCCTTTCTTAGTTTAAAGCGTCCTTCATCAACATACAACTGCAATGTAATCTATAATTCATGGATCTGAAATTGACAGTCGCTGGATGAGATAGTGTGGAAAATCACACTTTGCCAAAAATCCCATTTTCTCTATTTTCTGATTAGCCAGCTCGCCTGTGTTCGCCACTTGTCTGCATCTTAGCCAAGTTGAAGTTGGCAAGGCCACCTGGTTCTAACCATTTTTCAGCTGGCGCTTATTAACTTATTTATGTGCCAGGCAGCCAACGCTAGTAAAACCACCAAATGTCAGTTCAGCTCTGCCGGGCTTCCATGTCCTCTGCAAGTTATCCAACTAATGGAAAATTATGTTGTGAGCTGGAAGCGAGCAACTGGCAATATGTCAAGTCTGTCTTAAAGTTTATTTCAACTTGACACTTGGTTTTGCCATTTCTTGCTCACTTTTTGCGAGATGGCATTTTTCCTGTCGATTTTTTGAGGGGGAAAGATTTGACAGCTGCACTTGGGATTTGTGTGGAAGTTTGTTCGGTGTTCAATTGCTTGAAAGTCTCGCCCGGAAAAGTTGGCCAACAATTGACAGCCCAATGCAGGGCTATAGATAAGCTCGCTTCCCACTCCTGAGTCAATGAAAACATTAATTATTTCTGCTGTAACACCACTCCGACCAACTTTCATGACAGGCGGCGAACAATGCCGGCGATGACTCCATAATGAGCATAATTAAGCCACACAGTGTGCATTTAAATATTAATTTAATTGAGCATTGAGTGGCTCTGAAGGGCAATTAAAAAAATCCGAAAATATAACCACAAACAAAACATAAAAACTTTCAAAAACTAATAAAACTGTTGTTTACATTTATACAACTAATTCAGTTATGAGTTAAATGAAGAGGCAATCATAAAAATGGATTAACGGGATTTGCATAACAGTATTTTTCATGGATAAAAATAAAATACTTAATCAGCAAATTTACATTTTCATTTACAGAAGGTTTGCCTTGCCAAAAAAAAAATTACACAAATTGAAGTCCTAACGAGGCAAAATTTTATGACACATTTTTCACTGCAAAACGCTGACAATTCAATTGAAATGCAACTTCGATGGGCGGGGCTGAAATGGAGTCTTTTTCAATGCTGTCATCGAAACCCCGCCCGCTCGACAAATGAAAAAAGGGGCAAACCAGAACAAAACTCCGACCAAAGAAATTAAAACAAGCAGCAGGATTTGCAAAAAAAGGCTTGAAACAGAGGGTAAAAGGGTTGTACTATAGAGCATTCAAAAAAATGCAAATATGTATGGCAATGTAAAACAAAAGCTGCAACCATCATATAAAAGTGCTCCAGTTCGTTCATCCTATATTTCCTTTCCACCGTCCAAAAAGGGCAATGATGGGACATATAAAATGTAGGGTCTGGTGGGGAAGGTAATAAAGAACAACCCTACCGAATGGCACGACTTAAAAACTGTAAAAAAAAATTTCAAAACAAAAGAAATGATGTGGGTGTTGATGGAAACTAAGGACCAAGAAAGGAAATGCACTTGCCAAAAGAGGAGAACGAGTTCAAGATAATGCCAAACCGAAAGAAAACCCGGGAAATTCGTTAGTGAAAAATGTACCGAAAAAATAAATTGGTTTAAACTGTGGGTATAACGAAAGTAAGGAGAAGACATATTTCATTTAAATACGGAAAAAATGTACAATTAGGAAGCAAAAGTAAACAGAAAAGAGGGAAGGAGTCGTCAGAAAATTAAAATGCAAATGTGTGAAAAAGTTCTTTAAATGTAGTCTAGCATTTTAAAGTAGTTTCTTTTGATATGGCTTAATTTTATAAATACGAAATAAAAAGTTGCTTAAATGGTCTGGTTTTAATGGTTTTAACTCAAAGTTTTGGGTTTTAAACAAAGAAACAAATGTTAATGTAAAAGAAACACTGTCACATACACATTTCAAACATTCTTTTTAAAAAACTGCGGACCCAACAAAATCAGTTTAGCCAGTAACTTTAAATTTAAAAAAAATAAAAAAGAAAGGTTCCTAAAAGGCCAATTAAGCAAGTGAGAAATTCCCTACCGTAAAACCATCATGATCAGCGTACTGTCCTTCATCGCGTCATTGGGCAACGTATATTTACGAGTATTTTTGCATTTCTTTGCTTACTCACAGTTTTTCGTCCGTTTTTTGTATGACATAAATTAAATTGCGCATTTGGTCGGTTCTGGGAATATTCGTTTCTGTGGGTTTGTATATTTATATACGTATTTTCCCCATTTGCACGAAAAGGGTATACCTATATATGTGTTTGCGCCAGATGCAATATAAAAAGCGAGATGCATCCAATAAAATATTGACAGACAGTTGACCAGAACGTAGCCAACAGAAACTTTTTGTAAACACCATGGGGGAAAAGCATGAAAGAGCTATATTTGCTCGAGCAACATCTCTTGTGCATATAAAGTAATACGGTTTTTTATGGAAATATTACTCAAGCTATCTGAGCTGCAATCGGACGCTCATTAGCTGATTTTCAGCAGGCTTAACTAGATTCCAGATACATAAATTACAAAACGCGAGTCACGGGATGTTACAATAAACAGATTTATAAATTGCCGGCAGCAGCCGGCAGCTGGCCATTATTTATTGCTGTAGGTTGACAGACAGTTTCCCCCTTTTCTCCCACCCTTTTTTTTCTTTTAGTTTACATTGGGTACTCATTTTCCAGGACACCAGACTGTAGGCGGCCTACAGGTTAGACCGTTTTCCCCTCACTTTTTTGCTTGTAAATTTTCCCACTAATTGGCAATGGCGTACTTTTGTGGCAGTCCACTGACCATTGAGGGTTTCTTTTGAACTACGTTTTCTTTAAAAGATTGAGAAATTTTTAATTATTTACTTTGCAGTATCCTTGAAGTTGCACGATGAAACATGATGGGCCACACACCTGCGGCGCCATTCTCTACACTTTGCAGCATTTTTTCTTTCAGCTCTCCTCCGGCATCTTATCATTTATCAGCAGTCGGGGAAGATCAAAAGCAAGGGCGAGCCATCAAAAGCAGGGGTATATAATATATTTTAGGGGCTCTACTCCGACACTTCTCTCCGTCCTGCCCCTCCTAAATTCCTATCTAAGCCAAGCCTCTGTTATGTGGGTCGAAATGGTGCGACTGGTAGCCATGCCATTTGCCCAAATGAAACTAATTTTGTTGATTGTACACTCGCGCTGGTTGAATGGAGCACCAGCAGATGCGAAAATGCGAAAGTACGAAGCTTTATAGCCATCGACAGTTGATATATGGGCGGTTGGGGCGTGGCCAGGGTTTTAGTGGCTTCTGCCAGTTTAGAGAAAACTTTAACGTTTTTTTTTTCGTAAATACATGAGATTGATTTGGTATGTTGTATTTGTGATTAAATTAAAAAAGAAAAGAAAGAATTTCTGATCCTTTCAAAATAATAGTATAGTAAAATGTTTCTCAGTATGTGAGAAATATATAAACTTATATGTAGAATAAATACTTTTATTCTAGTCCATAAATCAACAGAAATATCTTTAAATATGTGAGGTAGAGGTATGAAGAATATAAAAAAAATTGTGTTTAATTCAGGGTATCTCATAGTTTCATACAACGTTCAACAACGGTTGAATCGCAATTGTTTTGTGTGCCCTGTCGAGTGAGATGTTCGAAGAAAATGTAGACGTTGTGAAATTATCCTTAATTGATTGAAGTCTCTTTGTCTCGTTGGTTGAAATTACCTTAGTTGTTCCGAGCTGCCTAATCGGGGCCAAATCAATATGTAGTTGCTGCAATCAATCGGAACCGACCCATCAGGGGACATCATCAATACAGTTATTCCCTTTGTCTCTGGTGAATTATCAGAGAACGAAGCGGTCTGCATTGCTCTTTCGCCGTATGACATTTTATTATACCAATTAGACTTCGTTCCCTTGCATTGTTTCATGCTCCTGCCTTGTGACAGACATTTCCCCGGGTCCATTGTTCCCACCGGATGGAATTTGCTCGTTTCCTTTCTGCTCCTTTGTGTTGGCCTCTTTATTCCTGGATTCCCCTCTTTGCCTTTGCCTTTTCTTACACCTATTTCAGCTGATGACTGCTCAGAATTTACGGCTCTCGATTGTGTTTCAACATTTATTCATGGAGTGCGAGCAAGTGGACTACGGACCGTGTCCTGGTTGTCCTGGTGCCACTTCACTGGCAACACACATTTCTCAAATGTTGCAAAACTCGGCCACCGGTTGTTGTAGTTACCCCATCCTCGGCACACAAATGACATTTACATTTTGAGCACATAATGTTGGCAGAATTTGTAGCTAGTAGTTTTACATTTTTTCACCCTTTTATTTTTGCTACCTGTGACCAGGAGCAGGGGTAAAAGCAGGAGCACTCTTGGCCCTGTAGTATTTTTTCGGGTGATAATTGCATACGGCGTCGTGCACTCGACAACAGCAACAACAAGTGCACTACAAGTTGGATGTTGCTGCTGGCGTTGCTGTTGCACTTGCTGCTGTTTCTCATGTTGCCAGCAACTAACAACTTCCTACTCATATAGAAGGACCTTCGTGGCTTTAATTTTGCTTTCTGCTGAGGCAACCGAATTTCACACACAGGGACTCTATATTAGAAAATATCATAAGAACAAGAATCACATCTTACAAATGCTTAACAATATATATATATTACATTTTCAAGATTCCTTAAATTGACGCTGTTATAACTATGTGGCTTAAAACGTTCATTTTTTTTGTAATTAAAAGATTCTTTGAATAAAATTACAAAAACTATCTAAATCTTTCACCCCGATTATTAAAATTTTATGAATCTACCAGCATACGTACCTAATATTAAATATATTTATTGACATTATTTCTTATGTTAAGGTATAAATCATTTATGGTGATAATAATTAAATTGCTTATCATCATATGTTTTTATCTTTAAAAAATTAAATTTTGAAGTAATAATGTCAATGTCAGCCAAAACTGTTAACATTTTATTTTTTCCCTGTGCATCCCTGACTGAAGGCAAATTATTGTATGTCGAGTAGGCAGCCAAATGAAAGAGAGAAATCCTGGGCATCGACTTAGGCCGTTTATCAACCGAACTGACCAGCAGCTTGACAGGCAATAAATTAAAGGACCTAAATATAAACAGCTGATACAGTTGCTACCCTCGACAGTGGCCTTCCAGGCCAAATCCCACTTCAAAGAGATTGCCGGGGAAAGCCGCTAAGTCTGAATATGTTTCCCTGGTTGCGATGGCTGAAAAGGCTTTAAAGGAGTCGGTAGAAAGGAAAAGACACTTTAGACGCATGTGATGCGATGATCAAAGCGCAAGGCACCAGACGAGGGCGAACTTTATTGAACTAAGTTTGTTACAAAGCCACCTGTAACCCGGAAGGGGGGTCAGGGAAGTCGGAAAGTGGCAAAAGGCAGATTGTGGCCTTAAGTGGCTGAAACGCAAGTTGGATTACAGATAAATCAGCATCAAGATGAGCAGCTAAAAATAGAGTGTTGCCAGGCGGAAAGCTAACAAGATTATGCAGTTTGCAGAAAGTTAGAAACAAGTTTACTCCAACTAGAAAACCTGGAAATGTCACAATTCGTTCCAGTTTCAACCAAAAACGAAACGAATTTTCTATTAGAAACATATAAGTACAAGAGCAAAATACCTTATGCTCGCAGTTTATTCAAGATAATCATGTCGTTAGCTTTGTTTACTTTTCTATTAGTCGTTGGTTTTGGCTTTTTAGGTCAACATCAAGCAAACGGTAAGTGAACATAATACTACATAGAAATCAAAGATATATAGTTCTTAATAAAAATATATAAAACAACGTATACTTGAAACTACTGAAAATTTGTACATTTTATTAGTTAACATAATGATGAATGATGAATTAAATTTATAAAATATTTTTGGCATTTGAATTTAGCAAAAATTGGTTTACTTTTAATGATATAAATATATTTATTTCCAACACGAAATAATGGGTTTAAGGTTGTTGTTATGAAATAAAGTCTTAATTTTAATACAATAGGTACTATAACATTTTTTGAACAAATATAGCTTGTTCACAAAGCAATTGTTGTTTTAGCTGACTGCGGTGCCGCAACCTCCGATCTTTGGAAGGACGATACGGATTTGGATGAAGGCAGTTGCCCCTCGTCAAAGAATGTGGTAGATGAAACCTTGGCTCCTGATTTAGATGATCAATTTGAAAAGGATACTCATATAGAAGAGGAGAAAAAGTTCGAGACAAAAACGGAAGTTCGTCACTCTGTGGCTGAAAGCATTATGTTCGTTCTAAAGTTTCTGTGGCAGGCCATAAATTGGTGGTTCAATTGGAAATAATAAAAGCGATAAGGCGTATCAGCCAAGAGAGCCAAATTAAATTGCTTTGTGTTTGTTGTTGCAGGACATATCAGAGTCAAGTTTACCTTTCCGTCTTTAGCCATTGTTTTTACGGCTTTGTTCCCAACTGTTCTGTTGACGTTCCACTCTTTTATTTCTTCACATTTGTTTTTTGTTCTGCGCTCTTAACCCCCCGTTGCATTTTGCAATTTAAGTTATGAAAAACGTTTCGTTTGGCTTTGTTGTTCAATTGTGCTGTATTGTGGCTTTTGTTTGCGTTGTTGCTTTGCATGCATATCACATGAGCCGGCAGTTGCCGCTTTCCATTTGGTTTATTGCGAATTTTATTGTTTTACGGTAGTTTATGGCAAATGCCATACACCGAGCCGTGTAAATATTTGTTCTAGGCCGAGACCCCCGCAATTCCCTTTGTATTCCGCCCTGCAGCAGGCTTTCGTTTGAGCCAATTTTCACGGAAACAGACACTGACGCAGGTACAAACACGCTTGAATATGCACAAGTTGATAAAGTGAAATGTTTGCTGGCCCATTTCAATCAGTGTTATGCTGATGCCCAAACTATAAAAAGGCAGAAGGTATGTGCATACAGAGTAATATCATCAATTTCCATACAGATTACATTATTTAAAGCAACGTGTGATTCTGGACATGCAAATTTTATTTTATATTCGAGTTAACGCCCATTAATTTATTAAATGTAGCAAGGCCCTTACTGAGAGCATAATTAGCCTGTAAATAGTGTTTTAAAACAATGAATAAATAACTGATGGCAAAAAGGGTCAGTTAGCGATAGTGAGTTTTTTATTATTCATCATTTTAATTTTAGTTGCCCTAAATATTTACATACAAATTTGGTTTAACCATTTATTGGTAAATAACTATTGTCAAATAAATAAATTAGTCTTTAAGATTATAAAATGTTTTTTTTTTTGCTTTCTTTTCGGAGCTTTTATTAATTTGTTCCTTAATAAATAAGTCTTTGAGCAAAATATTATGTTTTTTCTTGCATATTTAATGGTGTATTTATATTAAATTGGGCTACAAAAATAGTTTGTGCCAGAATTAATTTGCAACAAAAGTTAATTATACTAAAATATACCGAGGTTGACGGCGACTTCTGCTCGGACTATTAGGCTAATGGGCTTGCACAAAACTTTAGCAAGCCCAGAACAAACGAGCAAACAAACAAACCAACTACAGTAAAAACAAAGCGTGTAGAAATAATGTGCCAAATGAACAAAGCCCTAGTTCCTCTTTTTTTTTTTGTTGGGGGCGTACAAATACTTGCAAAATACAAATAAAATTAACTAAAACTCAAACTCAAAGCAAACTCTGGACCAAAGTCCAACACAGGCCCAAAGCCCACCGGAAAATTTTTGGAAAACGCTCAACTCTGAAATAATTAAAAACTAATTAAAGGGGCGGAGGGGTTGTGGGCGTGTGGCAAGCTGTTGTAAAACTTAATTAACTAAATGAGAGCAAGCGTAGCAACAGCAAAAACAAAATCGCTAGAGAAGTTGTTGTCCAAGCGTACACACGAGGCGTATGAGTAATTTAATCATGTTTCATACTGTCCTGGCCGACAGAAAAAGGGCGGTGAAGGGAGTTGCGTTTTGTTGACACCCACAGAATGCAATTTGCGCCACAAAAACAAACAAAGAAAATCTTGGTAAATGGGGGAAAATACAAGGCGGCAAACAAAAGTCAAACAAAGTTATATTCCAGATTGGATTTTAAGTTTTTGGATTAGTTGCAGCTCTAAAGATGCTTTCAGCATAATAAGAGCGAAAGCAGCAAAACAGGAAAGTGGAAATGTTTACAGATTCCTGTTTCTTACAGCTTTAATATTCCTAATTTTCTTCCTTTTAGCTGTGCTAAGCTTGTAAAGTTAAATTTTTATACCCTCAGTTGTTTCAAAATATTTAACTTATTTTTACCAATCTAAGTTTAATTTTGTAGGATTTCTAAATCTGAATAACCAAAACAAATTTCTCTAAGGAGAAATGAAAATCATTTGCATAAATAAAAAAAGATAACAAGAAGAATATCTCTTTAAATGTGTATTTTAAATGTGTATTTTAAATGTGTATTTTAAGTATTGCTAAAACATGTACTTATTCAATACTAAAATGATGTTGTTCATTTGCAGTCCCTTTATTTTTACTTCTAACCCTGTTATTCACTCCAAGTAATTTTAAACTAACACAAGTTCATGGGCTATAGACAATGTACATAAACACCTTTCAATCTTCGATTTAAAGATGCCTTCTCATTGGGATTCACTTGTGTTACTTCCAGCAGCCGGCACTTCGCCTGAGGGCAACATTGTGTTATTGACTTGCATATCTCCCTTTCCACTCCAGTCGAATCACCTGCGCTCAAAACCACTCCACGCACGTGCCATCAAAGTGAAATAGAAGCAAACAGGAGAGGAAATAGGATCTAAAGAAGGCAAAGGAGCCTGGTTTGTTTAACACTTTTTTCTTTGCCGTCCGGCTTAAGTGCGTTGTTTGCCCAGTCACAATGTACGCGTGTATATATAGACCGTACAATGCCAAAGGTGAGAGGCTGTCCGACATGCATAAACAAGCTGGACTTGACCTCACCTTCCTTGCCCGTTCTGTTGGCCATTGATGAAAAGCGACAGCTGCAGTCCACAAGATTAAAACCGGAAAACAAAGAAAAACTCCGCCGGCATTCATTTCTCACAAATGCCTCTGCTCATTGTGAACTGCAACTGATTGCGATGCACTCCCTAGTTGCACTGGTGACCCGAGTCCGAATACTGATCCGCTTATTGAAGCCGCTTTGGCATAGACAAATCTACGGCTCGAATTGCTACCCGCGGTGATTGAATGGCATTACTTTGTTGCTGGTCAACGATTTCTGGCTGCTGGATGTTCTGCTGCCGATACTCACCATTCCCTGGCCAATAGCCACTCAATTGGATTTCAAAGGCACGCATTGGGTAGCCATTGACCTACATATGCTTTTTTGAAATGGCGAGTGGAAAAGCTAGATCAAAACCACTTTTGTGTTGCTATAACATCATTTATGACTCTAGCAGTATTAAGAGGCTTTTGAAAAGGCTTTATTCATAATATTAAGTTAAAATTATCAACCAATACTTTCAGGGAAAGAATTTAATACTATGCATATTATGTATGCAAATTTTGGTTTATCTTAAGGAATAAATTACTCACAAGACAAAGAGGACAGTGCTCAATACATAAATGCTTCGAGAGCTTCATCTGCATTTGCATTCAGAACCCCACTGTAACAAAGAGAAGTTTACTCGGGCGTATGCTTAATATCATATAGAGTCGTTGCTCCAACTAAGACATCAAGAGCTTCGCACATGGAAATCCTTTGATTGTGTGTCCTATTTTCCTTCAGAAATGCAAATTATCCAAATCCCGCAAAGGACTGTTGCCATTTCGATTGCGGCTCGGCTGTTGCCCTTTGGTCCTGTTTATGCCTGATTAAAGTCGAATAACAAACATATTCCTAGCTGCATTTACCAGACAATCGTATAAGCTTATACATTAGTGGTCAAAAAGATAGCTCTGTTTGAAAGTGCTAGGTAAATACAAAGAGTGACATGTTAGATTATTCATATTAACAATATGTTATGTGTTGTAATATTTAATATTTGCATACTTTTGTTTGGAAAACGAATTAGACAAAATATAACAAAAGAACACATTAAGTATATTTAGTAAGTACTTGAATCCCTTTATGAAACAAATTTTACTTGTATAAAATTTGGAACCATTGTTTTCAACACAGCTATATGTATATCCCAGCATCTCTGGACCGAAAATTCCACTTTAATCTATGCTGAGAAATGCTTGACAATGCCTTGTTGTGTGGCTCAACTTTGGCCCCAATCCTGAATCCTGAATCCTTCGTGTCCTTCGTGGCCAGGATTTGCTTCTCATTAGCAAAAAGTTCCCATTGTTGCGTTCACTGGGGAGCGCACGTGTGAGAAAGGATGGCCAAGGATATGGGTTTTGTGCAAATCGCTTCTTGCTCGCTCTGCACCCAAATTATGCAAATTGCACGAAATTTTGCATTGGATAATTTTCCTATTTGCCCGTAACGCTCAATAAAAAACAAAACCAAACAAAAAACATTTTATGCCCCAAGGGACCGGCGATGGCATTAAATGGCTGCCCAGAAAAAATACTCAACAGCTGTATAAATGCACCAACAAAAATACAAATAAAAATAAGAATAAAAACGAAACAAACTGCGTCGCATTTAATTAAAAATGTAATTACCCATGTCTTTTCAACCGCCGCAATGCTTAAAGCCGAAGCCAAAAGCTATATAAACATTATTCGGGAAATTGTTGCAAATTTAATTGTTAAATCCTTTTATATTTATCGGGGTGTAACTATATTACGGGGATGTGGTCACCCTTATTTTTTTTTCCGTCACAAAATGGAGCTCTCTGTTAAAGAATTAAACAATCATGTCATTGGGGCGATTTAACAATTAACATACACCATAACACAACGTTTGGTAAGAAAAAAACTTGTTAAATAAATTGTATAATAAAAAAATAATAAATTCTAGTAAATCTAAAGCTAGCAAATTTAATTACAATTATTTTTTAAATGAATACACAATTCAAACTAAACACCTGCTTATTATTTTTTAAATCAACTTTTAAACATTTTGACTTTACTGCCAAAGTAAAAACAATTTAGTGACATGCTTTTATTTGCCCAAAAACCCTTTTTGAAAATAAATTTCAAAAATTAATTTGGCACATAATCAAATTAAAAACGTAACTAAATTTCAGGATCATCCTTAAAGTCTTTTGCCAATCATGGATCAACTAACTGATGATCAGGTAGACATTTTCTGCTCAATGGGCGGGCAAAGGTTGGCGGAATATAAGCTCAGCTTCAAACAGCTCAACAGAAACGAGCGTGGCGTGATAACCATAAGGGAACTTGGCACCATGATCCGATCTCTCGGTGAGAATCCCTCGGAAAAGGAACTCGAGGAGATTTTTAAAGCCTCCGATTTGGACTGTAATGGCGAGATCGACTTCAGAGAGTTTTGTCTTGTAATGGCGCGTTTTGAAAATGAGGAGGAGCGCGAGATGTGCGAGGTGTTTAAGATGTTCGATAGAGACGGCGACGGTTTTATCACCCAAAACGATCTGCTCCAGTTGCTAGAAAACACAAAATTTAAGAGCGAAAAAAAAGTCGTTAGGCAAATGCTCAGGACCGGTGATTCGACTGGAGATGGGCGTATAAGTTTCACTGAGTTCCTAACCATGATCAAGAAGACTTTTGCCTACCCACCTAAACTTTGATCGTGTCTATTTATACAGCACCTGATTTTATTGAAGAACGAAATAATAAAAAATAGATATATATAAATATAAAAACGAGTGAGATTAATTTAAAAAAAATAAAGCCTACGTCTCGAGCTAATGCTGGTTTTATTCGACTCCAGCACATTTTATGTATTAATAAAATCGTGTTCTGTAAGCCAACGGTGCTGATAGTCATTATCATAAATCATATTTTAAATCGTATTTGATATTGGGAAAGGGCTTAAATTTGTATTTAAATAGCAATACTATATTTATGATAATAGAAACTCTGAAAATACAAAAAACGTTTCTGTTTTTAAATATCTTTCGAGCTATTCTATTTTTATTTGTCCAGGTATCATTGCCTTTAGTTTCAAAAATAAACTCGTAGTGGACGCGTCTGTTTCAACTAAAAAACAAAATTTTATCAAGTTTAAATTTGTAGCCAAATAAATTTTAACAAATAATTTTGTTCCTTAAAACTGATAGCTTTTCAAACATTTGTATTTCGCCATGGATGACTTTGACTTCAGTTCGCCGCCACCGGAAGTGCGTACCATTCACACGCATACTCTGGACGACGAGCAATTGAAGGATTGTGAGGCGGCTTTTGCCCTATTCGATGACGAGAATGCCAAGGTCATTCCCATAAAATTACTAAGGGATTGCCTACGAGCCGTGGCCCACACTCCGTCGGAAAATGAGCTGCAAGATTATATCACCGAAATCGATACAGATGGATCGGGCGAACTGTATCTAAGCGATTTCCTATACATCATGTCAAAGCGGTACGAGAATTCGACGCCCGAAGATGAAGTGATCCTGGCATTCAAGGTCTTCGACAAGGATGGATCTGGTTTCATACCCGAAACTGAGTTCCGTCAGATAATGACTGATCTGGGGGAAAATATGGAAGAAGATGAAATTGAGGAAATGATCCGTGATGCAGACTCCAATACTGAGATGAAAATTGACTACGTTCGCTTTGTAACTATGATGATGGAGACATAAATTTGAGTAAGTATTTTTAATTGGATGATTTCTCTAATATATAAAACCACATATGGATTTCAGAATTGTACTGGGTGCCGGCAAAACCTTTTCCTTGGTTTAACATTTACCTGATCTCACCTAGCAATATGATGGTCCAAGGATAAGCAATAAAAAATAATTTAAAAAAAAATTACACTTTATTTAACCCTAAAACGCATCTTTAATCAACAAATTGTATTGACTTTACTTTAAACTTCAAAATAAAAACATAACATTTTAATTAGTTGAAAAATTGTAGTGATTGTTCAGTGACCCCAAAATTTCATAGCCCCATCCTCGTTTTTGGCCATGGACTTTGACTTTCTTACTCCGCCGCCTGAGGAGCGTATCATTCGCACCCAAAATTTGAGCGAAGAACAGGTCAAGGACCTAGAGATGGCCTTTTCCCTGTTCGACGAACAAGACCAGAAGGTCATTTCCATAAAGCACTTAGGAGACCTAATGCGAACTGTAGCCTACCACCCCAGTGATGCGGAGCTGCAGGACATATATACCGAATTAGATGCTGATGGATCTGGCGAACTGTATCTGAGCGATTTTCTGTATATCATGTCCCAGAAGTACGAGAACATGACCACCGAGGATGAGATTATCGCCGCCTTTATGGTTTTCGACAAGAATGGAACCGGGTTTTTATCCGAATCGGAATTTCGTCACATTATGAAGAATATGGGGGAGCAAATGACGGATGATGAGGTGGAGGAGATCATCCGTGATGCAGATTCTGATAATGAGGGCAACATTGACTACGTGCGATTTGTCAAAACGATGTCCACCACATGAGGAGCTAAGCAGGCTAAGGGAGTTGGAATCCAGACTTTTAAGTTTCAAAACCATTTTTGGCACCTTCTCGCTCATAAATTCTCCTTGAAAGCATCTACATATAACTTATGTTATTCGTAAAAACCTGATAAAATGTCCGAGCTAACGGAGGAACAGATTGCCGAGTTTAAGGACGCCTTCGCCCAGTTCGATAAGGATGCAACCGGAAAGATCGCCACCCGTGAGTTGGGCACCGTGATGCGCACCCTGGGTCAGAATCCCACGGAGGCCGAGCTGCAGGACCTGATAGCCGATGCCGACAGCAATAGTAATGGGCAACTGGACTTCAATGAGTTCTGTGCCATTATGGCAAAGCAAATGCGAGAAACCGACACCGAGGAGGAGATGCGAGAGGCCTTCAAGATCTTCGATCGCGATGGAGATGGCTTCATTTCACCAGCCGAACTGCGATTCGTGATGATTAACCTGGGCGAAAAGATCACCGATGAGGAAATTGATGAAATGATCAGGGAGGCCGATTTTGATGGAGATGGCAAGATTAATTACGAAGAATTCGTTTGGATGATATCCCAGAAGTAGTATGCTGGTTTTTTTTTTGAGTTTACAAAAATAAAAAAATTTATGGGGTCACTGCAAAAAAAAACTATTACTTTCGAAGTACAAAGGTTAAGACGGGTTTACTTTTACCATAAAGCATTTACCCCTTCCTAAACTGAACTGAGAACCTTACATACTTTCAAATAATGTTCCGGTATACCAGTTAATCTCATCATAATTTGTAGACCAAGAATATTTCAAGGGTGTCCTAATTTTTGATGAAAATGTCCCATTTCCGTAAATGTGGTTGGGTTATGGAATTTTACTCTCTTTCTGCCCTGCCGTCAGGTGAAAACTTTCAGCATGAAACTACTCTGCGTGGTTTTAGTCCGCCTTCTTTGCTCCCTGGCAAATGGTTTTTGCTTCCACATGCGGCACCTTTGTGGCCAGACGTACAATTTTCCTGTTGCTTAAATTCAATTTGCTTATGCATTAAAATTAAATTTTACTGTGGCCTCAACGGGCCCCACTTCATTCTCCTGCTCGAAAGCACTTGGGACAGAGCCTTGTGTCTGTTTTTATAAATATTTCGTGAGTATTCGGTACCACTGGCATATATGAATTTTCAATTTTTCGGGGTACAAGTTTCGGTTTCAGCTCAATCATGTCAAAATGTCAACTTTCTTAATTGAGAGTACACAAAACAACGAGAACCGAATCGAGACCTTAACTGCAATGTGCATCCGCATGGACTAGAAACAAAAACCCAAGCAGATTCCAATTTCAGATCTGACATCAATAAGCACTTACAGTGGCATAAATATTATATATATACTCGAAGAGCTGGCAAATATATGTGTCTATATGCGGTGCAAACACCAGAACGACATCGGCACTTCGCCACCTCGCCACATAGACGTTTTGGTTTTCAGTTGGCAGAATTCACAGGACATGTTCGATGGACGACTGGCTGCAGAGGAAATTGAATTTGTGGGCAGGACCTCCCTCCGGTGGGCAATCGGATGGTCTAGGGGGCACTGCAATATCGGGGCAGGATATTTGAGTGGCAAGCAAATCAGAAATAAGAAATAAGAAAGAAATCACATTGGATCCAAGAGTTTTCTTTCAGTTTGATCTATGCGTTTTTTTTCCCGAAGACCAGACGTTCAGAAAACAAATGAGTTTGTTTTCATTCATTTCTCCAGCCCCGTTTGCATCATATTCCATAAAGTTCCTCACTAAATCTAGGCATTCCGTTTTTCAACAGAGCATTTTATCTTCGTTTTGGCTGATTCATTCTATACACTTAGGGACAAGTAAGTGGATTTGTATGATATAAGGTAGTTGAAAATATATTTAAAATTTTTGCGATTGTGTATTAATACATGAGCTCAAAATAAATTTGGGTTTAGTTTTTATTAATTTATTTAAAAGAAGCTGTGTTATATGATTAAGTTTAATTTCTAAAGGGTTCTAAGGAATTTAAATTTACTTTGTTTATTTAAAGCATCATTTTTGGTGTCTTTATTTTTCGCAGTGTACGGTAAAGGCAGGCATTCTGCTGGCAAAATGTTCATGCACATCGATTTCTTCTAGAAGACTCTTTTTTTGCGGTTTTCCGCCCACATTCCGCACCCAGAGTGTCATTTTTGGGTGGGGATAGTATGTGAAGAGCTGTGCAATGGGGGGGGATTGGTATGGAACACACTTCCGCTCAGGCACTTGAATACGCAAAAAGTCGAATGCAAGTGACGAGGTCCATGAACGAGGACGAGTGTGCCCCGGTCGAAATACAGACTTTTACGTCTGGTGAGGCACCCACCCACACTCTGGTCAAATTGCGACTGTGGTCCTGGCCACATATACACACAGTTTAAACTGTTTAAGTTATCTGTTATCTCTAATTGAGAGAGAAATGTGCGTGCGGGTTGGGGGTGCTTAAATTTTAAGTTGTTGATTTTATTACGCATACGCCTAGTGGCTGCGGCCAAGGCCCCTTTCTGGCCATAACAAACTTACCCGCTTAATGGCGGAGCTTTCTCGGGCCCTCAATCAAACGGGTGGAAAAGCCGAGGCTTTCGTCATGGGAAGCCGGCCAAAAACCCTTTTCGGATTAACAGATCAACGCACAAATGACCCGAGCAATCGTCTTGGGTTGCCCAGCACCACTTTTTCTTTCCCGATTTCCTTTCCTTTTTTTTTTGTGCTGCCATTTCGATAAGGCTGAAAGCTTATCGGGGCTGAAGGACTTTGACGACCCAATTAATTCTTGTTCAACAACAGCAACGCCAACAAAAAAAATTTTGCCACATGCATTGTAAGACTACTTTTCATGTCAAGGAAAAGCTAGGGTAGGAAAAAAAAAACTAAGTGAATAAAGTACAAAAGAAAAATGAGAAACTCTTGAACGTTAAGTTAAATTGCGCGGAAAAGTTATGCGGCCCTGCTGCCAGGAGTTTTTCTAACAAAAAAAACTTTGTTAAACATTTTATTCCACAGAACGCCCAGCACGTTGGCTTAGCGGAACTACTTGAAATGTAAAAATGTTCAAGCCGGAATTGAAAAGGCAAACTTGGCAACAACTTTGAAGGCTTATATAATTATGCGCATTGCATCGCCACGGATCCTGGGCCACATCCTCCTCTACCACCTGCTTCTGCTCCTCATCCCGACCAGCCATTCAGCCAGCTACCAGCGCTCCTCGAACTGCCAGCAGCATCAGTCCAGATCTCAGGAAATGGATCAATCCGAGAATCTCGATATGGGCCTGCGGCGTGGCAACTCCAAGCAGACCGCCTCGAATATTGCCCAAAAGGCTGCCCAGGAGGCCAAAAAGGCGTCAGACACCCAGGCGCCCGCCGCTCTGGCCGCCGCCCGCCAGGTGAAGCACCAGCTGGCCGAGAAGGCCATCGCCGCGGCCAAGGCCGCCGAGGCTGCGTTGGCGGGAAAACAGCAGATCCTCGAGCAGCTGCAGGACGAGGTGCACGAGGCGGAGATTATCGTCCAGGAGGAGGGCTACTCGTTGGTTGGCTCACAGGTGCAGTTTTTCAAAAGCAATTTCCAATCTACCCATGTTTTCTAATCCACTCTTAAGCACTTTGATGAAAAAAGTATTAGTCGATTTAATACCAAACTTAAATATTTTTAACTTTGATTTTCATCTATTTCTGTTTTTAGTTAATTAAAACATAATTATATTAATTCAAATATTTTAGTATTAATTCATTCATTTTAATAAGCATTGGGTTTCATATTATTATATTTAATTAAAATGTGAAATTTTGGATTCAATAGCCAGAAATTTATTTTAAACACTCCATTTTTGTACCAGTGCACCACTAAAAAAAATGATTTTCAACTAATTTAGAAGGTCGAAAATACTTTTGGCTAATTCCTTTTACTGATTGAAAATCCAATTATACAGTTTGTAACAATGCACCTTAAAGAAACAAAATGATTTTTATTCATTTAGAAAAGAGCAAAAAATTGTTATTAGGTTCCTGTTGACAGCTAAAATACCCAAATAACAAAAACTTTAAATATCTTTTGCTTTGTTGTTCAACCACTTTTCAAACACTTTAATTTCAGGCAAATCTCAATGCCGCTGTTGCCACAGCGAAGCAGGCTCAAACGCTGTTGCAGACGCTCCAGAACTCGGTGAAAAACGCCCAGGACGTAGTGGGCAATGCCGAGGCAGCTGCTTCCGGCGCCCAGCAGGAGTTGTGCGAAAAAATGCAACTTGTAGAAACTGCTCGCCAGCGGTCGGAGATGCTAGTTCAGCAGCTGCGTTCTGCCCAACTGGACTACACTAATACGAAGAAGGCCGCTTACAGGGCCGCCTGTGCTGCCTCCGAGGCCAGGCAAAAAGCTGTACGAGATCGAAGATCCTCCGGGGGGAATTTGAAGGAACTTCCGGAGACCAACAGCAAATGGTGGCGGAGCAGGACCATCAGAGACAGGGGGTAGGAGAGGAGCAACCAGTCAAGGGACAGTTGGATGAATGGGAATACAACGAGCAGGGCAAGGCTATATTTTCTAATTGACATCTGTACTGCAATAAAAGTTATTCTGTTTAAATATACAGTCAAATTGTTTTTTTAATACAAAATCTTTGTTAATTTCTTTACGAGAGTTCTTTATTGTTTTTTTATGTTTTGTAAAAAAAAAACCCTTTCGATTTAAAATTGTTTTTATATTTAGTATTGAATGATGAGTCTATTATAAAAATTCGAATTGATGTGCATGAAGAACATTTTAACCAAACGCCCACCAAATCAACGTTTTTTCCATATCTGCTTAAAACAATCCAACAAAACACAACATGTTTAACCGAAAAAGAACCATTCCGAGGAGAAACTTTATTTTAAAGTTCATCAGAGGCATAACCCCTTTTTGCAAATGGAAAGCGATGGAACATTTAAACTTCCTCTGTCAAACGCCTTGGGGACTTTGCTACGCCAATCGAAGCGTTGAGAACCGCAGGACTCCAAAAAGGCAACATGACAGTGCCAAAAAAGGACACCAAACCCAATTGGCTTGTAAAACAATTTGACCAAAGCTATTTTGTTATAACTTTTGAGTTTTTTTGTTTTGGTTGTTTTCTTTTTTTACTGTTCGCATTTTTCTTTTTTTTCGGATGGAGAAAATGACAGTGAAAAAGGGCGTGACACAATGGGGCGCATTACAAAAGTTGGCACCACACGTTTTCAATAATGATTAGTTTCGGGATTCTCGTCGGGGAATTGACAAAGGATGAGCCAAATACATTAAGTTTAAAGTTTTTCCATTTTCTTTTGCCTTAAAAGTTTGCGTACATGAAATGGCAATAAATAAATGTTGGTTGTCAGTGTATTAATTGGGTTATCAGTAGGGATATCCTGAAAGTTTCGCAGGAAACTGAAGGATTCGATCCGTAAAAAGCCCACCGGGGAGCTGTTAAAGTAACGTGTGTGATTTCTGTTATTTGTGGCAACTATTTGGACACAAATTCCCAAAAGAAAACCAGCGATTGGTGCTCGAGACAAAAATTATCAGGCATCAACAAGCAATCAAAGGAAGCTATCGCCAGTTCGGTTTATGATCTGGCCTAATAAAATCTATCTGAGATAGCAAACTAAGCCCAAATAACTACCCAATTTATAGTTTGGCTACGTTTTAAGAGCCCTTGCCATCCTCCGTTGACAGGCAGACAAAAAGGGTTCAATTGAGAGGCAGGTTTTGTCCTTCTTGTCCTAGGATTTTGTGAAGCCCAGACCCATTGTTACACCGAAAAAACAACTACCACTTACATAAAGATTAGGATTAAAAAAGTGGGTCAAGTTTTAATTTCTTTGTAGAACATATTATCATTTTAGGAACTTTTTATTTAATTGGTTGTAAAAAAGTTTTATTCATTTTAATGCCTCCACTTTTTATAATGCCTACTATTTGTCATAGCTTCAATATTATTGTTAATTTCAAATGTTAAATATTTTTTTTATCAATGAGTTTGCTCAACATTTTTTTCCCGAGCTGTTTCATTTCTTTCTCTGCAGATTGGAGTCAAGGCTTTTAGAGGGCATTAAGCCGCATGTGGCCAAATCATGGCCGGAACAGGACCATTTTCCCCATTCCGGACATTCAACTGCCAGATGCCAGGTCCGACATTCCACGGCAAAGCCATCCAGAATCCAGAATATTTGCTGACACTTTAATGCCAAAGCAATCTGGCAAGTGTTGATCGCTCGAACAACTAAATAAACTACTACTAAAAGTCAGGCCCAGACCCCAATGTCAGTCAACAGTATCAGCATAAACCACAATGCCACGCCCTCTTACACATCCTCCCCCTCTTTCTCGCCAACCAAATCCAAATCCGAATGCCTACCCCACAGACACGCCTCGAACTCAACCGAAATGTATTCATTTCAGCACTCGAACTCACCAAATTCAGATGGTGCCAGTTTCTGTTATCCGGGGTCCGGTTTCCAATTTGCGTTCTTGCGTATTTCGGGGAAACAAATCAAAACAAATGAAATGAAATCAATTCAATGAAGCATATCAAATTTCATGCGTATTCCGTCGCTTTTCCCAGCTTTTTTTTTATGCCTCTGTTGCTGGACAATAAAAATTTTCGGCCCCGAATCGCAACCGAAATCGAGTAAAATCAAATCTGCTTCTGTTTTCCCGAAAAGTTGCGGGAAATATTGTATTTATGGTTGAGTTCGGGGTGTGGAAAATAGGCGTTAGGTGTGTGTGTTGGCCATGCAAGGCCATAAAAATCTCTACCAAGAACATCATTTGTGAAGTTCCCTCCATTCCTACAGCTTTCCCGATTGTATGAGACTGGCATGCAAATGAAAATCGACAATGGCATACATTTTTGGGTCTTAAATTGACTTTTGAACAAATACAAATGTTGCAAACTCCTAGCAGGTAAGCTGTCAAAAAAAAAAAAAAACTTAGGCTAGTCAAAGAGTCAATTTATTCCGCCGATATCAGCGCATATCATTTACATATTCACCTGGAGGCGCGCACCACCACAGCTGTGAAAATTCTCCATGGTCCCATCCGGGGAAATTGTTTCACATTTACTATTCGCTTTAATGGCAAAGAAGCTGCTGATATTTGCGCATTAATTTCATATCATTAAACATTTGCCCGGGTATTATTATTTACCAAACTGCTAGCGGAGGTGGAGCAGTGTGGCAGTGTGGGAGCCCCCAGTTAATTGGAAATGTATTCAGGTGGGGTGGTGTTTGGTGGCATCATGGGCTAAGTGTACCCGGTTACGTATTGAAATTTATGCGAATGGCGAACACTGAATGGCGCAATGTGTTTGTTTAGTTTAATGACGGTTATTATATTTCCACTGATAAACTGCTGCCGATGATGGCAATGTTGTTCTGTTGAAAGCTATTAGCTTGATTAAAGGTTATGAATATGTTGATTAATTGTTTGCTATCTGATTGATCTCTGCCGCAACATAACAATGCTTGGTAAATTGCAATTCATTTGTTTAAACATAGTTTGAAGCGCTTTACTCCCTTATTTTCTCCATAAATAATTAAAACCGGCTGAAAAGATTATTTATCTACATTGCTTTGATGCATAAATGGATGTTTAATTACCTAGAAAATGCATTAAACCGCCAGCATTTGGTATAAATCTAAACTTTATTTTAATATCAATACGTTTATTTTTTGATTACCTAACTATAAATTTCAAAAAAAGAATAGTTTTTACATATTTCATCTGGAAGTTATTCAAGACGATTTATTTTATTCTATTTTCCTATACCTACAAATGTTAAACTATAAATATAAATTTAGTTTCATTGAAGTTAATTTTACTTTATTTTTCTTCCCTTAAGTATATTATTCTTAACACATGTTGCAGAGTTTTTCTGCTCCCTAATAAATTTAAAGGCCCGCTGGTAAGTATAACTCCCATTATGTTTAAAAACTTTCCTTTAGCAAATATTACTTTCTTCTGGGGTTTTATTAAAAATCCTCCAGGAGAGAAAACTTTGACGCTAAGCAAATGCACCCCAGAGGCCATGGTGAACTTTATAAAGAGTGAAATGGGCTAAGGGAAAATATTAATTTTCCGCAAACAGAGACAGCGAAAGGGTGTGCACCTCCGCCCACGAAAAACTATGAAAACTCATTTAACAACTTGCGGAAGGGTGGGGTTGGGAGAGAAAAATAAAGGGACACACCAAGGAAAAACACATCGCCAAATGCAAAACTTGTGTTGACACGACAACTGCCCCGCCCTCAGACCATCCTTAGATCCCTCGCCAGGTGTATGCTGATGTCTCTACGGAAAAGTGGATTACGGAAAATGGAAAGTGGGCTGCACTGAAACATGCACAATTTGTTGCTTTTGCCTGTGCCATTTCACTGACGGAGTGACAAACTTCGCACGTTGCACAAAAGACGACGGCAAAACTTGAGCAGATTACTCAACGCGCCCCAGGATCTCACCCACTTGCAACCCGCGGCTATATCTACATTTTTTTTTTATGGGTAACACAAACCCGGTACTTAGTGAAAAGTGAAAAACCAGTGTTACAATGTTGAGCTTTTAACGGTAAATTGTTGCAAGAGCCAGAGACCAAAAGACTAAACTTTCTTTTCTTTTTCCGAATGAACAACAACAAAGTTGAATGAGTTGAGCGGAGGTCTAAAGGTGAGGGACTGGCTTGGTCTGGGTCTGGGTAAACGAAATGTGTCAAGTAAGTGCAATGCTTCAAGTTGAAATTTATGCAAAGTGCGCCAGTTTAGGGGACAAGTCCTCCAACTGCCAGCTGAAGCCCAACTCCACTCCGAACCTCTGGGCTTTTCCCGCCCACCCAAAGCACTTCAAATGCATTGTAATTTCAATGCAAGCTCGACTGTTGAGGGCGAATTCCAAGCTCTAACTGGAATTATTTGGAAAAGTTTTTCATAAAAAAATTAGGCTAAGAGAATGTCTGTGAGACGAACTCTTAATGCTCTTGAGGTGAGAAATGCTTCTACTTTTTCATCTTATTAAGGACGAGAAATATATAAATTTATGTCTTTTGTAAACTTTACGAAGCTACATTATTTTTCGTTTACAATTTAAAGTTGTTGTAATTTTTTAAGTTTAAAATACAACAAAATCATTAATTAAAGAATGCATTTGTTAGGTTAAAAAAAACAAAAATGCACTTTCAAGTTTAAATTTTAAAAGTAGCATTGAAATGAATATAGCCAGACTAAATCAAAATTTTTTTTCAGCGCCAAACTTTTTAATAAGCGGCGAGTTGTCAACGAATTGCTGCAACAGCACCAGCTGCAGCTGAAGGCCAGCAAATGGCCTAAAGCCGAGCTACTTTCGGACTTAAAGGCACGACTTGGTAGGAGGTGGGTCGAAATTAAACAGACAATGGACACTTTCTGGAAGAAATTTGCCCTGCTGTCAGTTGTGCACAACTTTTGGCCGAGGCCATCGTTTTGGAGCCAAAACCAATGAAATGCCGCACAACTGACACGCTGACCGACAGCCTAAGCGCTTCTCCAGCCTCAGCTTCAATAGCAACTTGGCCAGAATGTCCGCTGCTTTTGCTCCTTGCACGGAACAAAAATGTCACAACTTTTTTGTGTCAAAATGAGGGTTTAGTTTCAAAGTTTTAAGTCGCGCTACTAACAAAAAAAAAGGAAAAAAACAACTTTAAAATTAAAATTAGTAGTTTTAGTAAATAGCTTTAATCTTACAGTTTTTAAATAAATAAATTTATTTCTTTATTGAACGAAATTGTTGTCAAAATATTTATATTATATATATATATATATATATATATATATATATATATATATATATGTTTCACATTTTTTAAGACTATATTATTTATTTCATATTTCATAGTTCCTATTTCATTAGTATTAATAAAGAATGCAACTCATTTAGTATATTAGAGAATATATTTTAAAGGAGACATAAACGAATTACTTCTAAATAGAAAAAATACTATTGTTATTCTGCAAAGTAAATTTTAAATAATAATATTTTACTTAGGAAAAACATATAACATTGTAACCCTGATTAAAGTTTTTTTTCCAGTGTATTCCGGACTCGAGTCCGGCTGAGAATGAATGACATGCAAGACTGTTGTGTGCGTGATCCATTCAGCATGCTCGACGTTTGTTGGACGAAATCGCTGCTGAGTGGTGAAGCCGAAGGAAAAAGGAAACGCTTTCCTAGCACGCAACATTTGTCCCACCGCCGACCAATTCCCGTTGATGAGGATGTGGAGCATGAGCAGGAGCAGGAGGTGAAGGAGACACACCACTTGGTTGGCTGTCTGTCAGTTTAGCGATGTCACTTCAACTTCGGAAGGGGCTGGGGCTGAGGCTGGGGCCAATTGACTGTAAGTAGCCAGGAGCAGGACCTGGCGAACGGGGCAGCATTCGGATGTTGAACCGGCAAAGGACTTAGGACTCGGGCTGCTGCAGCTTGCATGGCATTAGGATTAGAAGTGTTTATGCAAATGCGGACAACTTTGAGTGATTGCACGGCAGCCGCTTAAAAGACAGGAACTTGACTTGACAGACACTCCTTGGCGGAGTGCCAAAGCACCACAAGGTCGAAGGAATGGCAGCCATCTAATGGCATCGAGCCTTTTAAGAACATCTGCGGCTAAATTGATTCGAAATCGTTTGCATAAACGTGGGCTGGATGTTTGGTTAACTCAAATTACCTCCGTGGTCCCACTGATACCATAAATAAACAATGTTGAATTGCCTGTAAATCGTTTACGTACGGAAAAGTAAAGTAAAGAAAATTTATCTTAAATTTAAAACAGTAGTCTTTCTTTAACAAAAAAAAGTTTTTTATAAAAATTCCATAAATAAACAATGAACAATGTTCTACATTTTTCTCCCATTCAACACTCACCCATGGCTTTATTAAAAAAAAATTCAATCAGCACACTTTTTGAACATCACTTTTGGAAAGTCAATATCATGAATATAACTGCAATCAAAATGTCTCATATACTTTTAACTGGTTGAGTTGAATTTATTCTCTCGAATTGTTATTTTTTCCGTACTTACCACACAATAAAATGGACCATTCCGCGCTTTTGTTTGTGGTTATTCAGTTCGGGTTGGAATTGCAATTAATTTCTCACACATTTTTAAGTGATTTTTTTGTGTATTTATCTGCTATGTATTTTTTTGTGTACTTAACCCAGGCAATTCCCACGCCTCGTATTAAGCATGTTAATTCGATGTGCATTTCGAAATATGGTTTTTGCGGGGGAACAAAAAGGGTTTTAAGTGCAGGCCACTTTCGGTGGCATTGTTAAAATTATAAATTAAAGCCACAACAACCGATGCTCCGGAAGAACCTTTCGCAATTTGCACTCTGCCAAAAAAAAACCCATTTAAATCGCAAATCAAAACGAAACCAAATGCTTGACACCGTTCACGATAAATGGCGGTGGCTGGGGAAGATGGCCCAATCTTTTCGCACAAACAACAGATGCAGCAGCCAAACCGCAACAATGGCAAAGTCCTTGGCAAAGTATTTCACTTTCACGCCGCAGCCACAAGAGTCGAGACTCGAGACTCCGAGACCCGGGATCCACTCGTCCAACAGATTTTGAGTAAGTAATTGCTGCAGTTCTCAATTTCCCCGACTGGTTCCCCCCGCCGGAAAATCCTCAGCCCTTTTCCACACACACCCAGGGCGTAATTGTCTGCCGTTTTCTTTCAGTCGAGGAAAGTTTTGCCCTTTGCCTACTGCAACTAGTTTTTTTGCCCCTGCCTTTAAGCAAATCAATTAAGCTGAGCTAGCCACAAATTGAAGAGTGAACTGCCGGAGTGTTACTGTCGTCGATTGAAAAATTTAAATTTCTTATATAACCAACATGGGAGACCTAAGTTTTTAAAACTGAAAAATGAACAAAAACCAAATACAAAACAAAATTGATTGAGTAGATTTCAAAAAGTTATTAAGGTTTCTTTTATTTGAATAAATCATTTTACAAATTAATCCCTCAAGAAATTTAAATTTTTAACCTTTTGTTAGCTATTCACAAAAAAGTGAAATGTGAATGAGATTATCGGTTAGGTAACCAACTTCTTAAATTTTTTTTTTTTTTGCTTTTGTTTATTTTAAATGATTTGCTTAAAAGAATTGTAAAGGAATTTATGCTTTTTTTATTTTCAAATTCATTTAGTAACTAAGCTAAACATGACACAATTTTAATATTGGATATTAAAATTCAAACTCAATTTTGATTATTCCAAAAAAGGGAATTTTCAAAGTATGCTTATTTAATTATTTAAAAAAGCAAAGTCAAATTTTGTGACAAAACCGGAAGGCCATGGAAAATGTTAATTGTATCAATTCAATATTCAATTTGTGCAGCGTCCGTGTGCCAAAGCCAGACCTATGGGCGTGATTAATTCATTGATTGATTCAAATCAAACACAACTCAATTTGTCGGCGATTCGAATTTCTTATCCACATTCCTCAGATGCCCCCGTACGTATATTAACGCCAGTGCAGTGGAAACCTGCAGGCAGGCATTCAGAAAGGCTGCGAGTCGGTCAGTTGGCGACGACAGTTGGCCACTTGGACGCTTGGGCAGTGCAATCATGGCCAGATGATGTCCTCGCAATCGCAGGCGTTGTCGCTGCTGATTAATTTATGCCAATATGCAATTTTCACACCGACGAGCAGGGCCAGTGCAATGACAGCTCAAGCGCATAATTGCATGGGTCTGGGGCTTATTTATGGCACCGTCTGCCGCCAGTCAGCCATTCCCCCAGGGTTAAATTAAGAGCTCAAAGGGGACGGCGGTGGACGGTGGGCAAAAAGGTCAGCCTCATGGAAAATGCCTTTGAGCAGAGGTCACAAATTAAGCTGTCAGCTGGCAAATAACTTTTAATCATTTTATTAAAATGCACAAGTAAATGCTTGCCATTAATTGCTGCGGGCTTCTGGCCGGATAAGCATTATATTCTCGGTTTTTGCCTTTAAGTCGGAATTGAGGTCATCAGCTAAATTTATGCTAAACATGTCAAGGCTTCTTATCCACACTTCAGGTATCGTGTGCATTTTATGTGATTTTGCAACAACTACCTCACTTGCATTTGATGAGGTGGAAAAATAGCAAAAAGCATAGTATACTTTTCAGAGTGTGCTGGCAGCTCTACACTCATCTGCATGAACCTTAACCGGTTTCAGTATAGAATATTAGTATTTGGCCTCTACTTTTTATTAATATTTATTAGTTTGATTTATTATATTAGTTTATTAGTTTTATTTATTATATTATATCACCTAACATTTTTTATATTTACCTATTTTTAAGGGTGTACCAATTAACTATGGTAATTTTTATTTATTTTGGCAAAAAAATAAAATAAACTTTTAAAGATTTTTAAAAATTAAATATTATTTGCTTGCGACTTTTTGAATAATTTAGTTTGTCTACATTAAAAACAAATCATCTGTGTATAAACATAATACCAAACAGAATTCCAGCCAGCCAAGGTTTTTAGAGATCTAAGTTTTTGATTGTTTTCGAAAAAAATTATAACTTAATTTTTTTAACTGAACTAAAAGGTTATATTTGAAGAAGAGAACTTCTAAAAGCACCGAACTGCATTGCATTTCTGGTTGGTGTCCCCCTATCCATTTTCCTCTGGTTTTTTTGCGGCTGTCAAATTGTTCACCCGCCTGTCAACCGCAAGACACAACACAAAAAGAATTGGACAATTTGCTTGGATCTGGATTAGATTGCTTTGGTGTGATCTTTTACTTATGTGAGGGACAGAGTGGGTGGGCAATCAACGTCAGGAGGCCGTCAGTGTTGCTGTGCGGCTGATGGATTGCCAGGGTTGCCTGGCGCGTTTAATAAGCAAAAAACATTTTTGTATCGAAGTCTGGCCGCTTAAAGAGCCGTAAAAATTAGCTTTTGCCATGCCAGTTACTTTTCCTGCGGGCTGTTTTGCCTTTAGCCTTGTGTGCTAGCCTTGACAAATGATGTTTGAAGGCAAAGTTAACTGGGGCGGCGTGTCGCTGGCCGTTTTGTGGCTTCCACTGCGCTCTGGAAAAAGCTAAAATTTATATACAAATTTGAATTATGGCTGTGGGCGGCTTAAGCCTTTTCCTTTTCCATTTTAGCTTTCAACAGAACTCTTTTGCTTTATTTGTATATTTTCCTGTGGGTCACCGCATAATAAATAACTGTGGATGTATTTTTTCCTTTTTGATACAACAGTTTTTCCTTTAATTTATGCAGGTTAAATTTGCACATTTTTTTCAGGACCAAGCCCATGTTTAGGGGCAATTATGGGGCTGTCAAATGTTTATTTCGACAATTGTGGTACAAAGCTTTCTGGCCAAGCTTTGGAGGAAAGGAAAAGGCATCCTCAAAGCTTTTTCCTTCGTCTTTTATCCTTCGCATTTTGTTGTCTTTTCATTAGGACAAAAGGACACTGTCCTTGGCCTGTCGGCTTCCTTAAGTTTGCCTTGCACTTGAATTTTTGCAAGAGTTTTCATGGGCGAGAATGTGTTTTTTGTTTTTTTTGTCCATTTCATGGCTTGGCCATAAATCGTAACTAACGTCTCGGGATAGGAAGGATTCGGCGAGATGGTTTGATGCATATTTATACCACCTAAATGGCTAATGAGCAAAACGTGCCACACATGCAGCCAATTTTTGAGGCATGAATATGCGAAAACACGAAGAAAATACATTAATTAAATTTTCGGTAATGCCCGACGTCGACCAAGAGCAAGCTCAAAAAGACGATGTAACTTTTACAAGCAAAAGGCAGTCGGTAATCAGCAGGGGAAAAGCGGGGAAAACCGAGGGAACTATAAAGAAAATCATGTCGGGCCATGTGTGTCTGAATGCTGATTGAGAATTATGCCAGAGAAACCAACGGGAGCGTACGAATGTGCGAGAAGATTTCCCCTTGCATTATTTATAATAATAAAAACCGAATAATGAAGCTTCATAAAAATTCCAGGGCTCAAGCAACATTGCGGATATTACAAACAAAAGATAATAATATAATGAGCAACAAGCCAAAGGCAAATAATAAAGGCCATCTGCAGAAAAAGCTTCGTAGCTTGGCCCGAGACCACAGCAGGATTCAATTATGTGCGATAAACAGAAGTCATTAAATATTAAAGTGATAATGGAAAAGGAATCGGTGCCCATACAAAAGATGACGATTTCCCGGAAAAATAAACCGGCTTAAAGGAGGCGGGTACGGGTATCAGGAAAAGTAACAAGCAAAAAGCTGGGAGTGAAGATGGACAGAAGTACTGGGGATGGAAAACAAATTAATGACCATCTGACGTCTTTTGAAAACAAGGACGTGAAAAGGGAAACAAGTGAGGGCAAATATTAATTGATGCACAGAATTATAAATTTCACTTCAAAAATATGTTTCCTTTCAATTAAAAAGGTAAAAGGTGGCTTCCATTTTTAAAACCACTTTCCTATTTTTTAAACGTTTTTCATTTATTTCTTTATGACGACTTCTAATTTGACATGTACAAAAGTTAAAAATACAATTGTATTTAATTTTTTTCTGAAAAAAATGACTATTGTCTGATATTGTAATCGATTGTCTCATATGTATATTTCTGAAACGGCAGGCATTTTTCAGGTCTTTTGATTTGTGTACAAGCTTAATTTTATGTCATACTCTATTATTCATGCATAAGAAGGAGACCATACCACAGTGGATTGGGGCTAATTTTACGCTCCTCTTACTCCGCATTATATGATTATTACGTTCCGGTTTTAGGGTTGAGCTTCGCAAGGATATTAATGATTTGTTGGAAAACAAATATACATTCGCTGTGACCTTATTTCCTTGGTAATGCTTTGCATAAACAGTAATGAACAAATCCATTAAATACGGAACTGTTGTCAACAATACACGTTGATTAGAGCCATTAACATATTGGAACGTAATTCGTCACTCCCTACTAACAGGAATTTAATCTGGGATTTTAGCATTGCACATGCAAATCAGTGATGTTGCAGCCGCAAAATAACCTGCACCCTTTACTGATTTCACCAGGGATGTGAAACGAAATTTGAAATCTGTGTTAATAAAATTTGAAGTTAAAAATTTTCATTTTTTTTTTCATTATGATATCGGTTTAATTGAATCTGACTGCGAAGGTCGATACCATTTTATTTTGGATTTTCTAGTTGCTTTTTTACTTGGCTTTGTTACAGTGTTTTTTTTTCCCAGTGGCTGACAACCTTGTCCATTAAAGTCACACAATATATATATATATGTTTTTTATTTATTTATATCTTACCAGCTGTGAGAATCAAACTCCCACTTAACAAAAGCTGAATTAAACCAAAATTTCCACCCATATCATCTAGTGAACCGAAAGGGGAGCAATTGCTGAAATCCACCATATAGCCAGCCTTTTAACAAAGTGTTCGATACATTCGTTACTTTTCATAACAAACGGATTAGTTACACTTATAAAAGTAATAAATATGATATGATAATAACTCTTATGTTTCTCACCAGATTTTTTTTTTTAATGCAATTTTTTTTAAAAACTAGAATTTGATTCCAATGCCCTCGTATTCCTTTTTAATATAGTATTTGCATCACTGATCCAATTGCCAAAAAGTGCGGAGCAAGCGTGACCGGAACTAAGCCGCGAATCTCTAAACCGAAACAAAATTTTAAATGCATGTAATTGATATATAGAAGAGCGTTAGCCAAACAAATTTTGCGTCACTTTTGTGGCTACACCTGTGGTTGTCAGCGGCAGGTGTTTCCCTCGTCCTGTGTGCTGCACTTTCCAGCAAATAAATTATAAATAAAACACATCGACGTCCACACGAAGTGCTGTCATGATTTTCCTGAACCCCACTGAAGCTCTTTGCTTGTGCGGGGTGAACAGGTTAAATATATCCCTTTTTTCGGCGTCCCCTCAACGCTGCGGATGCTTTATTTATGCCATGAATAAATGCAAATTTCCCAACGCCGCAGCAGATTTTGCAACATATGAGAAAGAAAAGCGGATGGGAGCGGGGCAAAACGGAAAAGAGACTCCGTAGCGTGTCCTTTGCATAATAATAACTTGTAAATGTCATGTAGCGTAACCGTGTCCTCTATCAAAAAATAAGAAGAAAAAATGTAGGAAGTGAAGTTCTCCATTTGGGATCGTGTGCCGTATGCGAATTAGCATTTAATATGGGACATAGGGCCAGAAACATTAACATTGCTAATACGCCCCAGTGTCTTCAAAGAGAAATGGCCGGCTTAGAAATTGAAGTGATTGCAGGGCAAAAGTAAACTGCAGCAAATTGAAAGCGAATAAATAAACACCAATGAACGCAAAAAGAAATGTAAACATTTATATTGCTCTCTGTTTGCTTTTCCCATGGAACTGGGCGATTAGTTTAACTTCTCAACCTTTGGCAAATCGTATCGACGCCAGTAATTGACCGGAAACGAGAAAAATTGATTTATTTGCCTTGGCTCAAGGCCGTCAAGGGCTCATTATTGTGATAAAAGCTGGGCACATAATCAATGGCAACTCATTGGTCGACAAGCGATTTCCGTAATTCAAGCAATTTGGAAATTAGGTTTGATCTAATATAAATTAAACGGCTTTTGGGGAGGTTGCGGTAAAAATTTACGCTTGCTTAAAGAAGTATTTTCTTCGGTATTAATAAAACTTTATTAATTATATCCAAATAATTGATTAGAATAAAGTTTTTAAATTATATTAACGAGCATAAAAGTAAACTAAAAAAACAGCTTTATTAAAATTTTGATTATGTTTTGATTGTGTAGATTATTTAATACACAGCCAATTCCAAACATTAATCTTGTTAAAAATTCTTTCATATAAAGCGAAATGTATTTCTCTTAAATGTATTAGTTGACCTCGTCCATGAAATTTTGTCATTTGCTTAGCCAGCAAACGCCTAACAACACAAGCCCAATCAACTATCACTTCCAATTTTGGTTGGCATTAAATCGGAAATAAGGGGAACTTTAATTATTTATGGGACTGAAGGAGTCTGGTCCAGTCAATGGCATAAAACGGCAAATTTGTTGCCCACCAACAACTCACACTCGACAAAATCATTGGGCAATTTTTGCATTGGCAAGCGTTTTTGGCCCAAAGACAGCGTGCCACTTGTGTGCGAAACGTTTGCAACAAAGACAGAAACGAATCTCTGAAAGTGAGGAAGAAGACAGTCATATACGGAGAGCCATTTGAAAACTATTACGCCCAGGAGATTCATTCAAGTAGTACGGCATTTATAACTCAAATGTTGCCCAAGTAACAAAAAGCCTAAAAACTCGAGCGCAGTAGCAGGAGTTCAACGTTGGCGAAGGATTTGCAGCCCGGCAGATAGGGATGAGCAACTGGAAATTGGACAATTGTATTTTATTTGATCCTTTATTATTGTATAGGAGGTTCGAATAATTTTTGACCATTTAATAATGTTTTTGGGTAAATGGCAATAAACAGAATCTAAATATTATATTTTTCACATATCTATGTATATCTATATACTGTATCTAAATAATTAAATTCAAACAGTTTAAAAATATTATTTTATTTGGATAATCAACTTATTAAATGTGCTCTAAGTGCGTTTTTCAAATTCGTATTGAAAGGATGTAGAGTTTAGTTTAGAATCACACTTATTTTTAGAGGAAATTCGTTAAACACGACCATAAAATATGCAAAAAAAAATCTTTCATGTTTATTATCCGTTCTTTTTATCACGATAGTTAACTAAAGTCACAAGATACAGAATCAAAAAAATCCTTTTCATATAAATTTCAAATCGCAATCGAATCTTTGCCATCTCTACCAAAGGGAATAACAAACTATGGCAGGAAGATGAAGAAACTGTGGAAGCATCCGAGGCAATGCTAAAAACGGCAACTCTGAATGGCATTCTCTGTGCTTGCTTTTTATTAGAATGTGTCCATGGAGACGTGGGCGCCAGCCATTGTCTGGCAGCCTTCCCCGCCATGAATCTCTATCGCTCTTTGCACGAGTATATATTGTATAATATTATTGTGCCTGTGCAGTTTGCTATACACTTCTTAGCACGTAGTTATCTATGGCAGCAACTAGAACAACACTGCCACTTGAAACAACAATAAAAAGTTTGTTGAAAACGGAAAAACCTAGATGCTCGTATATGTGTACAACTCCCTATGCCGCCATAAAAATAAAAGAGGTAAACTCCAGAAATAAGATATGGGCGCAAAATCTCTTTATTTAGTGGCAAAAAAACATCAAAGGAAAAACGACAACTAATAGTTCATATTTAAAGCATTCTTGTTTCAAGCAATTAAAAAACATGTACCTTTATAAACGTCTACTTTTCTTGAAGGAATAGTGGTATAAATTTAAAGGAGAGCTCAGAAGAAATAAACATTTTTATTTGCAATTTTGTTTTTATTTATTCTGTTTTTTAAATTGACAAATTTAATTTATCAAGTTTTAAATAAAATATTATGTTAAATATAAATAACGATACAATATCTTTACTGGTATATTATTTATACCAGTTTTAGCCTTTTATTTTAAAACAAAAAGAAAAGTTTTTAGTTTTTTTCTTAGCAATAATTATTAACGCAGTGCAAGAAATTGTGCATGTTCATATCCAGCTCGTTTATTATCCCACTATCTGCCAGAGCCAGAAGGACACTGAAACGTTTGAATGTGAATCGAAACTCAAAGTTAAACCCATTTAAATGGCTAGTTGAATTACCAAAGCGAATCATTAAATCGTCTTAAACCATTACCATTTTTAAACAATTTACTAAACTATGTTACTAAATGTAATGTGTGTAATGTGTTAATCAGAAGGCTAAATATTAATGTTCATATTTAGGTGCAAATTCATAAGAAAGCTTTTATTGTTAATTTTATAAATATAAGGTTATCAAAGCAACAATAAACATAATAAATGAAGAAAGTAACAAAATGTTAATATATTTTTACCAATTGATAGTAAATGAATACTGGCTTTATTTAATGGCCCAAATAAATTTTAAGATATGAGATGTTACAATACAAAATGGGACTATTTCATTAACGGTGGCTTTTTAAATGTAGAAAAAGCGACACCGACTGAAAAAAGAATTATAATGGATAAGGGTGTAAATCTGTCGAGCTTCGATAACTTTGTTTAAATAAAACAGGCATAGTTTCTATGTGCAAACCATTAGGATATCTTTTTATTGATTGCCTAGACTCAAATATTATAAAAATCTTATTTAGCTGGAGACGGTAGCACCACTATTAATGTGGATAACGTTCTTGTTTTCGTTTACCTTGCCTTCTTGTGCTTGGGCCAAGGCAAAAGCAGCCAACAGAAGAACAAATCCAGCGAGGAACTTCATGTCTATCAGTCAAGATTGAAAGTAATACAAGGCTAGGTGATATGACTATTTATAAGACAAATGTTACATAAGTGGCACAAATTCAATTTTCACACAAAATTTACATTAGAGCTTGTCAAAACTAGGAAAAATTAACCGCTGTCATTAGAGTAAAGGTCGACATCCTTTGCTAAAAACAAGAATTTACCTCCAATATTTTCTGGGTTTGAAAAAAAAAACCGATTTAAATTTCAAATTTAACAAACCGAAGACATAGCCCGATAGGGGCGAATTTGAATTTGAATATCTAAAAAATCCTCCAAATATCAAATCAAATAGAGTTACAGGCGGATTGTTAAGGTTAATAGCTTATAAGAATCTAAAATGTTCCATTTTTTAGATATACCAATGTAATTATTTATATTAAATTATGACGTGTATTTATTTCGAAAGCTAAGGACCCTTATGTTATACCTATTTGATAAAAGAAGGTATGCAAAATTTCTTATGCTAAAACTTTCTTATAGAAATTACGACTATTAGAAAATATACAAGGCATATACAAAAATTCCAAAATTTTTTTTGCCTAAACCTTCTGCTGGCAATTATTTATAACCAAAAAGCAATTATAGGCCATTCCGCCAAGCTGTCATTAAATGAACTATTATCACACCATTAGATATAGATTTAGGAAACATTACATCTCAAAACATTTACAATGATAAGGGGAGCTACATTTTTTTATAATAAATAAGCCTGTAAGGTCAAACGACAAACGGTTTATTTGGCTGCGGGGGCGGCATCAGCGGCGGCATCAGCGGCAGGGGCAGCAGAAGCGGCGGGAGCGGCAGAAGCGGCGGGAGCGGCAGGAGCGGCGGGAGCGGCAGGAGCGGCAGGAGCGGCGGAAGCGGCAGGAGTGCCGGCTGGTGGTTTGCCAATGACAATGATATTGTGATTAGTATTCAAGGCCGACGATTTTTGTCCGCTGACCGTGGCTACAACAACCACCAAAGCGACGAAAAGAGCAAGGAACTTCATATCTGCCAGTGGGGAAACTCGAATTGAAAACAATGCGGAAATTCGTGCCCATTTATATAGGTGTAAGCTGACCGCTAAGTGAAATAAATCATCGCATTGGTCATACCTGACATTTTCTGGCGTGTCAACTAAAAAAAATGTTTAAAGGTTAGATCAAGTTTTCCCTTACCTAAAGAAAAACCTTTCTATGAAAGTTTTATACAAGTTTTATCCAACGTAAAGATACATATTTTGTTAAAAGTAAGTTGCTCCTTTTAAAATGGGAGCACAACATTTTTTTATAAAGAATCCTTATGCTGTAAATTTGTAGGTTAACAATGAAAATAACTTTTTAAAGAGACCCAAACTCTCTAAAATTTGCTAAGTTACCAAAAGGGTTCAAATTGTAGGATACATGTTAAAGAGTCTATAAAAATATTTTTGAGCAATAAAATGTGTATTATGCGAATATAATCACAATTTTGTTGTGCCAGGTGGAACAAATTCAGCTTTAAGCGAACCGCAACTACGTGCTGGGAGTGCAGTCGAAAATTCTCGCAATGAAAGTGTCAAGAACGCTAACCGTTGTAGGTTCCCTAGTTATTATACTTGGCCTTATATTAACATACAACTGGATGACAAATCGTAGGCCTTCCCAAGCCATAGCCAAAAAACATATAAGCCCGAAACATCAGCCGAAGAAAGCACATCCTCTTCCAAAAAAACCAATTCAAAAAAAAGCAAACAAACCCAAAAAAACAGTGAAGCATCAAAAGGTGAAAAAGCAACACAAGCCGCTGGCCCATAAACCCAAATTTAAAACGAAAAAGGGGGATAAGGTTCCTGCAATTCCCCTGCTGGATATTCTTAAGGCAAAAAATCAGCCGAGACGTGGGCAAAGTATATTCTTTCATGAAACCACTAATTTCCGGAGGGACGAGAAGGTCCGATTGGTCCAATTGACGGCCCGCGAGGCATGTGCCATTGAGTCGGCCGCCCTTTATAACCCACGCTTCACTGTATTTGTGCTCTTCGCAGGTGCCACTCATCGCCTACCAAGTGGTGATCCGCTGATCAAGGCTTTAAGTCAATATAGGAACATAAGACTGAGGCATCTGAATGTGGGGCGGTTTGCAGCCGGCACTCCCATTGAAAAGTGGCTGAAAAATGGAAAACTGTTCAAATCAAAATATCTATTTCCGCATGTCTCCGATCTTCTGCGCTACGTTACCCTATACAAATATGGTGGTTTGTACCTGGATCTCGATGTGGTGGTTCAGCAAAGCCTGGAGGAGATGCCACCGAATTTCACGGGGGCTGAGAGTAATAAATCCTTGGCCTGCGGCGTCATGAAAATGTCCTCCACCGGTTTGGGCCATAAGATTGCCAGCTTGTGCCTGCGGGATCTGCAGGCCAACTACGATGCCAATAAATGGGGCAGCAATGGGCCCGGGGTCATAACCAGAGTGGCTAAAAAGCTGTGCAACACCGATACAGTCACGACAATGATCAATAACCCAAAACGCTGCAAGGGCTTTAAGGTTTTCGACCCAAAAGCCTTTTATACCATTCCCTGGCTGCAATGGAAGGATTTCTTTCAACCCAATAGACTAAATTTAACCATGAAAAGAATTTCCAAGTCTCCGGTCATTCATGTTTGGAACAAGTTCTCACGCGGCTGGAAACTAAAAACGAAGGACATTTGTGCCTACACCAAATTGGCCAAAACACACTGCCCAAAGTCATTTGGGGCAGCGGGAACCTATTTCTAGATCAACTTTGTTTAGTTCTTAGTTTTTTTTGGTAAAAAATTAGTTCGTTAGAAAAAAATATATTTATAAATATTAATGAAGTTTACATGAACACGTTGTACTAAATCTACATAAGAAACCCCACTAATTTAACATTCATACAATTTTAGAGAGACATAAATATTACCTTTTATAGATAAATCATTTTTTGATGTTTTTAAAAATGATTTATTTACATAGCAACCAATTCAAAGAACTACTAACCAAAAAAAATGTATATGTTGATACTGAAACTTTGTTTTGTTTATAAACAAAGAACAGATAACACCTTCTGATATTAATTTAAGGTAATTTCACGAAACATTTAAAGAATAAGCAAACCAAAAGCATAAGTAATTATCCTAAATATCTGACAGCTTATTAAAAATACAATACATTCAAATAAAAATTAAACCAAGTGTACAGACAGACAAAGTTTCCGACCAAGCCTGCTTAAAATGTAATAAAACGAATTATAAAATGATTTCAGAAACAAACTAATTGTCCCTTGAAATATTCATGATAAATTCCGAGAACCATTGAAATTTATAACCGTATCTTCGTTGTCGTGGCGCAATGAACAACTAATTAATTGTTACCGAATAAAGTAGAAGTAAATAGCCAAAAGCAATTTTAGCCTGGGCATTATTAACATTTTTGAGGATATCTCCTGGCGCTTTCAAGTTTTGAATAAATATTTTCGCAACAATAAATATGAGTCAGATAGTATTTATGCAAAACGCAATTTCTCAATTTATTTATACCTCATATTTATATTCAAAATATTCAGGGGCCAGTGAAAAGTGGATTTGGCAAACAGGAGTGGCAGGAACTAATGCCCGAATTTATTGTGACTTTTGGCACTGCCAGCAACAGCTGCTCCACATTACGGGTGACACCCAAAAACTCGAATCTACCCAACTAAAATAGAGAAAAAAATAACAGAGCTCACACATGTGACTCCTGCTCAGTTTTATCTGCTGCGCTGCACGCGGCACATTTGCATATTTCGTGCACAGGAGGAGCAGAGTTTTTATTTTTATTGCATTTTTATTAATGCGAAAAAAGTAATTTCAAGCATTTGCAACTGCAGCGGACCCTTGGAGACACAGTCAGCCAAAAAAAATATAAAAAATTTGGCGTGTAGGAATTTGCGAATATTTCATAGAACGAAATTCATTTATAACCCCTTGAACACATCAGGTTGGACTTTAAAGTGTGAATATTTAAGATTGCTAAAATTAAAGTTGTATCTGTATTGTTTTTTCTTTTTGTTGCATTACACAATTTCTGATTAGCTCGTTTAGAAAATTTAATTTGATTTTTGTTTCTATGTCTTATATTAATGTCCCAGGAAATGTCACGTTTGCAGTAACAATTACTAATGCAATCAAAGCACTTGATTAGATTTTGCCTTTTTAGTCTCGGTCTGCCGGTTTCACTCTTAACTTTTAGCTTATGCCATGTCCACAGGGTCAACATGAAATTCGGCTTTGTTACTTTCATTTGCATTTGTCACGCTCGTTAGTCTTTCGGAATTCCCATTGGGAAATACGTAGTTTCTGATATCCAATGACAGTCACGTGACCGGAATTTCGCCCTGGGCCAAACAAAAACTAACGCCGAGCGAAGTTCAAGTAATGCTTACTAAGCTGAAAAGTTCTGCTCTCGTCCTAGTGCAGGCATATAAATGTGTTTTTTTTAACAAGCGACAACATCAGAGAATCACACTCCTTCAGCTCATAAATAAATATAAAAATTATTGTAATAGTTTTCAGCTTTTGGTTTTACTTGGCAGCGAGCAACGTATAAATGCCCAAGAAAAGCTCTCTGACTGAAATCCGTTGGCTTTATTTAAGCACTGGTAAATAGGATGAAAAGTCCGAGAATTTCTTGGTTACAATGCAACGGGCTGAATGAAGGAATCTGTGGCAAGAAATGATTCGAAGTGGAATGAGAACGAGGGTAATAAAGAAAGAATCATTTTTAAATAAAATAGAAAATTCCTTAAAACACCCAACTCGGCAGAAAAGTTCAAGTAAATCAGGTCAGGAAAAATAACTTATGAATTGACAATAGGCTACTCGATTTGATCAATATTTTTTGGTTAAGTGTTTATTGGAATCTTAAGCGAAAGATGTAATGCAATTGAGAAGCTCAATCTTAAAATCTTTAATCATTTGTTATATGACTAATTTGAATTGGACAAATAAATAAATACTTAATTTTTTTATTGCTAAGAGCAAATATGTATTTTTTTTTGTCTTTTCTCCAAAAAAAAGTATTTAAAAAATTCAACAAGAATTTAATTCAGTAAGTTTCAAACTACACACCTGGAATAACCATTGCATTTTAAACCAGTTATTGCCCGCCTTGTTCTCTAATTTATCGTGGCTAAAAACCATCTGTGTTTTATATCACGGAACTAGAAAGGTTGAAAAATCAAGCGACACCATTTTAACTTACACAAATTTATTTTAAAATTCTAAATACTTCTTTTAAGAATCATATAAATACCAGAAAATTAAACTGAACTTTAGTTCGTAGCTTTAGCTAAGAACTAAATTATATTTCGTGTTTAAGCTAAGAAAATTGTATTCCAGTCAATTTCAAAATTCGTTTTATTTCAAACTCGCACCTGTATCTTGTGCAATGGCACACACAATCTACAATTTAAACAAAACTCCCGAACGACTTGATTAAATTTCAATTGCACAACGAATTGAATGGTGTGGCACACTGAAATTTTGCGAATGAGCGCGTCGGAATGCAGTACGTATTTGCATTATGATTATTATTGTGGCAGTGGCCACACTCGCAACAATAGCAGAATAAGAAAGCGGGAGCGGAAAAATAAAAAGCCAAATATTTTCGTGGCTGCCACAAGGAAGTGGCCAAAAGCGCACTTTTCATAATCTCTTTCATTTTTTGGTCGGCAGCGGGAAACATGCAGCCAGCCAGCTGAAAATTCAAATGAATAGCAAATTGCGGCACACGCTTATGCGCGCAATGCCACAAAGGCTTTTTTAAAATTTCCCATCCCCTCCAGATCTGGGAAAACGCCAGTCGACTAACCCCATCCGGTCTTGACTGCGGAAACAGCTGTTTCCTTTGCACAGACACAGACACAACTCCTGACCCAATCTCCCGAATCCGAGAAGATGCGGCGAAATTATTATTACACTTTATGCCAATTCAGCGAGTTTTCCATGTGCCTTTCTGAGATTCTACCACGGAGTTCGAGGTGGAAAACTTCAGCTTGCCTAGCTTAATTAAAATGAGCTCATATATTTAAAATTCGACACTGAGTATGCCACGAAAATTAAGTTTTAAAATCTTTATGATTTACCTTCGCGGTTGTTAGTTTTTTTGTCGGCACAGTAAGTTTGTGTTCTGCCAATAATTAAATCTTTCTGGAAATACTTTAATAAAATTAGGTTATGATAAAAAAGCTAACTTAATTAATTAAGGAAATACATTGCCTTGTACTTTTTGGATTAATTAATTAATTATTTCAAATTAAGCTTTCAGCATTGCATTATTTTTATTTTATAAAATAATTAAAATAAATAGGTAGTTGTGTTTTAGGAAAATAATATGTCCAAATTAATACTGTATTTTGTCTTAAAATTATAAAATTATCTACAATAAGATGTTTTGGATTAAATATGGGCACTGAGAGGTGTAAGCAAAACTAAGGAACAGGAAGGCCATGAAATGTTCGTTCAGAGGAAAATAAATGAGCTCTGACCATAGAACTTAAAGTTTTGACGGATGCGACGCAAAAGCCCCTTCCGCTAATTTTGTATGCAGCCCACACAAATCTTGTCATTATTAAAGACTCCGAACTCAACCTCGAACTGGACTTTGCGGCCGAACTGGTGTCTGCTTTTTGCTCGTTTGATTTGCTCCATTAATTTTGAGCGGAGTTCTGGCCCGGCAAAAAGTTCTGTGACAGCAAAAGTGGGATCTTGTAAGGGCCGTTGATTTGTGTGGCGCTTTTCTGGGTGATTAAGTCATTCATCAGGCGGCGGCGACGGTCTAAGAGGCCATTTTCTTAACGCGGTTTTCTAATGAAGCGTCATGCCGAATAATTAGAGGTTGCGTCCTGCCCTTGGCTTATCTAGTCGCCAATATTTCCACTCACTTTTTTCAATTAAAAAGTTTTGCCTTTGTCATGGTTACGCAATAAATTTACAGACTTCGCCGGGCCATGAGGCGTATGCGTAATAAGCATTCAATGATTGGGCACATAGAGCGGATCTAAGCCCATTTAATTAGTATTAATAATGATTCTGAACCAAGGACCAAGCTGTTGCCGTGCAACCTGCTACAAAACGGGAGGGGTGGGATTGAACAGACGGGAAAAGAGATTAATACTTAACAAAATTAAAGCAACATAAGTAAAAGTTTTGAATAATTGACTGAATTTAATAAATCTTTTCACTTTTATTTATAATCTAAAGATTTTTTCCGTACGTTATGTCTAATTTTAAAAACATATATCGCAAACTCAAATGTAGAATTTTTTATATTTAATTGTTGATTATTGCTTTAACCCTAAATTATGAAAAAAAAATTTTTGCACGTGATAATTAAACTATGTAAGACACTATTAACCATTTTAAATTTCTAAAATAAATTACCCAAACGAAAAAAATGAATTTTGAATTTTAAGTTTTGAATTTTAGAACTAAATAAGCTTAACTTTACTGAGAAGTTTATTGTTTATATTGACAAGCAAGTTTAAAAAATGTATGTACTTTTTCTGAGTGGACCATTGGGTGGGGGTAGCAAGGCATCTGTGAAGGTCAACGCTAAGTAGTTTAGTTCTGCCATTGGCATGCTCAGCAGTGCAAATGCCTTGATAAACGTTGCAAGCGAACCCTGGCTATAATTTTATAGCTCACAGCATATTTATTTCGCAGGAACTGAACACAATGAGGGCGAAGGCTTCTTTGTTGACTTTCCCCCATTTTATTTCATTCATTGTTTTACTTGGCATGGCTCCCAGCTTCGTTGTAAACAAATTTGCTTATTTATTTGTTAAACTTGATACCCGTCCAGAGGGGGAGTAAAAGTTGAAATACTATCGACTCAACAGAAGTTTAAAGTGCCCCAAATTAAGGCTATAGTTAATTAAGATTGCAGTTGAATGAAAGCCAAATGATAGGATCAAGTAATTAGAAGTGAAACAATTAAATAATCAATTTAATTCTAAACAGGAACTTTGTGGTTAAATAGTTTTAATATATGAATAACACGAATTTTAATTACAATAAAAGTCATTAAAATGTGCAGTCAATAATAAAAATAAAAATTAAAGTGCCAACTTATGAAGGTAGGCCTTTTAAAACCATGTTTTATTAGTTCTGCTAAGCATTTGTCCAAAATTAGTCAAAACTTGACAAAAACCCTCTAGCATAATCCCTATCAAACAACCTTCTTGTCGTTCTTCCATGAACTGAAGTAATTCGGGCCGAACAGCCTTGTGCAAGCTCACATATCTCAGCACTTTACGGGAAAGGATGATATCACGTACCAAATAGTTGCACTTAGAGGGGAGTACAAGGCAAAGTGGGCGTTTCGCTATTTTACACCTATGCAGGTGGGATGTATTAATTTCCAAGCTGCTTGTTGATACTCTTGCAGCACTTTGTGTTGACATTCTTTGGAAATTTGTTGTCTTGTTTGTCCCAGTTTTTTCTCTGTCACATCTCCGCTGTTCGTCCTGTTTTCATTATTAATACGCCGACTGTCTTTTGTTTGCCGCCCCGCATTTCTAGCAACTTTCCACTCTAGAAATTTGAGCCAAGTCGCTTCGCTTTGTATTCGTGTTAGTGACAGAAATTATTCTTGTTGACACATAAAAATTGTTTAACCCTTTTTTTCGTGGCATGAAAAATGACAGGAAATGATAAAATGTTTTCGTACGTGTGAGTGTGAGTGTGAGTGAAGCATTTGGCCAAAACATTTCCCTGACATTGATGTATTTGGGTCAGATGCTGTGAGTATATTTTGTCTTTCAAGGGAAAACCCAGAAAAATGCTCAATATATATATATATACACACATTCCGGCTCATTAACAGCGCTGAAATTTGCATAGCTAATTGCTTTTTAATTGTTGTGTTTGGAATATTCAATTGCAGCCGAAAGATATATAAATATATATATATATTTTTTAGGGCTTAGTTCATTTCTTAATCTGGGCACGTTTTATGGCAGAAGTGTCTTCATTTTGTTTTCATTTTCTGGTGGGCTGTGCCCCATTAGGCAAATAGAGTTTGCAGCTTGGCTAATGAAGCATAGTTTTGAGATTCGCCACGCCCCCACCCAGCCCACTCAGACAGACTTCAATTAGCCTGCCAGCAATGGCCGAATTTTTTTTCACCCTCTGTTTTGTTTTTCAAGCACTTTCATTTTTTTTTTTTTGGTTGCCTTTTGCGGTCATTAAAACTAATGGCAGCTGGCTTTAAAAATCCCACACTTGCCCTCAGGCCGAATGGACCGACCAACCGGATATATCATTTGACCAACAAGCCAAACAAACTCACACACAAGCTCACAAACAAAATAATACAAAAAGAAACAAAATAAAATAAAAAAAAGGGGGCCAGTGGTCCCAAAGTTTTGTTTGGTTGGCATGCGGTCACAAAAGAGCAGTAAATTAAAATTTACTCGACATGAAATTGAAGCGGCACAGCGATGCTCCTTGCCACCCTTTTCCAATTTCAATTTTCCCCCATTTTTGCTGTGCAAATTCATTAATTTTTGACGCTCCTGCCTGGATCCGTTCAATCTGATTGCAAATGCAGTTGCTTCTGAAATATCCGAGCAAAAGTGTTAATAAATATTTATATATTTGCGGAATATATACAGGTGTAAACATTTTACTCAACATTTAATTTCTGATGAAAGTGGGAGTTTAATTTATTTCCTGATGATATGTAGAGCTAATTCATTGCAATATTATTGTAGCGATTATTCCCGAGAGGATAATAAATATTTTTTGACAGCAGTTTATGGAATTTTATATATTGTGCCACATACAAGTTTATTTTTAAAATATCAGCAGAAATCATTTTCTATTGTCAACATTAAGATAAATTATGTTCAACAATGTTAGTGCCACAACAAAGTAAGCATAGCAACAATAAAATACACGTACAACCTTAAAAAATTAAAAATTTATTTGTACGTGCGAGTTACTTTTTTAATGGTTTTAAAATCAACGTTACTTTCTGGGTATAGTTGCTTAAAAATAGTAATTTATGACACTCCCACTGATCATAGCTCATTCAATATTCGTTGAGTTCTTCTTGAAATTCCCAACGATCGTTTGCAGCTGGAGTACACTTGGTCCACTGCACTTTATTGGCTTCCGTCTCCGGTTTGTTTTTCCGTAGATTTGGCCTGCGGCAACTGCCCGAAGGACCATGTAGTTTACGTGGTCAAAGTTCTACGTTCCCGGCCAACTGCCATGCAAAGCAGATTTTTGCCAAAAAATAGCAGACCGTTGGCCACTTTGCAATCGGCACGCGTGCACAGATTAAACGGGGGAAAAAAAAGAGAAGAATATCCTGCGGCAACGGTCAAACAAACAATTTTAAAGAGGTCCAATCAATTATCAACTTGAGTCCACTCTACTTTTACCACAATTTCCCGTTAAGCGACCATTTCCGCAGCGATTATTCAATGTCAACTAAAAAGTTGCAAAAACGTTCGAAAAACCAGCAAAAGCAATTAAAAGCAGCTGCTGCCCGGTCACGCCCTATTTCCGCCCCGCCCCCCTCAAAAAGTTCATGTTTATTTTATGTGGCAAAATATGTTTTCTTTTCGGGAGAAATATTTATGTTAGCTCTGCTGCAGTTTATTTGTCAAGCCGGACATGCAGATGTCGGGGGATTAGATGGATTTATCGCACTGTGACAAATATACGGTGTAAATCATTTGGCCAGCTACTTTTTTAGGCATCTATGACGATACGTGTTGAATTTTCACGCAAGAAAAGGTGCATTAAATATGCGAGTGTGTGCAAAAAACGTTGAGCATTATTGGCTTTGTCATCTAAATGGTACATTTTACAACCATTTCAGAAAGTGAAGCCACAGAAATACATAGCTAATCAATTAGGAAATTAATATATCTTGTATTTATCGAAAAAAAAATACAAACAGATATTAAAGTTGCTTTTGCGGTGTAAAATATTTAATTAAACCATCACTTTCACATCAACCCAGTTATTAAACACACTAAAGTCAATTAAAAATACACTTTCCTGCTTCAACTAATTTCATGCTGCATTCGGAGTAATGTATCCCGCGTTTGTTTTATTTTTTATCTATTTTAGCTGTGCTATGCTGTCAAATACAAAAATGAACTCACTGCATTTTACCAGGGGCATGAATTAATTGGCTCCAACTTATCCACTGCTCGATAATGATGAATTAGCAAAACTCCTGACCCGCAGTCCCCGTCTTTAGTTCAGAGGCTACAACGTTAGTAGCAAATTAAATTTTCCCCATTTCGCAGCCGAACTGCAGCTACACACACAGCATGTTGATGTTAATTGAATTGTTGTTTTGTTTGGCCCCAGATATTGCCGTCAAACATGTACCATGTACTAGTTATTGATTTCCCCCCGGTTGCGAAGTATAATGGCAATCAACTCGAAATGGAAGAAAGCCATGGAAAACAGGAGTGCAAACGCTCAGGCCACATTTTAATCAACTTTGCTCATGTTGCGGGTATCACTTTGCTCGAAATTAAATAAACCTTAAGATAACAAGACCAGGCAATAACTAAATACTTAAAAGAGTATTTAAGGTTATTCATGATAAAGTAAAAGAAGAGCAGTCGTCTATTAAGTCAACGTTTCGATACTTTAATCTTGATGAGTTCAGTTTTCCATACTTCAAATATAATAGAGGTAGTTCCTCTACAAGTTACAGAATATCATTATTATTTGATAAAAAAAATGAATAGATGATCTCACAAAGCTTTAAATGAAACAAAGAAACTCACATGCAGTTGCCAAAGATATGTAAGCTTTACATAATGAGAGGCTCAGCGACTGATGTGAAACTTGTAGGATCTATTGATGGGAGGAATCCGAATCCTTGGATGATGAACTTGAGGACTGGGCTAGAAATTCCAGTTGCGAGGAGTCTTCTGCTGGGCATTCAGTGCTTTCCGCCAGGGAAATTTCGGTGGCGGACAAACTTGTGTCCTCCACATCGCCCACATATTCCTCCACATCGCTTTCGCTGTCGTAGAGCTGATCATCGCCATCCAAATCGATGATGACGCGTCGCAAATAGCGCAGTTCTTCGTGGGCACGAGACACTTTTCGCTCCAAGGCCTTCATTTGGGCCTGTAAATGTTATTAACATATTTGGTTTTCTTTATATTTTAATAAAAAGTTACAATTTCTAACCTGTGGAATCAGAGGACAGCCCAGTAAATGTAAAATATACATAAGAGGATCCGCTGGCATGGGATCGGTTTCCACCATTTGCTTGAGTATCTCCAGTAACCTTGGAAAAATGCCCTTCTCCGTCAGATAGGCAATCGATTCTTCTTCTTTTTCCGACATGTTGCGTAATATTAAACGCGCAGTTAACGACAAACTAGCGAAAAATTAGCAATGATAATGCAGAATTTCGCAATAAAAAAAAACTTTTGTATCGCGCCAATAACTGTAAAACCAGGGCTGATGCGGCATTTCACAACTGCGCCACCTGGCGGTAGATTTTGGAACTAATGGGAAAGGGCTAACAGCGTGCTGTTAAGTCACTAAAGTGTGCTGTTAGGCGCAAGCTTTTTTTTTCAACTACTCATGGCGCACAAAAGTACTTTAGTACTGCATTTCATGTTCATTTTTTTTAACAGCATTGAATGACTTGTGTTTTTCCATCACAAAATGTTAAAATACTGCGGTTCCTTACAGAAATGTTAGAATTGTCTCCGCTAACTGCGGAGTGTGTCTCCACTATTGACCAATAATTGTTAAAGATGGCAAAATATCGAAAATGCCCGGCTAAGCATCGATATTGCCGATGTTTTAAAAACATCGATGGCATCGATAAGAGAATCGAACGGAACACAACAAATATAGTCAAAATTCGAAAGGAGAAAGAATAGTTAAATATAGCACCGATCTGAATAAAATGGAGAAGCTAAGCAAGGCGAAAAAGGTGGCGCGCGAGGAGAAGCAGCGCGACCAGAAGTTGGAGGAGCTGGTAATATCGAGGGGCCAAAAGCCCAGCGCCATTTCCCTGACACTTTCAGAACCCATGGAAACGGGATAAATTGTGGAGTTATTACTAAGTTGGAAATTTGTTGCAGGTAATGAAGTCCCTGGATGAATGCCCCTCCACCGAGGAAAAGGTGAAGTTACTGCTGCAACGCCATGTGGACAGTGAAAAGAACGTGAGCCGGCTGACATCGGAACTTCGCGTCCTGCAACGTCACATGGAGTCGCAGCAAAGGGAGAAGGAGCAGGTGCAGAGGGATCTCAACAAGAGTGTCCTGATGAGGGACAAGCTGCAGGAGGTTTGCCGCGAACAGCAGCGCATCATTAAGTCCGTGAAAAACGAAAGCCTGCTGCAAATCAAAGTCGAGGAGGAGCGCCGCAAGGAAAGCCAAATGAAGTTCCAAAACTCACTGAACGACGTGCAGAAGTCTCTGGCTAAAAACAACGAGGAGAACATCAAGCTGCGCGATTACAACATCGAGATGACCAAGAAGTAAGCATCGCCGCCCCACAGAGCGGTTCTAAATATAGCCACTGCACACTCACGTTCTCTGTATTCCCATTTTCCCTAACCATCTGGCCTGCGTTTTAGGTTAAAACTGCTGGCCGAGCAATATCAGACGCGGGAACAGCACCTGGAGAAGCTCAACGAGCAGGTGCAGCTGGAGGCCCAGTTGCACCAGGCCAAATTGCAGAAATGCCAAGTGGAGGCCGCCATGGAGAAGGAGATACTCGGCAAGTATGTGAAGAAATCGGCTTCTGAAACGCGAGATAGACGCACCTTAGTTGGTCAGACTTTAGCGAACGAGTTTTAATTCAAGAAACTCACTGCGAGTGAGAAACTCACTACCGGTTTTCAGTGGGCAAAGACTATTTGTCCTTTTAAGTAATCTTTAATCCTGCAGAACTAGTTTTCATTCAAGAAACCCACTACAATTGCAGACTTTTGTTGGGGTTAGCAAATTAATATGTGTTTTGGAAAACATATGTTATTACTCAAACTTAACTGGGCTCAATTGTGCGGGTCTAGACTCAAGAGATGTAATAAATTTTATGTTAGAATATACAATAGTATTCCGTTAACAATTTTTCATTTAAGAATCTCACGACCTTCAGAGTATTTACTTGGATTTTAATAAGATTCGATTAAAAAAGCTTATCAGTAAGCAAGCCCCACGCTTGATAAATTAATTAATTTGTTTTGTAACTCTTAATTACGTGTTTGCAGTAGTATTTACTTTCCTTTTTTTTATTAATTGGTTAGAACTTTTTACTTATTGCAACAAATTATAATAGATAATGGCAACGTTTTGTAGCTATTAATGTTTGATGACAACGTCCTTAGCCCAATTACAAAAAATAGCAACACACCTAAATTGTGTACCTTTTTCAGGGAAAACAAAATTGGATTAGAGAAGTTGTTGCAAGCGCAACGTGCCATTAAGGATCTCACCGACCGGGAGCACCAGCTAAAGGAGCAGCTGAACATCTATACCGCAAAGTACGATGACTTCCAGCAGTCGCTGCAGAAGTCTAACGAGGTATTCGGCAGCTACAAGGTGGAGCTGGAAAAGATGTCGAAACACACGAAGAAGATTGAGAAGGAGGCGCTCGGCTGGCGTCAGAAATACGAGAAGGCCAATGCCATGGTGATCGATCTGGCCACCGAGAAGAACCTACAGGCGCAGCACTCGGATCGCCTGCAAAAGCAGATACAGCAATTGCAGAAGTTACTGCGTGCTCTTCAGCTGGAGCGGACCACGTTGCACAAGTGCCTGCGGGACAACGAGATCGAAATTCCCGCCTTGCCGCAATTGCCGCCAGAACCGGAGCCAGTCAATGTGAAACCCGTCAGCGCGGATAATGTTAAAATGGAGATGATGACACGCAATTGCGCAGAACTGAAGCAGACACTGGCGAATCTGCAAAGCCAAATGAAGTTGCTAACGGCCAGCGAATCCAAGACGGCAATCGAGGAGAAGAACAAGGCCGAGGAGCAGAGGCAGGCGAACAACGCCAAGAAGAATATTCGCAAGAAGGAGAAGAAGTCCAAGGCAAAGGCTGCTGCAGCAGCGGCGGCAGCTGCAGCAGCGTCCACACCGGATGAGGAAATCGACGGGGACCAAGAATTAGCTGACAAGGATTCCAATGCCGAACTGCAGGCAGCGGGCGATGCCTCGAATGTCAAAAACACCCAGGAGCAGACGATTCAGACTATGACAGAGTCCCAGGAGATCGTGGGTGATGGTGACTCTGCATCCGCCAAACAGCCAATGAACATCTCCGAAGTGCCTGCCCTAATCGATGCCAATGCAGACTAAACTGTCAACTCTCCGTCAGTACTCTACTCTCATCCAAATCACGGACGGCGTCGTTGCCTTCCCTTGAAAGCATTTCGTGTCATTCATGTCTCAACCGAAAATCGTCATCAATTACAAACCAACATGGTCAGAATTTTGTACTAGTTATTTATTGTACTTTGTATATTGTATTTATTTAAAGGAATGTCCACGGTGATCATGTGTTACTGTTCAACAACAAATTGAGTAAAACGTGTTTCATGCAAACAAATAATTTTTGGTTTTTATTGGAAGTCAATTGATGCAGAAAATGTTGATGGTTTTCAAAAATTAAAAATGAGTCCCTTATTGCAAAATATCTTATTGTAAGCATATATTTCATCTCAGTGTCGCGTTATTTTGCTCACAAGGAAATCTAATGAGTCAGCGTTTTAAAAAGAAAAGTTAGTTAATATAAAGAGCTTTAGCCTGATTAATTTTATTGATAATTTGATTTTCTGAAAGACTAAAACAAATATAGAACCTACTTCACGACTTCCAAATTGGCATTTAAAAATATAAGTTAAATATTAGAAAACATGGACTTAAGCATTAAACTTTAAATTCAATAACGCAATCAAGTCTTTAATGGAAGGATAAATAATGTTGTGTTGCTACACAACAAACGTCAGAACGCAACTCTCCTACTAACCTGTAGTCTCAAAGAAAATTAATTCAACAACATTTTTTTTTAAAGGTGTTTATTATTATCAATCTGGTCCCTTAAATTGCACCAGTTTTCGAAGAAAGCTGAATGTGAAGCCACAATAGCGCACAAGCTTGATGGCCATGGATTGCTTTCGTCATTCTTGTCGCCGCCACGAAGTCTGGTGTTGCATGCAACACATTGCAATGCCAACAGGCGGATAGGTGGGAGGACATGGCTGCTTTTGAGGGATGGGTGGCGAGCGCTTGTGGTTCGTGGCCAGGGTCATTTTAATTGCGCCTTAATTATTTTCAACACGCAGCTGTCATTTTTGCCGGGCCTCAGATTTCCGCCATAAAATATTCAATACGCATGCAACGTGGCGTATGCGTAACGTCAACCGTTGGCAGCGGTCACTCAGTGCGGGTTAGGGTGTTGAAATACAGTTAAGCCAGTTAAGCCACTAAAATAATTATACAAATTAATTTAAATTGCATAAAGAGCAGCATATGAAAGAAGGGGCAATTATGCGTGTTATCAAGGTCTCAACGTTTTTTTACCCTTTGTCACAGTAACCACCTTTGATACAGGAATGCGTTTAAAGGTTATTACAAAATTTAATTAAAAATGTACATTATTGTTTATAGGCATAAGGAATACTATTCATTTGGAGCCTGTTCCGCCTGATTGCCCATCAAGCGGTATTAAAACTGTCGTCTACACAACCCAAAAGTGTCACACTTGTGCATATTTCACACCCTCGCACTCACCAAAATGTGTGCACATTTCGCAGGCAATGAGCTTTTGAACATTTAATGAGTTAATACGCTAAATTTGAAAGCCGCGCAAGCGTGCGCCAAGTCCTCCAAACACTTGTCCTCATCCCCTTGGCCAAGTTGCCCATTTTCAAGCTTGAAAAATGAGAATGGGAAAATCACGCAGCTAAATCCCACACTGAACTTTCACGGCTACATAGTTTCATCACAATAAGCAAAAAAATTGTTTTACTAGTTCTAAAACAAACGCTTAATGTTTTACCATAAATTATTATTTTATTAAATAAATTTTAAACCAAGTCCATCTAAAAATAGCTTTAAAAAAAATTAATCTTAGCTATCGGATAAAACAAGTATGGTGGGAATAAATCAATTCAATGTTCTAAATAACAACTGTTAACATATTAATTAAACAAAACATAATATTATTTTTTTGCAATTAAACAGCGACATTTTTTTCTCAGTGCTCGCTCACACGCACATGCAAAACACTAAGCACTTGTCATTTGGCTGTGGAATCCGCCACGTCCTTTCGTTGGCGAAAAAAAAAACAGTGCCAAATGTCCAACACACGAGCATATGTATACACACATGTATGCGAAAAAGCAGCAGCATCGCAGACGTTACTTTTTGGAGGGATTGGATGGCAGGGCACCGCGTTCATCCTAAGCTCATGGGTGTCATTTCTCAGGACCTTCTCGGTCTGCAAGGATAACAGCAACGTAACAGAAGAGCACCGTTTGGAATCAGAAAAGTAGAGGCTGCCAGACTGCCTGTTTCTCAGTTTTAAAGGACAAAGTCGACGGCAATGGTGTGGCAATATTTTTGGCAGCAAGTTGTGCGGGCTGAGCAAGATGAATGAGGAATATGAGTGTTGCCTGCACAGTGGGCGGATTTTAATAATGTTTTAACCTGATGTCTGTTTTTAAGACTTTTAAAATACGAAATAAATAAAAAAATACGAAATACTATTAATAAAATTTAATTTTTTTACAAATAAAACTAAACTAGTTTTGAATTAATGCATTAAAGTACAGCAAATAAATATAAAACAACATTATATATATATATATATATATGTTAAATATGAAATTAAAATAAATTATTTGTATTTGTCATTTAAACTTAAAAGTATACTTCACTGGGCATTTAAAAAAGTAATTTGTATATACGTTAAAAGTTACTCATACGACACGTGCCCATATCATTTTTGCATTATTTATGGTTAGGTCCACTGTAACCACCAAGGGCCATGATAAATCCCACCCGCACACCCAAGTAAGTGCGCTAGCTCTCCGGCGAACTCTCTCTCCGGCGGAGTGTTTTCGGCTCTCCGGTTCTCCGGTGCTCTCTCCGTCCGGATTCGTGGAGGAAATTCGATTTGGCAGCGGAGCCTGCGGAGTCCTTTGGCCCAAGCTGTGCTTAGTGGGATATTTTGGCAACAGAAGCCTGGCTGCGGTAGCCGGAGATTTTCCGAGTGAAACGAGCCAGCCGAACGAAGTGAAAACCGAAGCGTCGCTGCGGGCAAACATTTTCCATTTTCGCAGTCCTGTAATCAGTTGTGTATAGGACACTCGCGTGCGCGCGTCGAACGGTTTCTGGCTTTATATGGGTGAAAAGTGTGTGTCTGACGGCGAAACGGTAAACGGGGAAAACGCTGCGCGGTTTTTGCTGCTCCCGAGTTTTTTTTCTGGACTTAATGGTAACGATTGTTGCTGCTGCTGTATCGTTGAGGGCTACAAAAAAATATTACCCATCAAAAATAATTTATTTCAAAGTATTTTTGAAAATTAATAAAACAATTTGACAAACAAGTTGGAGGAAATTTTCCAGCTACGGCTACAGCTGCTGCCTCTGCCAGCGTCGCTGCCGCTGTTCGAGATAAAGGATATGCCCGGATCTAAAAGATACAGTTTTTCTTCTTGTTCCTTTTTTTCTGCTGGTGCTGCTGCTTCTGCCTGCCATTTTCCACAGCAACAGCAACAACAACAATCGTTGAGAAAGGACCACAAAGTTTTGCTAAATAAAATGTAACATACAACCAAAAAATAAGTGAGCGCCAAAGTATGCAAATAATTGAATAAGCCGAAATCATTAACTAATTAAAACGAGACACGCACAGAGGGCAGGAAAATATCGAAAGGAGTAAAGTGTTTTCGAGGAGCTGGTTTGCTGGCATGCTTTGAGGTTAATACCACCCACCCACCGCCCATCATCACCTCCTCCTCCTCCAAATCTTCGTTTTGGCCAATTTCTCCGTCTGCTTTCGCCGCTTTCTTCGTCACCGCCGCTGCCGTCACCATCAAAAGGCATGGAAGGTAAATATATATTTATATATATATTTATATGTAAAGCCGAGTGTGTGTATATAAGCCAATGGGCTAACAAACTAACCTACAAAGTAAACAAAAGCGTTACGCTAGAAATGCAAATTTTTTCGCACACACATGCTTAAGAACTATAAACAACAACTCATTTAACTGACGCCATGCCCCCATAAAAGCGAACAAAAAACAAAACAACAAAGCTCAAGACTAGTAAAAAGGCAAAAAAAGGTGGAAACGGCAGGGCAAATGGAACACAACAAAGCAAAACGCACGCTTCTAAAGCTATTTGTATAAAATTTTAATCGCATGCGATTTATTTGACTAGGCGCCAAGTCTCGCACATCAACGCATTTTCGCAAAAGAAGGCTGGGAAAATCCAAATACTCACCTGGAAATTGCGAAAAAATATTGCGTTAACAATATGTTTATTTTTTTGCAAAATAATGGAAACTAATAAGCAGTTCCATTTGAAGTTTGAGCCATTCCAGATTTTCTATTTTCTAATATTTCAGGCAATTAATGAAAAGAAGAACATTTAATAGAAAACATCGGCATTTTTGAACCAAATGCTGCGTGTGGATATATTTCGAAATTCTTTTGAATTTTCGATTTACAACTAAAATGGTATTTTTCATATATATTTAAACAAATATGAGTATGTACTAAAACGCGCACCAAGCGGATTTGTTTACCATTCACAGAATTATGAAAAATATTAAAAATTGTGGCTTTTGGACGAAGTGTCGACTGTCTGTTTATTAAACGCAAAAATAGTAAAACTATTCATTTGTTTTTTTTTGTAGAGTATTTTTTTATAATTACTTACAAAGTAATATTCTGAAAGGCAAATAATAAATAAATTCGAGAACGGCCTGTTGTGAAAAGTAATTCTAGTTTTTTATCAGAATTTTTCAATTTACAAAGTTTTTACTTAATAAAATAATATTTTTATCACCAATATTAGTATTAGAATTGCATGTACTCGCTAGCTTTATAAATTTAATATTTAACTTAATACACCCCAAGCCGAGCAATTTAAAATTCCAATTATTCAGCTTAAATTTCCGTGCCATTTAATCTCCTACAAACAGACAAAAAAAACTTGTGTGCAACAATTGATGTGCACTAACAATACTACCGTGCAGTCTGGCCATAAACCATAAACAAAATGCCTGTTCCATTAAATGCACAAGCCGATTATAAAAATGAAATGGTGAACCATTTAGAAATTCAAGGGGATTTTCTCCGATCTTATGGTGTCAATTGAAAATGGGTTTAAGGATTAAAGCGAAATATCTGAAGTTAGATTACACATATTATTAAAAAGGTTTGGTTTTGAACTTTTCAAGAAGCAATTCAAAATCAAGAACATTTAAAAAAATACTTTTTTTGAAGAGTGTTGCAAGACATTCACTTTGCTAAACTTAATTTGCTACCATCTATTTATATAATCCTTGAGTCCATTTGGCCAACTATTTTAAGTGCTGCCAGCCAACAAGAGTTGAATGAAATGAACTTGGTTCGCGGGAAGCTGGCTGAAAAACACTTAACGTGCAACTAAGCGACAGTTGTTGTTTTGTGCGGCATTTAAAAATAGAATCAAGGTGCGCTCTAGTTTCATTCACACATACACACGTACCCAAAGAGCCTACATAAAAGTGGCTGCTGTAGCTCAGCAAGTGGGCGAATGAGAAAAATGAAGGGGCGGTGGCCGGAATGTATGCTACACGAAACTGCAAATAGAAATGCTATAAATAAAATTCAGACATAGCAACATTGAAAAAGTAAACTTGGAACCTATGAAAAATTTAAATAGAAAGCTGTTAATGGATAAAGTATTAATAAACATTCTTTTAACTTAAATATTTTCTACAAATTTCACAACACTCCTAACATTTAAATATATTTAGTATACTTAAGCTAAAGAAATACAAAACCTCTTTAACTAAAATATATTTCCTAATTCATTTAAATAATTGCGTAAACGAATCATTTAAACAGTAACTTGTTTACCTCGCAAAGGTCAAAACTCCTTAGCCTTGGTCAGAAGGAAACCTTAAATGCAAACTCAATGACACGCAAACTAATACGAAATTCTAACCGCAGCTGCGAAATGATTCAACGCTTTTCGGCTATAAACTGCCTAATCACTTTAGGTGTTAGGTGCGTGGGCTATCCAATGACACTGGTAATTACAGGCCCAATCGAATGATATTGTCTTTGTCTAAGTGAGTAATGAGTTGAGGGCGCGACTATCGCGAAACACTCTGTCTTTGTTGAATATTTAAGGCTGGTCAAACAACTTGACATTCACTTACAACATTTTCAGATTGGAGAACAAATTTTCGAAAGAATAAAGTCACGTTAAGCGCAACATATAAAATACAAAAGCTTGGGTAATTAATGTCTCTTTTTACAGCTTTATTGTTATTTTAAATCAATCAATCATTTAGGAAACTATCGGTTTAAAAATCAAAGAAATACCGAAACCAACATTGCTTTGCTTTTTTCGATGCATAAATCTTTAAACCATTCAACTGGCTTTAAATATGTATCTATAACGATTTTGTTCTAGCAAAGGACACCGCAAGCGATTTCCAGCATGAACATCAATTTGCCAGCATTTGGTCAACTTATCGTGGAAAAAATACTGCCTTTTTTCCCATGGTTCAAGTCATAAAACATGTGTGCAGGCATCCTCCACATACACACATGCAACAGCTAGGAAAAACGAAATATTTAACCTTCAAACAGCAACAAACTTGAAATTTATATAGCCAACCGCCAGATGTGTCTATAAAACTTATACATTCTCATCCATGCCATACAAACATACATTTTGCGGAGGTTTTTCTTTTTTTCCTTTATATTTTTATCGCCAGCTGATAAGAGCAAAGTTTTTCCGAAAGCTAGCGCCTGTACGCGTAACACGCATACGCCATGTGTTATAAACATCCGAAGAAAAGAAAGAAACCAAAGTACCCACAATTTCTGAAAAGTTAAATGTCTTTGCTGCCGAGGATTTCGGTAACATTTTTTAATTGCTCCACTGGGGTAGTGGGTGGAAATCCACATTTACAAGCGAACATATGTTTGCCTACATGCAATTAACAAGCCAAGTCCAAACATTTGGATGACTACAAAAAAATTATACATTCCGATATATTTAAACGGTTCGACCATTAAATACCCGGCAGTCAGTTTTAAATATATATTTTTTATACCTAATCAAATAAATGTTTGCATTTATTTAAAACATTAAAACATTAATCCAAAATCTCTAAAAAATTGACTATGAACATAACCACTGTGTTCAATAATAAGCAACATTTATTAAGTTTGAGACCAGACTGTTCTTCCAGATTTTTAACAAATGCATAATACCCTATATATTCCGACGCCAGTTGAAAATTCTGTACATTTATGTTCAGCCACCGACGCGAAGCACTTAAGAGCATTAATTACTGTGTCGGCCTGCCAAGTCAGCAACGAGCTACCAAAAGTTGAAAGACCAACAGCGAAAAAATATGGCATACTTTTCGGAATTTTTCTCCCCAATTTGGACCTTTCCCGCTTTCCCTCACTCTCTTCTGGCAAGTTGTATGAGTTGCGAGAGTTAAATGTTTCTTTTTATTACCATTGCCATTGCTTTTCTTGTTATTGCGATCTTTTGTTTTTGTTTTTGCTTAAATTTTTATTTTTTGTGTATTGTTCTTGTAGATTTTCATGTTCATTGTGAACATAAAAGTAAGCCAAGCAAAGACAAATGTTAAGCAAAAACAAGAAAGTTAGTTTTGTAGTTGATTTTTGGCAGAAAAGAATAATGTTGAGAAAAGCAAGTTCCGAAATGTGTAATTGGTTTTTGAATGGGGAGTAAAACTTATACTTCGGAAGATGTAAAAGCAATTTTGGTGGGGTAACAAAGTTTGTTAACAGGAGTTTAATCGAAAAATTAAAAAATTTATATATTTACCACATTTAAAGAAAAGCCTCTGTTTCAAAAATAAATTTTAGTAATTATTTAATTAATTACTTTAATTTGTAAAAAAAACAGAGTTAGGAACGTAGGTAAAAACAACTTGAAAAAAACCAATAAGAATACATTTATATAGATAAATTCTTCTTATTAGGCACCATAATTTAAAATATTTCACAAAATAGTTTAAAAGATCTCACAAAAGCAGACATATAATATTCATATATTTACCAATTATATCCTTAAGCCAATTTAATTTGTTTCGATTTAGTTTGCTTGTATTTTCCTTTTATCTTGACGGAAATAAATTAAGTCAGCACATAAATTAAATCAATTCAAGCAAAAAACTTGTTGTCCAGTCAAGTTTTGTGGCTCATACACCCACGCAGAAATAAGTTCATATCTGGGAATATTTATAGCTAGGCCGAAAATTCGGTGTGCTTCTGCAATTTGGCCAAGAAAAGGGCACAGCTCGAATGATTGTCTGAAAGTTGGCGCGTATTGCCGAACCGGAAGTTCCGGGAGCCATCAAGACTAGCGGGTGGGAAAATATACCCCCGAAATTCATGTGCCTTCTTATAGATTTGTGTGTGCGGGTCGCCAGCGGGACGACGTTCAATGCCGGCTCATTGTTCAGAATTTCGCACAGTTGAATACGAAATTTCGAACTTCACCCCCGGCTAGCAGGTTTCCACACCACCTACTCCTTGCGAAATAATTCCAGCCCAGAAAGACCACCCATTTGAAGTAGTTGCAACTATTTTGGCAGTTTCCTTGCAACGCTTTTCGTTGGCTGGCCAACAATGAAGTCAGTTTCTTGTTGGCCATTGCCAAAAATGACTGCATTTTCTGGACGAGGGAGTAACTAAAACTTTCTTCATGCCCGGAAATGCCATGGAAACTTTTTCATTGGCCCCCCTGGCTTTTGCATAGAAGTCTCTAAATTTTCAGTTTGCCATAGATTGCATTTTTAGTAAGTCCTAACGTCAGCCAAATTAATGAATACTGATTGTGCCATAGATTGCCAGTAACAAGCTTCCGCCATCACAATTTCCCTTATCCTTTGGAATCCCACATGTGTGTATCTTGATCTGATTGCCTTCTAATGCTTGAATGAATCCAAGTGGCCCTACCACTCGAAATGGATACAGTTCCTGGTTAAGTTTATCATTCCGGCCGACTTTAAGTACAGAAACTGCTCATCTGTGATTGCTACTTGATTTGGAAGAGGCCACTTTAACTGCATATTTGCTGCAAATATATGCTGAAGGGCTCTTTTGGATGTAATAAGTCTATAAAATATGTAAATATAGTTGTAGCTAAACAAATATTAATATATTTATTATGTTCAGACTTCAGAACAGTATTCTTATTTTAAGATAAAATTTATAGAATTAAAATAATATTACCTTGTTCAATTGTAATACTTTTTAGAAAACTTACAGATCTTAGCTCTTTAAAATATAACGCTTTCTACTTTAATTACAATTTATAAACTATGCTATACCCAACACTTTTTATATTTATAAATTAAATAAAGGTTACTATTCTTGAAACGTCTCTTTCAATTTCGGTTAAACATTACAACGTAAATACAATATAATAATTTTTTAAGCCTTGTAATAAATATAATGTTAAAACAGAAATGTTAAATTTTATTTTAGATACATACATACATCACTTGTATGCTAACATTTATTTAAAGTTACTTTACGACAGCTTCAGTTATCATGAATACTTTTAGACCAAGTTTCATGGTATTTCCCTGTGATATCCGCGAGAAATACAGACATTTCCATCAGGTCAATTGCTATGCCCTTAACGATATCCAGGTGCCAGCAATTACGTGTCGCGTGCCGGAAGTGCGATTAGAGCGTCAGCAGCGACTAATAATGCCCCGGGCTGGGTGTGCTTGTGCTCCTTTGTTGATTTAAGATAACCGAAAATACATCGCCAAAATTGCTTTTCCCTCTCATGTTTAACCAAAAAATTATTGCAAACCGAAGGGCGAAACCATATGCTGCACGCTGCTCCTCGAAACTCTAGGGAGTCGTTTGTTATTGTTGCCTTGAGCATTAAGCTTATCTGGTTACCAGCTGCAAAATACCCTATTAAATTATCGCATGCTTTTCCATTAACACCCGAAAACTAACTGCAAAAAGGGGGTATTTTCATCAACACTTTTAGCTTGATTTCCCTAAGCTACTCTACTAGCGCTCAAAGCGAATGTCAAATGGTAGAATTAAAATAAAGTTCATGCAGCCAAGCTTACAAAGCACAAACGCACTTTAATGCCTCTTTAGAAAGAATAATTACTTCCTTCTGACAACCTCATAGCTCTCTGATAGGCCATTTGTATCTATATTGGACAAGGGCCAACTTTCATATCTTACATCTCTTGGCAATTGGTAGAATATATTTTGGCACTATTACCAACATTAATTTTTCGTCTCGCTGTCAGATCTGCTGAGATAGTTATCCCACATGTGGGGGATTTAAGACTTATTAAGATTTTTATTGTATCATAATAATTATAATTAAGAGGACTACAAAATTCTTTGTGCTGTTAAGTAATAAATAAACAATGTATTTATTTTAAAATATATTTTGGCTTTAATTTGTGTTTTATTTGTTTGCCGATTTAAGCTGTGGTCATGAGTACCCTATAGAATTTCGATAAAAAAAAAATAAATATCCAAACTATAAATTATTTGCAGAGATTAGTTTAAATGTCAGAAACTATGCAATTTGGCAAAACACAATTGCGTCACCACTTGTTAACGCATGCTTGTGTGAAAGCGTTTTTATCATTACCAAAATCATTAGGCTGGACAAAAGCTAAAACTTAATATCGATTAGCATTTCAGCAGCTTATGTGTCTTGTTAAGTGCAATCATGATTAATAATTGAACGTTGAGCCAAACGAAGACGAGAGGTTGACCACTCGGAAAACAATCAGTCGGTTATCTCGAATCCCCAGAAGGCTTATGTCAACATCAAAGTGCACTCGTTATATGGGCTAATCAGTACGTAAAAGAGATCGAAATGCAAATGCCCTTCCGTTTGTCATTTTGGATCGGAAATACGAAAGTATACCTCTAGAGATTGGGTGGCTTTGCCTGTTCATTAATTTTCCATTCAACGTTCGTGGCCTTATTTGGTTTTTGGCCTGGCCAAAAGCCGGATTGAAAACCCTTCATCATGTGTCGTCGTCGCTTTTACCTTCGTGGAAAGCCACGAAAAGGGCCAGAAAAAATTTCATATAATTGGCGTTGATTTATTGTCTTTGGTAGGCGCAACGAGATTTTCTAAGCCCACAACCCTTGTGGGCGACTGCCAACAAAAGCTTAGGCAAATATTCAATTGCCATAGTCCCCAGCAGCGAAATTGGCCCAAAAAAATGATATACACACGCAGATATTCTGTAGATATATCCGCAATTTTATAACGCTCTTGAAACTCTAGTGGGTCTGCGGTTTTTGAGGTTGCGTGGTAGATCGGGTCGGGAGTCTCAATTTAGATATCGCCGGGTTCGTTTCGCTGCCTTTCGAGCTTGGCACTCCTCTCATTGTGTCAGTCTGTCTATGCTGTCCATGAAAGTGGCATGAAAACAGCAGGAAATGACAATGGCTCGGGCTCAGAGACATGAAACCCGCACAGTGGCCTCATAATATAAATGATAAAACATTGAAATAAAATCTAGTTATTAAAAAAATGTTTGCAGGATAAAAAAGCTGTGAAGAGTGAAATATCCTCGTCGAAAGTTTTGCCAAGAAGCCGTGACTGTTAACTAAAAAATTGTAAACTCAAGTAGAGTTATTTATGTTTCAAAGCAATACAATTTATATTCTCATTTATTTGTTATTATTTTTAAGTGACATTGCCTGAATAAGATTTAATTATATAATTATTGTTTTGTATTGTTTTTTGTGCAAATTCATAAAATATTTAAGGTACTAACGAATGTACGAAAATATATTGGTGTGTTCTGTTTTCTTATTGAATTTATCTTTTCTGTAGACAATATAATGTTAAGTTTTAAATTGTGGGAAATATGTCTTACATTTTATTGTGATGATAATTTTTTGTTTAATGTTTAACTTAAAAATGGCTTTGCTCATACTTTATATAAATGGCTCGGAGGGCTTTGTCCCAACAGGAACGTCAAATATTATTTTGTATAAATACAAAAACCACTGTTGACAATTTCAGTTGGCACAGCGTGGGAGGCCTGGCGTGCGTTCATGTTTAGTTTTAGTTTTAGCTTTTTTTTCATCATTGGAGTGGCATTGCATGACTGCATGCAAGTTGGTATTGTCCAGGCCAAGCCTTGTCCTTGCTCCGGCTGCTGTTGTCGTTGCCATTTATAAGTTTAAGTCCTGACATGCCACAAACAAAGACCCGCATAGCCCCCCAAAGCCCCCCAAAGCCCCCCAAAAAGCTCCTCGAAATCCCCCGGACATACAACACAATTAGACAAATAAATAAACATATATTTCTTGGCAAGAAAATTTACATATCCCTTTCCCATCGGCCTTAAGTGCATTTCAGTGTCTGAGTGGAACTGTCTAGTTTGCAATTGGCAATTGGCTAATAAGGATTTTCGAATTATAACGTTTACACTCTGACCTGGTTTAATATTTAATTAGCTGTGCCCTGGCAATGAATGGCTTCGACTTGTACCGGTTGGTTGCCCGGTTATTCGAGGGTGTTCGTGCGCTCTTTGCCGGAAGCACATGTCGTATACGTGATATTTGACAAACATTATACATGCACAAGCACACAGACTCACCCATACGCACACAGGGTTCGCCAAAAATGCATTTGAAAGTTAAAAGTGTGGGCCGGGAGTGTTTAGCAGGAGTGTTTCCACAGACGAAAAAAATATGTTTTATTCGTAAATGGTTTTATGTAACCAAACCCATTACAATTTTTACTAAGTCAATTAATATTATGTCACGTTTTTATGTTTATTGAGTAATCTGTTTCCGTTGAATTTTAAATATTTCAAAAACCAAGTATAATTTATACTTGATGTCTTTTTTGTGTTTAAATTTAAATTAGTTTGATCTTGTTAAATTTTGGTTAAGTGCATGGAAGGCATCCATGACCGTGCAAAAGGCGTGACTTCAACATGGTTTCAAATGTTGTAAAATGCAGGAAGTTGCACGCTTCCCACCCCCACACCCACCACAGGCATTCCCCATTTTCCCCCAGTTTTTCCCATCGTCTGGGCCACAGAGATTTGTGCAAAATAGAGTCATGAAATTAGTTGGCTGCAGCTGGAGCAGCTAAGTATGACATTGTATTCGGTTTAATGGCTCTCTTCGCTTTTAATGCTATTTATGCTAATGGCAGGCAACATTTAGCAGTTGCTTGTGATTTAAAGAGCTCGCTTAACACATTTTCATGGCTCAGTAGGGTTAAAGTAATTGATTCCATTTTGGTTTTGGCTTGCGAAATATGCATAAATATTTAAGACTTAATTTGGCAATTTATAAATTATTTATGTATTCAACAAGAATGTACGGAAGAGCCCGAAAAGAGTAAAGCCATTGGGAAATTAAGTCTTTCGTCGAAACTTTTTAGCAAACTTATTCTGCGTTTTCTGATTTTGCGCTGACGGGGAAAGCTACAAATAGTCAAGGAATACGTTTGAATATGTAAACAAAATAAAAAAATGTTATTCTTTTTGAATCAAAATGAACTGTTTTTTTTTATTTTACAAATACGATCTTAGTAAAGCGTTACAAATTATTGATTTTAAGTAAAAGTGAAAGGGAATATTACCCTTTATTAAAATAATGTGAGGTTTCTTTTGTTTTGGTTTAATTTTAAACAATTTATCTTTAATATGAATGTAGCTACAAACATATTTCTTATTATACAAATGTTTTTAGTATTTTTCTTTTGACTAAAAGGAAACTGAAGTATCAGTTTTTCCTTAGTTCAGAAGTGGTAAAAAACGTAAAGTGGCGAGGGTTTGAGAGCTACGAAAAAATAATATATACACTTTAACTTGAATTAAGACTGTCAACGCTATTTTCATTCGTAGTGACCCTGTTTTGGTCTCTCCGCCGCTTAATCAATTCCAACTGAAAAATACCGTGACGGCGGAAATGGAAATCCCCTTTCCACCATTTTCCCGCCCTAAGCTATCAAGAGTCTTGCCCGAGTGTTAGTGTGGGTCCAAATAAAATGGAAATGCAAAATGGAAATAGAGTGGAAATAGTCTGCAGCACACACTTTCTGACTCTTCGCTGATAAATATTGAAGTGCTGTTGAAATTTGTCAGAGAAAAAACGGTAAAAGTGCGCTACAGATTTGATTTGAGCTGGTGCAAGCTTGTCATTGCAAGAAAATTCAATTTGTGGATTTATGGGATTTGATTTACGGATTGGTTTTATTATGATGAATGAGCAATAAACGCTTCGAAGATTGATTATGGGATGGGTAGAAGAAAATCACCTGCCAAGAATAAAGTTTTCGACCCTTAACAAGTACAATGTTCAAGGTAACTTGCATTTTAATTCGAATTTGCATAGAATGTTGAAATGTGCAAGAATTTTGTGCTAAACAAAACCAAACTTAAATTTAATTAAGGAAAATCAACTATTCAAATAATGTAAATGCTAAACAATAATACTTCTGGCACACTTTCTTTTCCTCCAATAAATGATTTTAAAATCATATGTTTTTAAGCAAAACGGATTTTTAAACGAATTTGAAAATTGAAATCTCTGATTTCTCTGATAATAATTCTTTAACAACGCCATCGACCTTACAACATAATGACTTCAGCCGATTTGCCTTATGCTTATGCAGGAGAAGTAAGGCAAACAAAGAGTTTGAATGAACTTGCATTCAATTCATTTGAATGCAGTGCTCATTAATTTCATCTGGGCAGCAGCCTTGCCACGCCCACCAAATCCCCACTCAGCAGAAAGTGCTGCAAGTACGCCAAAGAGCGCACAAATCTCTATTCGCCTTTGATTTATGGTACGCAATAATAATCTTCATTTGCATGTTGCCTGAGGTAGCGGCAGTCAACAAGGCGTATACTCGATGTGCTTATGCCGGTGCAAATGTAGCTGTGGCCCAAAAAGGGAGGTGCGGCTGCGAGTTGCACTTCCGGCAGCTGTAAGTGTCCTTGCCATGGCTTACTGTAAAAATTATTATAAAGTTATAGATATATTTTACAAATAATAAGCTTAGACCAAATATGTTTGCTATGATAATAAGTATAAAATAAATTAAATCTGTAATGAATGTGTAAAAACTATGTTTTTTATGTCATAACTTTATGCTGAAATTTGGTTTTGAAACTTATTCTGCTGAAAAGTTATTGTTAGAATGGTAAGGACAGAATCTCAAAATTGTATTTGCAATTGTAGCTTGTTTTATAAACTTGAGAAGATATAAAAATATATGCTTTTCAATTTTGTGCTTTCGCAAATGTAAAGCAGACTCAAATCCTATATATTATCTCTATTCTAGTTTAATTTATCTACAGTCTTGTTTCTGTCTCACCTGCTCTCTCTTATTTTCCACTTACAGCAATGGTTGCCTCATTAGCGACTTAGCAGGATGGCGTAAAGGAAACCGTAACCAAAAACCCCAAAAACAAAAAAAAGAACACGCTGAAAGGGATTGAGAGCAGCAACTGCTGAAAAGGTGGAGAGCCCATAAAAAAAGGACAAAGAAATTGTATACTCGTAGCGAATTTTAGGCATAATGAGTTCGTTCTCCTGCCCCTAAAACCGAGCACCTCAAATGTAAATTGATACTTAGCCGCCAATCATAATCAGCACCGAAATTAAGCGGCCAGTCCACAACAACTAAGCAGCAACCATGGCCTCACCACCAGAAAGTCCCATTGAGGAGGTGGTCTATGAGTTGGAACACACACGAGTGCCTAAGCCCATTCCCGTTGCCCTCGAGGATCTGTGCCGGCAGACCAAGTTCACCAAACAGGAAATCCGGGTTATGTACAGAGGATTCAAAACGGTAAGACTGCACTTTTTTAAAAAGTTTTTTTAGTAAACCGTAAATAAAAGTATATATTATCTAATTAGCGAATCCCATACAAATTGTTAAAACTAATTTAAGCGAGTTTTTTAAAATGACTTATTGTTAAAAGTTCCTCAAAAAGTTCTTCAAAACCTTTAAATCCCCTAAATGACAATAACAATAAATGAACTAAATGTTTTAAGTCCAGAGGGAAAACTCAATACATATTGCCCAACTTATTTCATTCAAATAAAACAGTTCTCCAGTTTATAAGCCAAAAACAGCTATTATGATGGCTCTTCTCTTAATGCACACGCGTTTTGAATTTCATTGCAATTGAATACACTCCTTGAAAGCGATTGTGTGTCCAAGTACTTTTACATCAAAGAGTGCGGAAAATTGACAACTCAGCGAAAAAGTTTCAATATGTGGGTCAACAAGAGATGAGCTTGGGTCAAGTAAAAGGATAGTTTGGCCAGGGATAATTTGGCTGACTTGAAGTTCGTCTTATTGACAGTTTGCCTCATGATAGTTTGTTTTCGTGACAATTTGTCTTCAGATTTTTTTCCTAACTGTTGATTTGTCCTTTTGCTTGTCTTACAGAAAAATTTTTCGCGTATTATTGTTTTAAATTTGTAACTGTGTATAGCGCTGTTTAGTTTTCTATTAAATTTACATTTAAACAATTATCACAAGACAGTACAAAAACAATAACCTTTGAATATGGAGTATTAAAAATTCGTTAAAACTTTTACCGTCACAGTAAACTTAAAAGCTAATAATTGCATTTTTGAGTATTTTATTTCAAATTAAACAAATCTTCGAAGCTTCACTCCTTGTCCATACATCCCACTTTTTTTATTGTATTTGATAGATTCTTGAGTATGCCATACATTTATTTTCTAATCAAATGTACTCATAAGTTATGCAAGATTCCTCGCGGTCTAGTCCTTTTCGCCTTTTTCCATTACGCTGCCATTACTTATGCCTTTTTCCTTATTAACCGAGCAAACACTTTCATGGCGATTTCTTTTTTCGCAGGAATGCCCTGAGGGCGTGGTGCACGAGGATTGTTTTAAGGATATTTACGCCAAATTCTTTCCACATGGCAGTAAGTATTTGTAAATGTCTTTGTGCGTATAAAAATTTCGCCCATTTAGCGGTGTGTGACTGTGTTTGTGTGCGGGTGCTGTCGCTAAGGTCTTATGCTTTTCCTTTTATAGTTGCGCGTCATAAAGCGCTATTTAAGCGAAAATTTCATCCTTGCAGCAGCTGCGCCCAAAATGCCAAAATACCCAAATCCCCAGAAAACAGAAAAAAAAAATCACCCTGACACACCCACTTTGCTTGTTCTATTTATATAGATTCGAGTTTATACGCTCATTATGTGTTCAAGGCGTTCGATGTTAATTGCAATGGCGCCATTAGTTTTCGGGTAATTATTTCTCATTATAATAACATTTACGCAATCTTTAGCGGCCACGCTTATTTATATATTTTAATGGTTATTAGGATTTACTGGTCACCTTGTCGACATTGCTCAGGGGTTCCGTGTACGAACGACTGCGCTGGACCTTTAAGTTGTACGACTTAAACGGCGATGGAAGGATTAGTCGCGGCGAACTTAGTGAAATCATATTGGCCATTCACGAGCTTATGGGTCGGAGACCCCACCAGCCTGAGGACGATCGCAAGGCGAGGGATCAGGTGAGAAAACCCCTTCTGATAGAAATTTATATTTATTTGATTCGGTTATCAATACCGAAAGTTTTTAACACTGTTAAACACTTACTAATAAGCAGTGTGCAATCACAGTTGCATAACAACTATAAACCGTGACTTTTATGCTTGTTCGATATGAAAAATGTGATTCTAAAATGTATTAAATTTGATTGATTGATTGATACTAGATTATTACTAAAAAGATGGAATAGAATTCGAAATCTAACGCGGTTTTCGATACCAACCTTTAATATGTTTAAGAACGTGTGGTAAATAATTCTTAGCATTACTTTTACAACTACGTTTAGAATAAGATTCTAAAATGTATTAAATTTGAGAGTTTTACCAAGTGCTGACCACGGCTCACAATTCAGTTCGCGTTTCACAATCAGAACTAAGCTTTAATCATGTCGCTCAAGGGCTTCATTGAAATTGCGTCATACGCAAAGCGAAATCCTTGCTTATATAAAATGAACTGCACGTTCTAGGCTTCCCTGCTGAAACATCTATCTGCATATTCCTCCCACTTCCTCTGGCGCAGAATTGTATGCTTTATTCTTTATGCAAAAGCCACACTTGACAAAACGTGCAGCATCCGCTGACGTTAGCCGGGCGCACAGTGCGTATGAGTAATTATGATTGGAAACACACACAGAAATATGTATCAACATACGGAATGTATAAGATACGAATCGAAGCTGCATCGGGTAAAGAGCGAGAGTGGGGAAAATGGAAGCTTTCATATGCGGAAACAGCAGCGGATATTTTACTTAATGATGAACGTTTCACGTTTTCCCGTCGTTAATGCTGAAATGCAACTGCCAATGAAAAGTCGCTGAACTTGAAATGAGGGATTAAAATGAAAATGGATTTCTGTCAGCTTATTGGTAATCAGCAAGTACCAAGGTAAAACAAAGTGGGTACCCTTATGGGTATTAAAGCATACTTTAACTATTTTTGATAGTATATATTCGAGTATAGTAGAGTATTCGAAATATTTAAGGTTTATTATGTTTAGTTTTTTTGAAACCGTACTAAAAACTCAATCAATTTTAATCTGGATTAATCAGGTGGATCGTGTGTTTCGCAAACTGGACTTGAATCAGGATGGAATTATAACGATAGAGGAGTTTTTGGAGGCCTGCCTGAAGGACGATTTGGTAACGCGCTCGCTGCAAATGTTCGACAACGACCTTTGATGACAAGAGGGCGAGCTAGAGCCAGAGCTTCGCAATTCCAGGACTATAATATCACTTATAGATCTTTAACTGCAATAAGCAACGCTAAGAAACTAACAACCCAAAAAGAAAAAAAACAAAAAATATATAAAAAAAAAGGGAAACCCCAACACCCCAAGTAAGCATGACAAACACCAGTGAAATTGATGGAAAACAAGGAAATGAAACATATTAGTAATTAATGTTAGTTTAGGCAAAATATCGAAGAAATCTTTAAACTTTATGAGTGTGTTATTATATAACTAACAATGAGGTCGACAAAGATTGAACAGAATATAAAGAATATGTAATTTTTTGAGCATATTATGAATTTATTCCTGCCGTGAAAAGCGAATTGTTCTTATATATGCATTTACTACATAAATATGTTTGTATATGTATGGTATATGTGTAAATGAAATTAATTTCGAGAACAACACTAAACTAAACCACCAAACCAAATGTTTGATTCAGGAATGGAATTGGTATACCGACAACAAGAGAAACCGAGCTCTCAACACGATTTACTTTACTATAAATATGCATAACAAATAATAGAATATAATAACAAAAATTTACACAAGCTAACAGATACAATACCAGTTAAATGGGAAATTCAGTTAATTTTATTTAAAAAAAATTTTCAGATTTAGTTTTTTTGACCAAGCTAAATTTAGTATTTCAACAGATTAAGTATGTTTCTTCGCCGTCAATTAAAGCATGTACTACACAACAAACGATAAATTAAATTAATTCAGACTGTGGAAAATGCTATTAAAACTCATTTTCAATTTGCATAAATGTGTATATGTGGGCTTTCAAATTTGCATCAACTAATTGAATTTACAATTTTGTCTCAATAAAGCCGCCAATCATAATCAGCACCGAAATTAAGCGGCCAGTCCACAACAACTAAGCAGCAACCATGGCCTCACCACCAGAAAGTCCCATTGAGGAGGTGGTCTATGAGTTGGAACACACACGAGTGCCTAAGCCCATTCCCGTTGCCCTCGAGGATCTGTGCCGGCAGACCAAGTTCACCAAACAGGAAATCCGGGTTATGTACAGAGGATTCAAAACGGTAAGACTGCACTTTTTTAAAAAGTTTTTTTAGTAAACCGTAAATAAAAGTATATATTATCTAATTAGCGAATCCCATACAAATTGTTAAAACTAATTTAAGCGAGTTTTTTAAAATGACTTATTGTTAAAAGTTCCTCAAAAAGTTCTTCAAAACCTTTAAATCCCCTAAATGACAATAACAATAAATGAACTAAATGTTTTAAGTCCAGAGGGAAAACTCAATACATATTGCCCAACTTATTTCATTCAAATAAAACAGTTCTCCAGTTTATAAGCCAAAAACAGCTATTATGATGGCTCTTCTCTTAATGCACACGCGTTTTGAATTTCATTGCAATTGAATACACTCCTTGAAAGCGATTGTGTGTCCAAGTACTTTTACATCAAAGAGTGCGGAAAATTGACAACTCAGCGAAAAAGTTTCAATATGTGGGTCAACAAGAGATGAGCTTGGGTCAAGTAAAAGGATAGTTTGGCCAGGGATAATTTGGCTGACTTGAAGTTCGTCTTATTGACAGTTTGCCTCATGATAGTTTGTTTTCGTGACAATTTGTCTTCAGATTTTTTTCCTAACTGTTGATTTGTCCTTTTGCTTGTCTTACAGAAAAATTTTTCGCGTATTATTGTTTTAAATTTGTAACTGTGTATAGCGCTGTTTAGTTTTCTATTAAATTTACATTTAAACAATTATCACAAGACAGTACAAAAACAATAACCTTTGAATATGGAGTATTAAAAATTCGTTAAAACTTTTACCGTCACAGTAAACTTAAAAGCTAATAATTGCATTTTTGAGTATTTTATTTCAAATTAAACAAATCTTCGAAGCTTCACTCCTTGTCCATACATCCCACTTTTTTTATTGTATTTGATAGATTCTTGAGTATGCCATACATTTATTTTCTAATCAAATGTACTCATAAGTTATGCAAGATTCCTCGCGGTCTAGTCCTTTTCGCCTTTTTCCATTACGCTGCCATTACTTATGCCTTTTTCCTTATTAACCGAGCAAACACTTTCATGGCGATTTCTTTTTTCGCAGGAATGCCCTGAGGGCGTGGTGCACGAGGATTGTTTTAAGGATATTTACGCCAAATTCTTTCCACATGGCAGTAAGTATTTGTAAATGTCTTTGTGCGTATAAAAATTTCGCCCATTTAGCGGTGTGTGACTGTGTTTGTGTGCGGGTGCTGTCGCTAAGGTCTTATGCTTTTCCTTTTTATAGTTGCGCGTCATAAAGCGCTATTTAAGCGAAAATTTCATCCTTGCAGCAGCTGCGCCCAAAATGCCAAAATACCCAAATCCCCAGAAAACAGAAAAAAAAAATCACCCTGACACACCCACTTTGCTTGTTCTATTTATATAGATTCGAGTTTATACGCTCATTATGTGTTCAAGGCGTTCGATGTTAATTGCAATGGCGCCATTAGTTTTCGGGTAATTATTTCTCATTATAATAACATTTACGCAATCTTTAGCGGCCACGCTTATTTATATATTTTAATGGTTATTAGGATTTACTGGTCACCTTGTCGACATTGCTCAGGGGTTCCGTGTACGAACGACTGCGCTGGACCTTTAAGTTGTACGACTTAAACGGCGATGGAAGGATTAGTCGCGGCGAACTTAGTGAAATCATATTGGCCATTCACGAGCTTATGGGTCGGAGACCCCACCAGCCTGAGGACGATCGCAAGGCGAGGGATCAGGTGAGAAAACCCCTTCTGATAGAAATTTATATTTATTTGATTCGGTTATCAATACCGAAAGTTTTTAACACTGTTAAACACTTACTAATAAGCAGTGTGCAATCACAGTTGCATAACAACTATAAACCGTGACTTTTATGCTTGTTCGATATGAAAAATGTGATTCTAAAATGTATTAAATTTGATTGATTGATTGATACTAGATTATTACTAAAAAGATGGAATAGAATTCGAAATCTAACGCGGTTTTCGATACCAACCTTTAATATGTTTAAGAACGTGTGGTAAATAATTCTTAGCATTACTTTTACAACTACGTTTAGAATAAGATTCTAAAATGTATTAAATTTGAGAGTTTTACCAAGTGCTGACCACGGCTCACAATTCAGTTCGCGTTTCACAATCAGAACTAAGCTTTAATCATGTCGCTCAAGGGCTTCATTGAAATTGCGTCATACGCAAAGCGAAATCCTTGCTTATATAAAATGAACTGCACGTTCTAGGCTTCCCTGCTGAAACATCTATCTGCATATTCCTCCCACTTCCTCTGGCGCAGAATTGTATGCTTTATTCTTTATGCAAAAGCCACACTTGACAAAACGTGCAGCATCCGCTGACGTTAGCCGGGCGCACAGTGCGTATGAGTAATTATGATTGGAAACACACACAGAAATATGTATCAACATACGGAATGTATAAGATACGAATCGAAGCTGCATCGGGTAAAGAGCGAGAGTGGGGAAAATGGAAGCTTTCATATGCGGAAACAGCAGCGGATATTTTACTTAATGATGAACGTTTCACGTTTTCCCGTCGTTAATGCTGAAATGCAACTGCCAATGAAAAGTCGCTGAACTTGAAATGAGGGATTAAAATGAAAATGGATTTCTGTCAGCTTATTGGTAATCAGCAAGTACCAAGGTAAAACAAAGTGGGTACCCTTATGGGTATTAAAGCATACTTTAACTATTTTTGATAGTATATATTCGAGTATAGTAGAGTATTCGAAATATTTAAGGTTTATTATGTTTAGTTTTTTTGAAACCGTACTAAAAACTCAATCAATTTTAATCTGGATTAATCAGGTGGATCGTGTGTTTCGCAAACTGGACTTGAATCAGGATGGAATTATAACGATAGAGGAGTTTTTGGAGGCCTGCCTGAAGGACGATTTGGTAACGCGCTCGCTGCAAATGTTCGACAACGACCTTTGATGACAAGAGGGCGAGCTAGAGCCAGAGCTTCGCAATTCCAGGACTATAATATCACTTATAGATCTTTAACTGCAATAAGCAACGCTAAGAAACTAACAACCCAAAAAGAAAAAAAACAAAAAATATATAAAAAAAAAGGGAAACCCCAACACCCCAAGTAAGCATGACAAACACCAGTGAAATTGATGGAAAACAAGGAAATGAAACATATTAGTAATTAATGTTAGTTTAGGCAAAATATCGAAGAAATCTTTAAACTTTATGAGTGTGTTATTATATAACTAACAATGAGGTCGACAAAGATTGAACAGAATATAAAGAATATGTAATTTTTTGAGCATATTATGAATTTATTCCTGCCGTGAAAAGCGAATTGTTCTTATATATGCATTTACTACATAAATATGTTTGTATATGTATGGTATATGTGTAAATGAAATTAATTTCGAGAACAACACTAAACTAAACCACCAAACCAAATGTTTGATTCAGGAATGGAATTGGTATACCGACAACAAGAGAAACCGAGCTCTCAACACGATTTACTTTACTATAAATATGCATAACAAATAATAGAATATAATAACAAAATTTACACAAGCTAACAGATACAATACCAGTTAAATGGGAAATTCAGTTAATTTTATTTAAAAAAATTTTCAGATTTAGTTTTTTTGACCAAGCTAAATTTAGTATTTCAACAGATTAAGTATGTTTCTTCGCCGTCAATTAAAGCATGTACTACACAACAAACGATAAATTAAATTAATTCAGACTGTGGAAAATGCTATTAAAACTCATTTTCAATTTGCATAAATGTGTATATGTGGGCTTTCAAATTTGCATCAACTAATTGAATTTACAATTTTGTCTCAATAAAGCTGTCTTCTATCGATATTGATTTAAAAAGGCAAAAAATAGGAACTTTATAAACATATGAATAATATATGCCTGGGTTTTGTATGCCCAACCAACCACCGATTTATAAAAATAGCACTTGACAATTACGATTTATTTAATATTTATACAAGGCCGTGTTGATTATTTAATGTTTAATGTAATTCATAACATGACTCTTCAATTAAATTACATTTATATTCAATTACGCATGCTTGAACATTTTTACTCACAAATATGTTAAGGTTTGTCCCGCTATTTGTAACGCCCCCACATTATTTCATCATCCCCTAGCAGAGGGGTGACTTCAGGAATAGACAAAAGTTGTGCAGCGAAATGAAAATGTAATATAATAAAAGAACGAGAACGTTTTTACAAAACTCATACACAAACATTGAATGCTTAATTGTGCATGGACAAGTCAAGACAATCAATGTGGTTTGATATTTCCTATTTCCTCTTTTAGTTGTACGCATTGTTCTTCCATTGTTGCTTCAAACAAAAACATATTTCCGTATAAAAAAAGACTTAAGCGGAGAACATAAATAAAAGCATGAATCTGTGGCTTTATGACGTCAAGACAAACATTTTAATTTAATAATTCAACTTCGCAGTTGACTTTAAAAAGTGTACTAGAAAAAAAATGTATGTACAAGAACAAAAATATCTAAATGTTGGGTTTCTAAACCATCCCAAAAGTAATTGTTTGTTAATTTTATTGAAGCTTCACAAAGCAAACAACTTTGTTAAACTAACTAAAAGCATTATTCTTCTGAGAGGCTTGAAAAATAAAATGTTAGCATCAGTAAAACTAAATACTCCCATCAAACGGCAAAGCCATTTAAAGCGATTTCATCATCAAATAATCGTAGCTTTAGCGAATGTGTTGAACAACACCATTTTGTTAAATAAAAATAAATCTTGGCTAAACAAAAACCTATGCGACCTACTCGGTAAACCACCCACAATTTCTAACTTTTAAGAAACGATCTATGCAATATGAACGTACACTGTCCAAAAACAGATATGGTAATCTAATCTGAGGAAAGTTAAGTGTCTAACTAGTCAACATAATAAATAATGAAATTGAAACGCTTATACCTAATGTTAAAATAAATTAAAAAGTAAAGAGATTTATTTATCCAGCCGAATTGGAAGATAATGTTGTAAAATCGGTTTTAGCTGCTAAATGTCCTAAAAAAAAAGACGAACGTGAATATCCACTATGCAATGTCAAAACAAACGTTGATTGATACCAGAAAGATGGAATGGAAATCGAAATCTAACGCGGTTTCCGATACCAACCTTTAATATGTTTAAGAACGTGTGGTAAATAATTCTTAGCATTACTTTTACAACTACGTTTAACTCATATTTAGTTGAAACCAAATTTAATCCAAATGTACCTATAGTAAATGTAAATTACGATAATAATTTTTCAGCCTAAGCGATTTGTAAATGAAACACAAGATGTTAAAAAGAAAAGTACCATTAAACATCCTGGATCTAAATCTTTAAGTTAACTAAATCATGATTTATCTTTATAAATAATACGGGAAAATAAACTTAACAAGAAAAAACGTGGTTAGTGATTTGGATTGCTTATAAGTAAATGATAGGAAAACCTACAAGCGTTTATTGTAATAATACGACTACAATAACAATACTATATTACGACTTGGCAAATCCATCTATGTGTAAATTAAATTAATTTAATGGTCCTGAAAATTCCAACCCGTTTCCAAAAAAAAGGCACTATTTGTTGTTAACTTTTCAAATGAAGATAAATGTTTAACTTTGCTAAAAATCTAAAAAAAAAAAACCGAAAGATATGTTTAAAACTAAAACTCCTAAATGTACCTTTAGTTAAATATTGTCAACTTAGGGAATACCCAGTGGAAGTTAATTTTTGTAGGTCCTACGAATGCTTAAGTTTTCGTGCGGTCCCATTCTAATTTTGTTCTAATTTATTTTTTAGTCTAAAAAATTTAACTCAAATAACAGACAAAAAACAGTTCTTATGCCATTTAAAATGAAAACAACACAAACAAATAAAGAACACTTAAATGACACCATGCCCAAAACAATTGGGTAAAGCGTAAAACAGATTAACAATTTTAATAAAAATAAAACTTTAATTATGTACTCCCGTCAAGTATTTTCATTAGGCGGGATAAACAAGCGGGATGGAACATTTCTTACACCAATTATAATACACAAGCCAGCCCAATAGTTAAATACCAGTTTTGTGTATGTTTATTTATTTGAAATATTAGTTTGTATGCCGTGATTTATCCATAATGATTCAGTATTATCTTTACCATTATGTAGGTATTATGTTGTTAAATACAGATCTTGAGCATCGTTTATATTGCTTAACTTTTTCAATTTTATTTTAGATGCCTGTTCATACAAAGTGTGTAGTATTCGTACGTTATGAAGATGAAAAGTTGATTGTATTTTTTGTTTTGAGAGTAGATGTCTTTATTTATTTTGGTTTTGATTTTAGATGTTTGATGAAGTTTTGTGCTTTTAATATTTTGCTACGTTCAATTCTGCTTAATTTTTGAAAATCTTTTTAATTTTAAGATTTTGTTTTCATAACATTCCAATGTATCGCTACAAATCCAACAGATGAACGTAAATTTTATGAGGTTTATCTCTTAGCCTAAAACTTTATTCTTTTTATTTGATTTAACTCCATGAAATTCCGCACGTAACTACTTACTAAGAAATTTTAAAATAAATAATTTACATTAATGTGTAAATTTAAATACAATATATTTAATTAAATACATTTATTTTTTTGATGTTGTAAATTTAGTATAATTGGTTTCTTAATCTTGATTTTGTAGATTTAATTTATTTAAAAGTTGTGAAGGGGTACAAAGTGTGACGTTCAGGCTACGCTTAACTAACAACAAAATTCACATATAACAACAATAAAATGAAAATGTTACAAAAAATATATATCTTTTAATTAGTTTATGGTGTATGGTAAAAATACAATGTAAATATAGAGACTTTTTGTTTCGTTCGTGTGTACTTTTCATTTAACGTTTGTGCTGATTTGACGGTTTCCCATATAAATAGTTGCACTTCCACAATGACGCCGAAATTATAATGTATTTCGATGCAGGTAAGTAGGGTTCGACCAAATTCGATTTGAGTGTGTGGGATCATAAAAGTTGTGAAATAACAGCTTGGCCAAAATGAACTAAAACAAATTCTTAAAAAAAACATTGTCAATATTTTGAAAAATATAAACCGCAACTTTTTTTTATGGTAATTTCTCTCACAATCATCAGTGCATTTCAAATATCTTATCCATTACAAGTTTTTTAAAAAACCGTTGATTAAGATTGATTAAAGACATATTGGCCAAGTTAATGATTGGAGATTAAAAGAATGCTGTTTATCAATAGAATGACAATAACTTACTTATTATTTCCTAATATTTTGTTTTTGCTCCTTGATGGCTTATGCTCAAATAAATTAAACATTAATAAATAAAATTACAATTTTGTAAATACATAAAATATTTGGCATTCAATTTCGCGAAGCTCTACGAATTGAGTGGTTTCCGATATTTAGCACATTTTGCACAAGGTAAAAAATGATTTGAAAATATATTTTGGGCTGGGTCTTTGGATGGCAATGCGTTTTAACCAGAACACAAATCTGTCAATCATTCTCATTCTTGTGGAATGCTGTTATCATATGTTACATACGTATATATGCATTCATATATCATTTGGCTTTGTGTTAGCATACGTAAATGGCAGCAGGAAAACCTAATTTGTAATTGATTCAAAAGTCTTATGGGGGAAATAAAATTTAAAAGAAATTTGATTGCTTTTCTTTTTTACATTATTTCTTTAGTTTTGGCATTTAACATTAATTTTTGTGCCTATGATTTGATCTATATATTAAATATATAGTATGTATCTATGAATTCGAAACTTTTTCGCTATGCTAAGTATTATGGAGCTGCTTATTTTAATCGCGCATATATATCGAGTTTACTGTCTGTGTTTTTCGTGGTAGAAATATTTTGTTAGAAAAGTGTATTTTGTTTTTGCTCTGCTGGCATATCAAGTTCATATAAAGTCGCTTCCGTAACTCCTGTGGATTGTGCATTCAAAACATTCCACAATTCCAAAAAATTGCCACATCTCAAATACAATTGCTCAGCGTTTCGTGTTGTTTTCGCTTGTCTTGTTGTTAAAAGTACTACAAAATTGTGTTGTTGCTGTTGTCAGTTGTTTGGTTAAAGTATTGACCAGGGAACACCATACATTATCTCGCTAGCCCTCGCTGCTAAATGTTTTTCCCCATTCGCACGTCTTCAGTAATAATGCTCGCTATGCATCCGTTTCGATTTGGTTTGTTAGTACTTCTCATCGTCCGTGATTTCCCTATGGGAGTTCTGTAACTCTCAGGCCTTGTAGTGCTGATTCCTCACCGCACAGCAAAGGCTCAGGGCGAAAGTCAGGGACAGCAGCTCCAGCAGAATGACAGCAGCGGTAACGGCGAAAATGGTGACCCAGTTCTCGTAAATGATCTCAATCAGTTTGTCCACGCAGCCCTGCAAGACACAAATAGGAAACTCATTAATCGGTTTGTATATAAGCAAGTTCGGTTTTCATTCAGTCTGTTTACAGCGCGCATTCTCTTGATCTACTCTGGCAAACACCCCATCCAGACTGGCAGACAGAAGTTTGAAATGCGTGTTGAATATCAATATTAATTAAAACATTTTTATCGTCTCGGCGTTGGCGGGCGTGAATTTTTATTAGCTCTGGCGCTGATGGCTTGCAGACCAGACCAGAGAAAAATCAACAGCAGTGTAAAGGATTATTAATTTTTATGGCCAGACTGGAGATAGCAATCGGTTAGCCATGATATTATGATTGGGGCACACCTATCAATTGAGTTTTGATGGTTTTTCGGTTTTTCATTGAATCGAAGAACGAGAGTTGAATAAAGGGGCAATTAACAGCAAAGCACTCCGTTTTTACCCGCGGATTGATCATTTCCTTTCTTCTTTAAAATTGTCCTTTAATTTTTATGTGATTCAGAGTTTCGATAATAGATCCTAATCTTCATTTGTAATCCAATCATTAAATTACCTGCTGATAAATGGCATGGTTCAATGGACCACCGAATTTCAGCCGGCGCGACAGCTCACATTCGTTATCCTTAAGATTGTCCTTGCAGCAGGACTCGGGTATGTTATAGAAAACATTCATGGAAGACACAGCGATTTCTACAATATTTGTTCGATCCACATTATTAAAACGACTTGTGGCCCAATCTCCCGGTCCATCGGCACCGCAACATTTCAACTGAAACCGATCAAAAATACACATAAATTGCCGTTTCTGCGAGTTGGGGGATATGTCCAAATATTTACATTCTTTTGCAGCGTATCGAAGGTGACGGTGCGTGAACTCATGGTTGACTGGCCGTACTCCTCTTGAACTGAAGACTTGACTGCCGCCCGCACGATATCATCTAGCTTGTCTTTGTTGTGGAATGCCCAGGCTCCGGCAGCAATTTGTGCCACCATCACAATTAGTATGACACAGAAGAACTGCAAGAGAATTTCAGAATTATGAATGGCAGAGTACGACAGGTTCGTGAGCGTTGAGTTAATAAATTGTTATGATTTAGGCAAGATATATTCGCACACAAAATATATAACTCCCTAAAAATTGAAACTTTTTTGAGAAGCAAAAACTGTTTGCTTAACATTTAAAATAATTTATGTTTATAAATAATAAACAAACAATTTTTTTTGTATTTCTGGGAACTGTGTTCTTTACTGATACCCCTAAACCGGTTTTAAAAATACAAATAATGTAATTGGTAATACAATTAGTGTAAGTGGAATTTTTAAACTCGGTGTATATTTTTCTGAGTGCCGCATTTTGCAGACTTGCCAAGATAATGTGGGCGAACCTCAGTTGCAATTATATGAGCGGAACAGTGTGGGCCACACATCTGCGTCCATTTAAATTTGAATTCCCAGACTCTGCCATTAAAGTTATACTCCAGTTTTTACTTACCGAAACGAGCAGAAATTGCGACTCACGACAAACGCCACAACAGCCAAAAAATGCGCCCAATGTGATCAGGATGCCGATTGCCAGGAAAACGTAGAGGGCTATATGATAATGATTGTAAGATTGTGTCATTGACAGCATGAATGTGGGATCTGTCAGCATCCAAACAGAGGTGATCACTATGGTCAAGCCGATGAGCTGTAAGTGAAAAATAGAAAATATAGAATATTTTTATTTTTACAATTTTCTGTGTGTCTAATATTGAAGTTGCATTCAACACACTGGAAAGCACGCGTCAATGACGCCATCTGGGAAGGCGGCAATTAAAGTAGGGGTCTGCCCCGCCCCAGTTTTCCCTTCCCTTAAACTTTTATAGGTTCAAACTTATGATGTCAGCTAAGTTGAAAGCGTCATATTATATTTGCCTCTTGCTATTTGGCTTCTTATTATTTAATTTAAGTAGGGCAGTTCCTTGTGAATAAACAAATAAATAATTAATTCATTTAATTTAAAAAAACTAATATCAGTTTTTTTGGAAATCGTTGGCTAAGGGCAACTGTTTAAAAAATCAAATTTTGTTAATATTTTTGCCCTTATCACCATTGCACCCTCAATTTTTACATATATGTATAAATATACAGACTTTAAGCTGTCAAGCTCTCATTATCGCTCTTCTCGGGTTATCAGCAAGTAAATTGTGAACTTTTTTTAATTTCTGCTAGAGGAACTGTTTTTATTAATTTTTTTTTATGTTCCCTACGCAGAAATTTAAATCATAACTTGCTTATGCTTTGGCCGACCATCCATAAAAATATTGTACTTAAGTTTTCGTTTCTGCGATGAGTAAGGAAGTCTATTGAAGAGCTAATGACTTAATGGGTGGGGACTAAGGGCACAGATAATCTATGCAAATTCATTAATTATTCAGCAAAATTATTCACCGCAGGGAAATTGAGTGTGCGATGACGATGTAGGCAAGTGCACATATTATATGGAAAAATATGTAAATTTAGAACATCTTACAAACGAAAAGCAAACTGAAAAGCATTTCAAAACGAAAATCTTATCTAATGTTTCTTTTTTCGCCAAGGCTTTCGTAATTGTGCTTTTTGATAAGATTACGCAGAAGATCTCGCAATTACAAAGATCCAAGAAATGTATCCCACATTTTTAATGTGTTTTTTTAATGTAATTATAATGACAAGAAGTTTAATAATACGTTATCAATCATTTTTACATATAACATTAGAACTGTTAAAATAAACCAGTTTTGGAATAAAATGATAGATATTAAATTTAATTAATTTTGAGATTAATATTTATTTGGATTTAATGCCTTATAATTTTATTTCACTTTTTTACTAAAATAGAGAAAGGAAAAGCATAATGGTAAGAAAGAAAGCAAACGCAACAACAATAAAGAGATTCAGAGCATCCATGAAAATCGAACGAAATAAAAGAGAAGCAGAGACCGGCTTTATGGGGGTGGTCCATGAAAGAGTGAGCTGCTGAATAGCGAGCGAGACAAAAAGTGTGCCACACAAAACTGCACGATACTGCCCTAAAAGTTCATGGGTGTGAATGTGTGCAGCTAACGGAAGAACTGCTCATGGAAACGTAATATAATGTTGCCCCACACGAGGGCCGTCTATTGAGTAACATCAAATGCAACATACGTACATACTTGGTAACGAGAATATCATGTTTACATAACTCTCATTAATTTTTTATATTTTTTAGCTTGAGAACGCATAAATCGTTTTTTAACTTTTAAGAAATTATATGATAGCATATTTTCAGTGCCTAACATTAAAATACTGATATTGATTTAAAAAAAGGAATGTTATTGAATAATTTAATATATCTAAAGAGAACTATCCACCTAAGTAATGTACTCTTTTTAAGTTTCAATCACAGTTTTACTAAAAGTCAGTAATGTTTATAGAGCAAATGTTGACCCCATTTCGAAACTGTTCCATTTTTTTGTGTTCGAATCGAATCCACGCCTTGTTTGTAGATACGTTTGTTGGAATTTTACGATTCCCCGTAAGATTGAACATATATATGTATGTGGGTACAATTGTACATACATATATGACACTATGTCGCGTGTCCATGACAAACAAACAGAAAGTCTGCCGAATGGGCCAACAAATGTGCCGAGTCCTTCGTTGACCCACTTTTCAGAGCCGAGGCGATGAAAGTGGAAAACGAGAGAGGATTTTCCTGGTGCTAAATTGCAAAACGAGGGGGCAAGTGGGTGAAACAACAGCTTGGTTTGCCATGCATGTCCAGTCGCAGTTTTGTCCCACAATTAACCGCATCGATGGCAAATTGCAGTCCCATCATGCAACTCACAAAATTACAAACTGAAAATGAAAAATGAATGGAGCGCCACTCATGAATAATTGAGTAAAAAATAGAACAGCGAATTATGCATTTAGATTTGAAATATGTGAGTGGGTTGGAAATAGATACAGGCAACCCCTTACCCATGAAAAATATAATTTCCAAAAAAAAACTATTTACATTCTTTATTTTATACAAATAAAAATATGTTATATTATATGTTTAAGATTATTATATTACAGTCAGGGTAAAAAAAATATTTCGTTAAAAACAAAATATTTCAATGGATTTTTTTTTAAAATTAACTATTTAATACAATGTAGATAAAGATAATTTTGCTCCAAAAACCTGCATGCTAAATAATAGATAAACTATTATAAGTCCTTATTTTGATAGTTTGACTGTAAGAAAATGTATTGCTTTTTGGTGGGTCGACAGGACAGGACGGGACGCAAGCCTTGTCAGATGGCCGACTGAATATTTTATATTTATATTCGATTTTGGTCACTGTCAACTTCGATGACGACAGCGCCGGCAGTTTAGCATTTTTTGGCATAGGCCTCCCCCGGCATCTTGGATCTGGGATATCAGCCTCATTGGGACGTCAGCTTCCTCAGAGATCGTGGCGTTTGATCACGATGCCCCATGGCGACGTTGAAAATGGAAATGTTTGGAAACCGCTGCACAGTGGAGACGAATTCAAAGCAACTGGTACAGGTTTAACCATTTTAAGATGTGGTTACCCACACAAACATACATATGTTTAATCTACTGGGCTTTATTGACCACAATCATTAATTTCAATAACTATTTAGCCCCAGTTCGCTCAGTTTTCGTTGTTAATTGATTATGTTCTTTGTGCTAAAAATAACTTGATAACAAAGCCTAATACGTCTTTCAGCCGCAATAAAAATAAATATCTGACGCACTTTTCATCCATACAACGTTCTAAAATTAGTTCAACCGCTTAGTAAAACATCATCACATTGCATCACAAACACATCACAATTTCCATCACTTGTTATTTCCTCCATTAACATCAAACATATACCACTGTGCAACAAATAACAACAACGTCTAATACTAAAACATCACAGATCAGGGAAAAATACACTGGTATAAAAAAGTACAAACACAAGAGAAGACATAATTTAGTTTAAAAATTTCTAATCCCGTGCAATATAATTATTCTGTAACACCATATCACATAAAAAACAGTTTAACACTATTTTAACATTAAAAAGCTATTTCAAAATTGTTTTTGCAGAAAATAAAAGAAATTCCTTAAAGTGCTTAGACATTTAAAATCTTTTTCAGTAAGAAATATAGATAGTTGGATTTCCAAACATTAGAAAATCAAATATAGGTCCGTTGTATTGTGTTATTGGATTTTTAAAACTAAATATTTGCTATAAAATACAGTTCAGTAAATATCAATGTTTTGTTTCCGTGTACAACAACGAAAAACTGAACGGACGCGTAAGTTTTTGTTTTTTTTCGCCCGTATTCGAAAATAGCTTTTGACTAATAAATACTATAGACAGAAATCGAAAAAGGCAGCAACAATCAACAAACCAAAAGAAAAAAACTAAACCCGCAAAAGCTCAAAATTTTAAATTTGTTGCCCCAAAGGAAAAGCGAGACTGATTTCGCAAGCCATGAAAGACAACAGAAAAACTCGAGGAAAACAAACACAAACAATCTCAGTGATAATAATTGAATGGAAACAATTGAAAGCCGAATGGGGCGATGTTGAAAGTCAAAAATTGCGTAAAACAACAAACAGATAAGTAGTGTAAAGAAATAAACCCTTTCATATTCGTCGAGTCCTTTCTTTCCAGCAAATTAACCCTGCCGAAGTTTTTAAAAATACAAAACGCATGAATACGTAAAAATAATAAAACAAAAAAAAACAGAAGCAGAAGAAAAACAACTGAACAAACGTGTGGAGGAGAATGAAAACAGTGGGAGGGAGTGAAACATGGAGGAGGAGATGCCTAAATGTCTGTCCGTGTGCGTAGGTGTGCGTGTGTCTCATTCACTCTCTTCCCACAACGGAACTTCTATTGTTTTTGTGGGGGAGTAAGGAGCTGAGAGCCCCACTTATCAGTGATGTTGCTTCAGTTTGTTACAAACAAAATAAGCTGTTAACGGTATAAACTAATTTAAAGTCTACAATCCATAATGAAAACAAATATAATTTTGGTTAAGTGTTAAACTTGGCTTTTGTAAAAGTTATAACTTTATTTACAAGTAGCACATAGTTTTAATTTAAGGGCTCACTGGAAGTCATACCCAAATAATAATCTACCAGTTGAAAGCCATTAATGTTAACCATTTTTCCCAAATTCTTCTAGTAACCTTAAAACCTACATGTGACATTTATATTTAAGAAACTCTCTTAATAACAAAATATTTAAAGCATAATTTATTTATATGTATTACATTTAGAATAATTAAAACATGTTTTTTAGTTTATTTTTATTAAGCATTTAAAGTGGAAAACTACCTTCTCTCAACATTAGTTTTTTAAAAACATGAACAACTGTTTTAACTTGTATTTTTTTTTTAAGCATCCCATTTATTTAGGTTCTCCACTTTTGTTTTGAGCACCTCTAAGGAAGGGGAAAAGAGGGAAAGAAAGAGCGGTAGCAATCAAAAGAGCGTGCGCATGGCCCCGCCCCCCACCCCCACGCCCAGCCAGAAAAAGATGGGCGTAGGGAATACAAATACACCCACATAGACACATCATGCTGAGAAGGACTGTGTTCCAGTTGTTGTTGTGATGGGAGAGAATCTGAGATTGTTGTTGTTGTTGCTGGAATCTACATACCCAGAATAAAATGTTTATAAGGACCATCAGATATTTGACGCACGAACAACATCCGTTGAGACCCATGTCGGATTAATTTGTTCTATTAAAAACTCCTTAAAAGTGGCTTGGATTTAACTGGTTTGTCAAGCACTGGAAGATGCTCTTTTCGAAAGGAAATGGAACCTGCAACTCTGTCGAATGCACTTTTCCGCTTATCCACACTCTTTCAAAACACACGATTGATGCACTATAGTTTTTAGATTTTTCGAATTTACAGGCTAAAGAATCTCTAACTTGCCGTTGCACCCGACTTATTTTAAAATTTTATTTGTACATCGAGGAGTCCGTCCAATGTAAAAATCTTGAAACAGTGTGACCGTTAACTGGGCCATTCAAATATACCATTCGGGGTATAGAAACGCATTAACTGAGAAAGAAAATCACCCTAAAAAAGCCGCAAAAGATTGTGCGCCCAGAGGTAGATAACTTTGATAAGGACTAGCAATGAACACAACCTGACTAGAATTCCAGCCTATCCCCAAACCAATGTTGCTTATCGGTATCAATTATTATTTTAAGTTATCCAATAGTGACATTTTTTAATGTGTACCTAAACAGAATATTTAATTTAAGCCATTGATTGAAAACTGCGCCACCGTCGCAGTGCGACCGTTATTAGCTGAGTGGTATATCCGCACGTTCTCAGGACGGTCACACTGCTGCGCAGACGAAAATGGCCTAAAGCGTCGTCGTTTCATCAAATGTTTAATTCGTTATTGTTTCTCCTCCTCTTCGCACCGCATTAGTTACTAATAGAAATAAATGCAAAATGGCTGTCTAACGTTAAAGAGCAGCGACCGCCGAAGATCGTGGAAATGTGCAAGAAAAGCGGCTCGCAAGGCAATTGAAAAGCGCGTGAAAATGTAGCAAAGACTTTATCGCGAAAAGGAAAATCGGTGCAAAGGGAAAAACAAAAACCAAGGAAAATACAGCCAAACGCGAATGCGAATGTGAAGGCAAAGTAAGCGAAAAGTCCCCCAACTTTTTTGGGGAGTATCGATATCGAGTGCACTATATACATATGTACGTTTTACATTTTTTTCGTTTGCTGTAATTTAAAGACAAGTCTAACCCCTTCTTGTTGTTGTTTAGTTAATGCGAGTGTGAGTGTGAGTGTGTCTTGTAATTTTGTTACGCAGTGGAGCGAAGTTGGAGTTTTGTGGAATGGAGACGGAATGAAGTGGAGTGTAACCAAACACGGAACGGAAAAAAAGAAAAAAAACCTTAAAGCGCAGGTTAAGCTTCAGTCGTATAAAAAGTTTCTCAGGCGCTGCAATCCAGCCTTTGCTAAGCCCCTCCCCCTTTTGCATAATAAAAAACACACTTGCGCCCAGTTTACGCACTTGTTTTATGCTTTTCCGCCTTCAGTGCACTAAAAAGTTTTATTTCGCACTATTTTTGTATAGATTATTATATAGTTTAAGATCTTAGGAAAAAACCTTATTTTTATTGCCTTTAGTAACAAGAACATTAAAATGTAATATATAACTATTTAAAACATTTACTCTTTTCTTTTTTATGATTAAGTCATAGACAAACATATATCGAATTTAAATTCGATCTTAATATTGGACCATGTTTTGATCGTGTATTTGAAATAAAAAATAATCTAGCCCCCTTTAAAAATCCCCCCTTTCGGCGCTCCGAGTCTGTATCTTGGCAAATTTCACTTTCACATTCGTCGTGGGCAGTTACAGCAAAGCCAATTGCTTGGTACTTCTTTTATTTTTATGTTTGTTCCCCACTTTGGGGCGTTTCAAATTAGAAAGTGTTTGCGTGTGTGTGTGTGTACGTTTACGTGTGTGATGTGAGCGGCATTTTCCAATGAGTTTGGCTAATTATGTAGCTCATGTTCGGTAACCGCTTTAAACTGTGAAAATTCTCCGCAAATTGTGTCAACTTTGCAGAGCGTAACTTTACACCCGCTACATAATTTAATTCTAATTAGCGCTCGTTAACAATTTCGCTCCCTCGTCACCGCCTCCTTGGAATTGCAATGTGTGGGAAACTTAAATTGTTGCATCCAGAAAAAAAAAAAAAAACAGGAAAATAGAGACGGGGCAATAAGGGGAAAAAACACTTCAGCACAAGCGTAGAATGAAAAGTACACAAAGTAACTACAATAGTGGTCAAAATTTTAGCATCGTTTACGGATTGGAAAACTATAAAAAAAGATTATATATTTATAATTAAAAATAAATAACCATTTTCAAAGTTAATAAACTTTGCTTTAATTTAACAGGTGTAGGCGGCAACTAATTTGTTGGTCTCCGCTGTAAATATATTTCAATCATTTGCATTCCACACACAAACACCAAAACCAATACACATGCACCTACATTTGCCAACAGTCAACATAAATTAGTGCGAGCAACGGCACTTGGTAACATGCAACAACAACTAAAACGAGAGAAACAACAACAGTAGCCAAGGAAGTTGGCTGCCGACTCGCTTAGTCCCACTATTGTCATTAGCAACTATCTCGCTTTGTTATTAGCAAGTTAGCAGAGCGTCGCTCTAATAACAGCGACTTAACATTTCCATTTCCCAAGTGCAACAACCCTGCGTGGGTGTGTGTGTGTTTGTGTGTGTGAAAATACTATAGAATTTGTGGCAATAACAATAGAACTGGCATCATAGCAAACTGGGTAACGCTTTTATAATTTATTCCAATTTTAACTGCTTTTTACGGCCTTCTTCTTGTCGGTTAATTGTTGTTATTGCTACATGTAAGTCGCAAGCGGACAATCTGTTATTTTCTCACACCGGTTGTTGTTATTTTATTTACCTACACAGAAAAAAATCTTAGGAACTTTTTATTAACCTTATATATTGAAATAACGTTGAATAGTAGTTTATATATTCATTTGATTACAAACCACCTCAATCGTCATAAATTTCTAAACTTGATTAAATGCTTTCCTGGGTTTCTCTACTTAATGTTAGAAAAGAAGAAATGGGGAAAATAAAATAAAAATCCTATAAATAGACGGACCACATGTCTGCTTATGTGTCTGGATGCAATTAAAGTAAACTTTCTTCCAAAAACATATGAGCTGGTTTTATTTTTGCTAATAATTTTCTGTTTTACAGGGAATCCCGTAGTTTACATTACAAAATTTCAAGACGAAACAAGTCGTAAAGTATTGTAATTTACTTTTCTTATTACCTTGAAATCGTTGGGTCAGTTACATGCCAATTAATAATTAATTTATATTGACTACAAAGCTAATTAAGAATGCCTTCTACAGGTTTTCCAAAGCTTGTTTTTGTATCCTATAAAATACTTAATGATTTTTAGCTTTATTTAATAAACAACATGCCATGGCGTACGTTATTTACATGATCCTTTTTTTAATTTATACATTCAAATGTATTTTTTTGTGTACTTAAAATATAATTATTTATCTATGATAAATAGTTTTTTTCACTAATTGTTTTGAGTGTGAAGAACGTTCTAATTGTTTTCGTTGCCTAATTCGTGAGGTGCGTGAAAGTTGACCCCAAGGTTTCCGCGCTCGACTTTGGGCGGAAGTCGTGGAAAATAAACCTTGGGAGTGTGTGCTTCAGAAAACCTAAACGCAGCTGTACAAATAACCTCAAGAAGACAAACAGATACGTAGGGTTAATAGCGATAAGGTCAGCAAATATAAATCTTATCGTTATATCAATACAAACAAAACGAATTTCACTTTTCATTTGCGATTAGATTGAAGCGGTGCAGCGACATAAAAACGCGATAGACCCCAACGCAGGTCGACCGATAAGCGAAGAAGCCAACTGAACCTGATCGTCGGCGATATATCTTTGATATAGAAGGCACATCCGGAAAATCCGGAGTGAGCATGTCGCATGGTGGAGCCGGTGGCAGTCTGGGAGCACAAACTGTGGGTGCCGGCCAACTTGGAGGCGGTGCAGCGGCAGCGGGCGGTGGAGAATACCGCGAACTCCACTGGACAGTCTCGAGTGTAATGGACTCGTCACGGGTCTCCACCTGCCTCATATCGATGCTGCTGATCGTCTACGGCAGCTTCCGGTCGCTAAACATCGAGCAGGAGGCCCGCGAGCGGGAGCAAAAGAAGCGAAATGAATCGATGACCAACCTTCTAACCGGCGAACCCGTCGAGAAGGAACCAAGTATGTGTGAAATTGCCTTAAAAGCATAAGGAATGTTTTATAAATTTCAGATCTGTATTTCACAGCGGACAAATTCGCCACCTTGGACACGATGCATGCCCTGTGTTTGCCGCTTGGAGCTTCCATCTCACTGCTCATCATGTTCTTCTTTTTCGACTCCATGCAGCTACTTTTTGCCGTCTGCACAGCAAGTGAGTACCTCTGAAATGATATCTATATCTATAACTAAACCACACAAAATGAAAAATTATTTATTTATTTATTTATTTCTTGTATACGATTGATAAACTCTGTCAAAATATATGAATTGACTAATAAAGGTTTAGTTTTTGACATGAAGAAATCTTAATTGTTTACTTATTTATAGTTTTTAAAACTTTGAGAGAGGATTCCGTGTTATTTAAGAAATCTCTTTTTCTATTTCCCTTATTATAATTACTATTCTTTATCCGCAGTTATTGCCACCGTGGCGCTAGCCTTCTTGTTGCTGCCCATGTGCCAGTACATCATTCGGCCGTGCACGGATGGAAAGCGATTCTCCTTCGGAATCTGTGGTCGCTTCACGGCAGCGGAGCTCTTTAGCTTTACGCTTTCAGTGTCTATTGTGTGCATCTGGGTGCTCACCGGACACTGGCTGCTGATGGATGGTACGAAGGCATTAAAATCAAACATTGAAGTTCTCTTAACAACATTTTCTTCTTTCTCCAGCAATGGGAATGGGCCTGTGTGTGGCCTTCATTGCATTTGTGCGTTTACCCAGTCTAAAGGTGTCCACGCTGCTGTTGACCGGCCTGCTCATCTACGACGTCTTCTGGGTATTCCTCTCCTCGTACATATTCAGCACCAACGTGATGGTCAAGGTGGCCACGCGACCCGCCGATAATCCAGTTGGCATCGTGGCTCGAAAGTTGCATCTGGGCGGAATTGTGCGGGATACACCGAAGCTGAACCTGCCCGGAAAGCTCGTTTTCCCCAGCCTCCACAACACGGGCCACTTCTCCATGCTGGGATTGGGGGATGTGGTGATGCCGGGACTGCTGCTGTGCTTCGTCCTGCGTTACGATGCGTACAAGAAGGCGCAGGGCGTCACATCGGATCCCACATTGTCGCCACCCAGGGGAGTTGGCTCCCGGCTGACATACTTTCATTGTTCCTTACTGGGGTAAGTTGTTAAGCAAAAAGAAATGATGGAAATTCAAGGAGGTTCTTATAGACAGAAGCCTTACCCTAAATGCTAAGGAATCGCATACATTAAACTCAAACTCAAAGCCAAATTAGATCTTAGGGGGATATGTTTGTGCTTGAGAGTGTCCTTAAACTGAAATTTAAATTCAAACTGAAATTGTGTCTTTTAAAAATGTTAATGATTTTAACAGCATGACATATTAAACAATTCTCACAAATTGCGTTTTGAAACAATAAGAAGAATGTAATGTTTTAGAAAAGTAAACGGGGCATAAAAAATAAATATTTTTAACAATAAGAAAAAAGAAATTTTTACGAAAAGTAAACGGAGTTTAAAAAACTGTAGCTTTGTAAAAAGAATTTAAAAAGTTTGCTTTTCTGATCCTTTAGATTTAAAATAAACTTTTAAAACAGACGGTTAGGATAATCAAAAAAGAATAGTTTATTGTTTTTAATATGAACATAAATTAATAAAAATTCCCAATTCATTGCAGTTATTTCTTGGGTCTGCTAACGGCGACGGTCAGCTCCGAGGTCTTCAAGGCGGCTCAGCCAGCGCTGCTTTACCTGGTGCCCTTTACGTTATTGCCTCTCTTGCTGATGGCCTATCTGAAGGTGCTGTCAATCCCACAATAAACCCGGTTCGATATCTATAGTGATGTATGCTCTTCTCTTGCAGGGCGACCTGAGGCGCATGTGGAGCGAGCCGTTTATCGCGCAACAACCATCAAAACAATTGGAAGTCTGAGTGTACTCTATCTAAAAGCAAAGAAAAACAAAAACAAACAACGTGAAAAACACACACACAAGATCTAATACTAACGTTTGTCTCTTAAATAACGTATTGAGTATGTATTTTTTAACTCAACTTAACTAAGTTTGGTTTTAAGTTAGGTTAACCTCGTTTTCTTAGTGAAATAAAATCAAAAACCGAATAAATATAGTTTTTAGCCTAAGCGGAAAGGTTTTATATATTCTCATATATATGTACGACATACACGAGTTCATTCAAATCGGCTTTAAAGTCTCCAATCATGCAGATAATAAGCGAGTAGGGCAAAGATCAAGCTAAATATTAGTTACAGTTCTAAGGCATTACTAATATCTCTGTAAGCGAATACGCGAAACAATAGCAAAAAGACTAGAAGACCGTTTGAGATTCGAATTTCAACCACACATCCACTCGAAATCTGTTCCGGGCAGTATGTTCTGTAAATACTTAAGTTAACGTATGCATAACTATGGATATCTACGTATGTGTATTGATAACAAACCACCATGCAACAAATAATAGTTAGTAAGCTCGCCTTCATAAACATTTATTCGCTATTCGTTTCCGTTTCACATGCCCATTTCCGTCCTTCGATTTCCTTCTTTTTTCCCTGAATTTTTCCCACACTAAACTCACAACCATAATAATGTTTTGCCAAAATGCGTGTGTTCGTTGCAAACAATAAATAAATGATATACAACAACTGTTGCACTGCGTGTGTTTCACAAAAATTAAGTTTCACGATTTTTAATTATTTACTATTAATGCGGCTAACAATAAATAATTACTGTATGCATATGGAAACGATAGTTACATAGTAATTTTAAGTAAATGCAATTTCGAAACGTATAGAAACAATAAAAATGTGAGATTTAACCAAATGCCTTGTAGTTTCTTAATTTAACACGACACTTAAATATTTTTGTTTTAATTTTTAAGTTGAAGTACTTGGGAGTAATTAGAGATAAACGGCAATGTACAAAGTAATTTTATCTTATTTTGTTTTTGATCATTTAAATGTACTTATCTATTTTTAAGAATTTTAAAACAGTTCATGTTTGGCGGCCACACTAGTTACAGTTTTAAACGAACTGTACAATTGTTATGTTCTCCACTAGGCTTGAGTCTATGCTAACCATATTCCAAAGTTTTCCACCAGCCTCGCGTTATTTAAGTTTTCCACCTTCTGGCTTGTGATATTGTAAAGTAATTTTTGTCTTCCGCGCAGCGGTCACACTAAACGAGAGAGTGACGAGTAATTGCTATTTTCACGCTCGAAGTTTTTTCGTTTTAAATCGAAAAAAAACACAAACAAATCAGTGATAAATAATATTGCAACCAGGCGGTAACTCAATCAAAACTTACGGTCGAGGAGTACGTTTTAAAAATATTCAGTGTATGTGCTTATTAAGTAGTAAATTTAAGTTTTCAATTTCCATTTACTCGCAACAACAACAACGCAAAAGAATATTTTGAGCGGATGTGCGAGCGAGATAACATGCAATTTGTGTAGAAAAATAAATGTTAAAAGAGATGCCGTGCATTTAGATAACAATTAAACCGCAAAGTGAGTTATTTCAAATGTTAAATGGTTTATGTAAACCCAATAGATTGTGATATTATAAGCATTTTCCTGGCGCATATTGCGATCTGACGTAGGCGTGGAAATTCCTGTGGGAAATTTTTCACGACCGCGCAGTTGGGTATGTGTGTGTGTTTGCCTTTGTGTTTGTGTGCGTGGGCTACGCCGCAAGTTTGTTTTCGTTTGTTTTTAATTGCCGAGAAAAAGGATTAATTGTGGCTCTGAAAGTACGCGTTACTTAATGTAATGTTTAAACATGCGTAATACACATTACATAAATGTGAATATGTTATGGAATCGTTTGGCAAATGTTCATTATATTGTTTATTATGTTTTTTGAAAAGGAATGCCATTTTAAATAAATTTAATAAACTTAAGTAAAGCTAAAATCATTTTTTTGTTTAAAAAACATATTTATGTACATATGTTCTTAAACAAATTTCAAGATTAAAACTATTAAGTTTTAAGCATATGCCTATTAAAAAATTAAAACTTGAGCCATGCAATCGTCTATTAAATTTAAATTAAAGTCTTTAAAAATAAGACGGAAAATGCATCCCACACCAAAAACAATAAGTTGTAATACAATAAGTTGTAATAAGGCGCCATTAATAAGGCGGAATTATGCAAAAAATATGTGAAATCTAACAGAAGAATTATTTCCTTTAAAAATGTACCTTTGTCTTTTTTATTAAATGACTTTTAAGTTTCCTAAACCCAAAATTGCTTAAATTCCCCCTTTTCGTTGAAAGCTTTAATCCTGTGAGTCAGAGAATCTAAGTATTTTTTTATACGATCGCCTTAGTTAATTTGAATCGGAAATGGAGTAGGTAATGCTGAGTTATCTTTTTTTAGACTTCCTTTTATAAATCGTGTTGTTCGTTGTATTCATCTACATTTTTAAGTAAAGCTATCTTAATCATGTTTATATTCTTTTTGTCTTGAAACAATAATGACTACTACAAATTTTTGGCATTAATGTTGTGGCTTTCAATGGTAAATTTTAAAAATTCTATTTTTTATATTTTTCAGATATTTGATTATTGCAATTACTTGCTTGCTACACAAAATACTTGAAAATACAATATAAATTTTACTTTCTGTGCAGTGAGATGTAATTAATATTTATTTCCATAGCCAACAGCAAATGTCTTTGTTTAAAGAATGCTGTAAAGAGATATGAGCTCCCTTTTTTTCCCAGAATCCCGAATGACTAAACCGCAACAACTTGATTTTGTCTCCTTTTTTAGCTCTTTTGAAACGAAATCCAGCTGGGTAACTCGTGCGGCAAACTGAACCTTAACCGGCAGCGGCAACAGCAGGAGCAGCGAGATCGGGATTGGGATTGGGAACCACCTGGCCAAATGGGTGGCAACAGCACAGGGGCCAATTCGAGCGCCTTTAGCGCAGGCGGGTATATTGGTCCCACGTCGGCCAGTAGTCATCACAACCTGGGAACTTCCGCCGCAGCAGCAGCAGCTGCGATTGCAGGAGGCAGTGACCTCATACCCGCACCAATCGGCACGGGCAACGCCATGGGAGGGTCCTCGTATGCCTACGGCGGCACCAGCTGGGAGGAGTTCTGCGAACGGCATGCCAGGGTGGCTGCTTCGGATTTCGCCAAGGCCTGCATCACATACATCAATGGGAATCTGCCGCCGGAGGAGGCAAGGAACATCCAGCATCGCAGCTTTGCCCAGAAATTCGTCGAATCCTTTTCGGCCCACTATGACACGGAGTTTTTCCGGCGACGCAGTACCCTGAAATCGGGCGTGGGATCGCTGGACTTCGAGGAGGAGCACGAGGTACCACGTCTGCTCTCAAAGTCCCTACTAAGGCGACTCTCGTTTAAAGGACTGCGCAAGGGAAAGGTGAGTTTGCGCTAAAAGGAAAGAATATACTCGGGGTCTTTCAAGTCACAAGAGATACTCTTTGAGTTGCTTGATTTTTGATCAGATTCTAGTACCACCTGGTATTCATATCCCTTAAAGTTTTTAATTGGGATTTATGTCTTTAACAAATGTATGACGAACATTGTTTTCAATGGAGACGTGTTTGAATTCTGAATGCAACCTTTATCGTAACCAACTGTTGAGTGTCGGTGAGATAATTATTACGGACAGAATCACGAATTATAAATATGCAGATGAGCACATTCACTTTGGCATTCTTTGCATTCAACGCATAATTCCGATTAGTGTTTACTTAATTGTACTATTATTATTAAGTATTATTAATTTATAATTGTATTCAATTCAATAGAAATACAACATCAAAATGTTATAAATTTATATAAATGTTTAAGAAAATAATTTGATTTTGCTTTGAATATCAGGGTTTTAAATAGTCGGACACTCCGACTATATAGTTTCGATTTCTTTTAACTGTCCAAGTTCTCATTGCTGCAGGCCTTCTTCCACAAAAACTCGGATGACGTGGACGGCAGCGGCGGAAGCGGCAAGCAGAGCAAGACGAAGCTGGCCAAGATCGTGGTCGAGTGCCGCAAGGAGGGCACCGTGAACAACCTGACGCCGGAAAGTCTCGACCAGCCGACGGGCTCCCAGAAGTGGGAGAAGTGCCGACTGGTGCTGGTCAAGGCCGTGGGTGGCTACATGCTCGAGTTTTACACACCCCACAAGGCGACAAAGCCGCGCAGTGGCGTCTTCTGTTTCCTCATCTCCGAGGCACGCGAGACGACGGCCCTGGAAATGCCGGACAGGCTCAATACGTTCGTCCTGAAGGCGGACAACAACATGGAGTACGTGATTGAGGCGGAGAGCGCCGAGGAGATGCGCAGCTGGCTGGCCACCATACGCTACTGCATGCGCACGCCGCCCACGCAGCAGCCAATGATTGAATCGGATGGCGTGATGGCGTCCGCCATGCAAACGTCGCCCACGAATCCGAGTCCTAATCCGATCGGGGCCGTACAGAATCCCCAGTATCACCAGCAAGGTGGATCCAATGGAAACCTGGCCGGCGGAGGAGCACCACTCGCCTCGTCCCTGTCCGCGGATAGCGCTTTGGGTCAGGGAGGTGCCACTTCCGCCAGCGAATTGAATGTCATTAACGAGCTGGGCACCACACCGCCCTCCGGTCCACCGGATATACCCGTGCGACCGCATCGAGGTGAACAGCGTCTCTCCGCCTCCAGCAATTTCGATGGCATCGAGGGCACCGACAACGATGCGGATGTGGCGGATCTGACGGCCGAAATGAGCGTGTTCCCCTGGTTCCACGGCACACTGACGCGATCCGAGGCGGCCCGCATGGTTCTCCACTCGGACGCGGCCGGACATGGATACTTCTTGGTGCGGCAAAGCGAAACCCGCCGAGGAGAGTTTGTCCTCACCTTCAACTTCCAGGGTCGAGCCAAGCACTTGCGGCTCACCATTTCGGAAAAGGGACAGTGCAGGGTGCAGCACCTCTGGTTTCCCTCGATCCAGGAGATGCTCGAACATTTCCGCCACAATCCGATACCCCTGGAATCGGGCGGCACTTCGGATGTGACCCTCACCGAATGGGTGCACTCACACAGCAGACTGAACGATCCATCGGCGACGGCATCTCACGATTCCGGGCAGCTCAACGATCTTTCGGCCAACGGTAATGGAAACGGACACGGACACGAAAATGGTCACGAAAATGGCCAAGGATCATCGTCGGCATCGAACGCGGCGGGAGGAACGGCATCGGGAGCTGCTGGCGGTGGCCATCCGTCGCCGAGACATGTGAGATAGCCAAAATTTTGGAGTCAATTCAGTGTCAGTGATGGTTTTTTATTTTACTTTGATTTCTGTTAAGTTCTTATCATTTCATTGAAACTGGGCTGGGGTTTGAACTGTGAACTGATGAATGTATAGCTCTGTCTGTTCTTAAAAACATTAAAGTATAATGTAGAGGCAAACGCTCAAAAAAGTAACAATAGATTTTATTAGAACTGATTTTTGTCATGTTTTTAAAGAACAAATCGTTATAATTTCATTAAAATCAATTTTTTTTTAACTTTTAAGAAAGCAGAATAATTAATAAATATTTTTTTTGACAAAGATAATATGTGTAATGTAATTCTAATTGTGATTCAATTTTAAAAATTTAAATCTAGTCTATTTTAATATTACATCTTGCCTAAATTATATTTAAAAACAAAATATAATTGTAATTTTTTATATTTGCATTAAAAAGAATACTCTTTGTTCCGAATACTTCATATTTTATTATTAGTTATTCTGTGTTTAGTTTGAATGCTTGATTTGATTGTTGCATGCTTCATGTTTCACCACACACCCCCAGACCGCCTTGAAAAACGACCCCGACTAATTGAACCTCCTTCAATCTTTCCGCCCAACAGTGCAACGAAGTGATTACCATGAATCTGAGTGTTCGCCTAAAGACAAACGAAATCGAACTGCCACAGGAGCCAACACACGTCTTTTTTCCGGAGCAAGTCTATTTCCATTTGGATCCCACAACGCTAACAGTGCACGGATCGCCGCCGTCGGCCCAGAACTTTTTGGATCAGCCGCACCTGCGGGCCTCGAACGCCTCCCTCCAGGCAGCCGCCCATCATCAGGCGGGATCGTCCAGTAACCGGCACCCAAGCGACGGTGGCAACAACAGCGGTGGGGCAGGAGGTGGATCGGGATCCAATGGCGGAGCCGAGTGCACCGGAAGAGCAGTCGATAATCAGTACAGCTTCACCTAAGTCAGCTCGGTCAGATCGGTCCTTGCCCCTTGCCCGCAATTTTGTGGCTTTTCCAGCGGAACTTTACTTTTGTGCCATTTTTATCATTGTCCTAGAGGAGAGAAAAATGTTTGTGTTTTTTGCATTAATCAACTTTCCTTGCCTTCTTGATTCACTTGTTTCTATTTAAGTTTAGTACCTCTTTTGGAAGACATGAAGTAACTGAATATTATTATGTATACATTATATAGCTAAATGTGTGTGTTCATTTTAAGTACATCAATGTTGTATGTATAGAAAAGAGAAACCTAAAAAAAAACGCAAAAGAAAAATGTACGATTTTTGTGGGCACCAAAGGTGCGACTCATGCGAATCCTAAAACTTCCTGCTTTACAAAACAAAAATACATACATATATACTATACTTATAAATATAAATTATATATACATAAATATATATATTGAAATTGGTAAACTACAATAAATGAAGTTATGTAAAAGTAAATATACATTGAGTTTGTTTTAATTAGGTAGCTTCGACACAACACTTATTTAAAGTTGAGGAGTTTTACCAATATTTCAATCTTTTTTTGAGAACAATTTTAGTTTGAATAACTTTAAGATTGCGGCTTATAAAATTTGTTTATTTTTAAAATAATAATAACAATAATCAAAAAAAGAGGTCATAGTTCTTTTAGCCTTTCAAGCTTAATTTGTAATAAAATATTGGCACTTGAAGCAAACGATTAGGAAATGTATTGTTTTAGAACAGCATTTAATTTCTGCTAAATAATTAAAATGACATTCAAATCCTTTCCAGCACTGGTTTTAATTCCTTAGATCATGGTTTGGGTCTGCTCTAAACGAACATGTTTGAGTACTAATAAAAAATATGGCCACCCAAAAAGGGCTGACGAGGCGTTTTGGTATTACGGGCAAAAAAACGGCGGCCACACTGCCGTGCCGGCAGGAAAATTGACAATTGAAGGAAAAGCTTAAAATTCGCAAAGGACATGGAGCTGGAACTGGACGTGGTGGACTCCCTGCAGGCGCTGGCCTACAAAGGACCCTGCCTGCAGCAGGAGAACCTCAGTCGCGCCCTGGACGCTGGAGTCGGAAGTCCGGAGCTGCGAGCGGTGATACATTGGCTGGCCCACGAACTGCACGTTCTCCGGAAAACCGATGAGCGTGTGAGTTCCGGCCGGAAGGATAACGATGAGTTTGCCTTCGAATTGTCCCTGCTGCTCACGGAGTTGGGCTGCCCATATCGCCGCTTGGTACAGGGAGCCATGGAGCAGCGCTTCCAGGACCGGGATTCGTTGGTCCAACTGCTGGAGTACCTCACATCCGAACTGATGACCACCAAGATGGTTCTGAAGTCCCAGCCCGTGGTGGGTCCACCCTGCAAACGCTCAAAAACCGAATCCAATGTCCAGCAAATTGTGGAAAGCCTAAGCAGGGATCTTCAACTGGGCGAGCTGCCCAAGAACATCAATTCGAAACTTCTTTTTGAGAAGATTACACCCCGTTTGGAGCAGTCCCTGAAGCAGACTAATCGCCAAGTGGTCAGCGAACCCCTGCTGAAAATGAAGAAGCCCCTGACAGATGGCCAGTGGCGCATGCTGGAGTCCCTGCATCGCGACCTGGAGGCGGAGTACAATCTGCGCCGCCAGATGATGACCACCCGACTGGAGGCCACCGTCCAGAGCTTCCAGTGGTCGGAGTCCATGCGCCAACGCTCCAATGAGATCATGGACCGCTTCAATCGCCAGATGAAGGAACTGGAGCAGCTCAAAGTGGGCGGAGAGCAGACGGACATGGCAGCCCTGCTGGCCGCTCGCTCGGATCTGGCCATCATTGAGAAGACCAGCTCGGCGAATGTGAGGAAGAACACGGCCTCGAAGATACAGAAGCATGTGATTGGACGGGTGCCAGATCGTGGTGGCCGGGCCAATGAGCACGCTCCTCCGCCACCAGAGATGCCCTCGTGGCAGCAGCAAAGGGCTAGTGGTCCTCCAGGAGGCGGACGAGGTGGCGGAGGTAATTTTAGGGGAGGAAGAGGAGGCGGTGGTGGAGGAAGAGGAGGAGGAGGAGGAGGAGGTGGCGGCGACGGACGAGGTGGCAACTGGCAGCAGCCTCAACAGCAGCAGTATCAGAACCAACACCAAAACCAACGAGATCGCAGCCGCGAAAGAAATGATCAGCAATGGATCAGCGGAAGTGGACGTGTCCAAGGAACAGGATGGAATCCGCAGGGCGGACGTGGTGGAGGAGGAGGAGGAGGTCGAGGAGGACAACGTGGCGGCTACCGATGATTCCTTTTTGCGATATCTAATTGATTGTAAGCCATCACAACGGAGACATAAAACGACTGATCCTCCTATAATCCATTAACATTAAACTTACCTTAACGGCACGAATAACCCAGTTTTATTTATTGCAAACCCGATTGAATGTGTTTATAATTGCAAATGGACAGCCATTTAAAAATAAACTATATATGTCATCTATTTGCCAGCAAATCTCGCGTGTCAATTGCGCTTTTGGGAATCTGGGTTAGGTGTTTCACTTTCAATGAGCCGGTGGTGAGCTAATTTATGTTTCTATTATTGTCAAATTAAATAGAACGACAGCTAATAAGGGCCAAAGGGTATAAGATTTAACTATTTGTGAAGCCGTTTCTATCATTCATTAGCTTAGACATACCTATTACTTAAAGAAAATGTTTTCCTAAAAACAGTATCTAACATAAAAAATTAATTTAAATTCAAATATTTCTTTAAAAATGATTTAAAATATAGTAAGGTTTTTTTTGGTAGTCGAGTTGCTTATGTAGGTTTTGCCATTGAAATAATTTTAAGTTAAATTGGGATATTCAACTAAGTAAAACCATATCTGTCAACACTTTGTCAAACAATATAGCGTGAAGATAATAGTAATTGGGATTTGGGTAAGGTTTACACTTTCAATGAGCAAATAATAAATTAGTCGTACCTTCATGCAGACGGGGGTTCAATTTATACCACTAACTTGTTGTAATCATTAAATAAATAAAGGGAATAATGATTTGTCAACCGCTTTTGAACATCTCAATCTTTAGGTGATCTTGCCCCCAATCGCCGCAAGAAGTACGCCCATGGGCCGGGTAACCAAGCATCAGACACACGCGACACTCGACTGCCATTAGCGACCAATCTAGTCATCAAATGTGCCGGCTATATATCTGTCTATATCGCCACCACTCCGGGCCACAGAGACGGCGACAATTAACGTGGTCAATCAGCGTGAAAACCATGTCGAAGTCATCATAGATGAGCCGAGTTCTGGGCGCATGGATCAGTTCAACCGAAGCCCCGGATCCGAGAGGTCTACCGTTCTCCACATTCGATTCGAAAATTATTATTTCAAGTCAAAAAGGCATAAAATGCTCGTTAAACTGATTCTGGCGTTGGTAATTGGCTATGGTGGCATTTTTGCGCCTGGCAGTGCACAAAATCTGCTGGATCGACTGCGTCCGGTGAATATGACCCGCTTCGATGATGGAATCAAAGTGGTTTCCGGCACCAAAGTGAAGCGGTACGAGCGGCTGACCGTGCCGCTCGGAGGTCCTGTGGGTATTCCAGGAGCTGCTGGACTCCTGGGACCTCTGCTGCCACCTCAACCTTCGTATTTGGGGTATACCTATGTGAGTATTGACCATGTTTTAGCACTCTTTTTTTTTTCGTTTTAATTTACAAACTAATTGCTAAATTGCACAGTCATTTAGCAAACCATTGATTATTTCTTTTGTGTGACGGTTTTCCCACAAAGTCCCAAACACAGTTATAATGAATAGAATTGTATTCCCCCTATTCACTTATTTTTCGCAACTAGTATTTAATTGTTTAATGATATTGGATTAGATACTAATTAGATATGATATGATACAGTTTTTAAAGGTACATTATGTATCATCATTTAAATTGTTTAATCAGTTTGATCTTGAATTATAGTTTTATACTTATTTAAGTTTATCAGACATATTTTATTTAAAAGTTATTTTAAATATTGTTCTGAGATAAGTTGATTTGGTATATACTTATACTTAAAAATATAAGAAAGTAGAAAACAGTTAGATTTAGTCAGTTCAGTGACTTAAGATCATGTCTGCCCACAAATAATTTACCTCCTTTTTTGGTTAACCATTATGTTCGACTCCTACTACTACCTTATCCTATAAAGCCCTATAAACTACTTCTATCATCCAATTCTTCCAGCAGTTGGTGCCCCAATGGCAGGCGGGTGCTAAGTTGGTGGGCGACGGGGAGGGTGCTAGCGTGGCCGGCATGATATCCTTTATTCAGCTTCCTTACAACTCGGACATCAAGGTGACAATTAATGTGACGGGATTACCACCTGGTAAGCATGCTCTGCATATCCACACCTTCGGAGACCTGAGCGATGGTTGCAAGTCCACGGGCGGGCAGTTTCCCAATAATTTCGTAAGGATTTTTTGTAACTCCTTATCTAGAATCATAAAAAAATATCTTAATTATCTATTCGCACAGCTCGGCAATGTGGACACCAAAGATGATGGCAGTATTTCGGCGGTTTTCCAGAGTATTTACCTCCAATTGTTTGGCATTAATGGAATCGTTGGACGCTCCTTTGTGATCCACAGCAAGGCAATTGATCTGAACACGGCTCTGAATGCGGAGGTCTTTTCCTCCTCCCTCCAGATAATGCCAAATCCCTTGGCCTATCAGAACGAGGAGAATTCTGTGGGTCCGGCAATTGCCTGTGGAGTTATAAGTCTTATGAGCACAACAGCCAGTTCGGTGGGTATGGCACCTGCAGCATCTGCGCAACCAGCAATGCAGGATGCGGAGATTTAACGTATATTCTTACACTAATCTTAATAAAATTTATTTTGTAACTCAACTGAGACTTTGATCATTGCCATTGATCGATATTTTGTTTTAGTTTATCTGGGAAAAATTACGTTTATTTCTATGGATTTTCCTTTCTTTTTTGATGCCTCACATTTTACATTGTATATAATAATTATATTACATAATACCCCCATTATTTTCATGTTACTATTATTATATGCAAGAATCAATGAAAGATTAAAAATCAACAATGATCTGTAAGCCACTTGAAATATATATATTTAGTCGGCGAATCTAAACTACCTATTTAACCACGTAATAGGTACATTAAACTCCTATAACTTTGATGGCTATCTCAAATTGGATGTTCCATATTCCACTATGTTCCCAACTGTTCAATACTTTTAAGCTTATCAAATTCAGCTCAGCTTTAATGGCTACTACGTGCGGCGCATGCGCAAAGGTCTGGGTCGCCCAATGGGCCGAAAACTTTCTTCGTGGACTGCCCGCGAATCGAGTGGTCAGTTGCCCGATGCGGTTCGCGATGTCCAAACGCGAAAGTAAAAGTTTTCCCAGCCAAGTGCTGATAGTACTACTAGTTGTGTTCTTCAATCAGGCTCAATCGGAGTCCTTAAGCAAGGAGTTTCCGCAGGCCAAGTTCGAATGGCCCTCATTTGGCTGGATGCGCAATAAGACCACCAAAGGTACGCCCTCTCTGGACCTAAAAAATGACTACAGTCAAATGGAGCTGGCCAACTTCGGGGACTTTGATCGTCATCCCTGCAGAAGGGTTTGCCAGCAGGGCCAAACGCAGAGCTGCTACTACCAACTGGTGGTGCACAATTACCAAAGACTGGGACCCGAGTGTCAGCGATGTCAGTTCGATGAGAGGGCCTGTGCGGCGGAACATTGCATTTTTGGCGATGGAGTGGCCAATCCCGTGATGGCTGTCAATCGCATGGTTCCAGGACCTCCCATTGAGCTCTGTGAGAATGATACAGTGGTGGTTGATGTCCTTAATTACCTGGGTGAGCCCACAGCGATGCACTGGCATGGCATTCATATGCACCGAACGCCCGAAATGGATGGAGCCCCGTTCATCACCCAATACCCATTGCAACCTGGCGAAGTGCAGCGCTATGAGTTCCAGGCGGATCGCAGTGGCTCGCTGTGGTATCACAGCCATGTGGGCTGGCAGCGAGGATTTGGAGTGGCTGGTGCCTTGATAGTTCGCCAAACGCGACAGGAGAACCAGCACTCGCAGCTCTACGATTACGACCTGGTGGAGCACACCCTGATGATCCAGGACATCTTCTACGAGTACAACCTGCAGGACGTGCGCAATATCCTAGTAAATGGCAAGGGGCGCAATCATCTCAGTCAGCTGCCAGACAACGACAATCGTCATCGGTACGAGAGACTTAGGGTAACGCCTGGCTATCGCTATAGAATGAGGGTCATACTCAATGGTATAGCCAACTGCCCCGTGGAGTTTTCCATCGAACAGCACAAGCTATTGATCATCAGCACCGATGGCAATGACATCGAACCCGTTCTGGCCGATGGCTTCTTCTTGACCTCCGCGGAGCGTTTTGATTTCGTCTTGGAGGCCAGCCAGTATGCGAAGAACTATTGGATCAGGGTTCGTGGCTATGAGCAGTGCGAGGGACGCAACCTCTATCAGGGAGCTGTGCTCAGCTACCGTGGGTCAACTCGTGCCGAGCTGCCACAGGGTAATATCCTGGATAAGCCAAGTAGTAGGTCTGCAGAAGATGATCTGTTATTGGTCAATGATTTCCGCTACAAGCCCTCGAATTCCTCGAATGCATCATCGCTTCGACTATCCTTGGACAAGGATAACAACGTAGGCACTGTGGCTTTGCGTTCCGTGGAACCAGTGCCCTGGACTCGTTACACCAAGTTCCTAACACATTACTCCAGTTTCGGTTCGCGCACGGCTCCCAATGGCGAGCTCCTCTTTCAGATCGACGAAGTGTCGTACAATTCGCCGGGAATATCCTTGCTGCAGGGCAGGCATCTATACCAGGACGATGGCTACTTCTGCAACAAGAGCTCCCTGGCTGCAGAGGGGCGCAATTGCGAAAGAGAACTTTGCGAGTGTGTCCATGTGCTGCGACTGCCGGCCTATCGACCTCTGGAAATGGTGGTGGCCAACTATCTGGACAGCACGCATCCATTCCACATACACGGCTTCACATTTCGGCTGGTCGGTCAAGGAGTGTTGGGCAATCTCAACGATCTGCGCAACGTAAGTTGTTTTTACCTAATTTTTTTTTTTGGTTTCTTTTGATTTGATCAGTAAAAACAAAAGTAATTGTTTATTTATTACCCTGTGCGAGCTGTTGTATTCCATCCTCTTTTCCTCTATATGTAGGCCTGTGTACATATAAGTGCGTTACATAGATATACGTAACTTTGTACAACGGCTTAAAATGTGTTCACAGTGACCAATGTGGTGAATCGACGTTCTGAAAATAAAACTTCATCGATTCATTCGAAACACAAACAAATTTACTGCAAAAAATGTTTTTTTCAATACATATTGCCTCTTTCTTTAATGAGACATTTTTTGGTGTTTTATTTATTGCCTTTGTTGGGTTTCTGGAAATACAAAAAATCAAATAAAATGCTTGGAAATCCTGTTTACTATTGGAACGAACAAATAACTGATTACGAAGTTCATGGAAAAAGTAAGCGTTTTTAAAGCAGATTGGCTCTTTTTTCCAAGAAAAATGTTGCCCTTTTGTTAATTGTCATATTTTTGTTTAAATATTTAAGAACAAGAATACTTTTTTTTTTAAATATTTAATCATAATATTAAATTCAAAGCATCTTAAAATGCATGACTTAATATTAAAATTTTATATATATGTGCATGCATAAATGCATTTTATTAAAGTAAAATATATGGTTAAATTTAAATTCAATTTTTATGTAAAATAAAAATGTGTAAAATATTTTAAAATGTTCATATTTTAAATAACTAAAAATTGCAATGAATGAAAATCAAAGCGTAAAAAATATAAATCGAGTGCAAAATATTCTGACTTAATACTTTCTTATTACCGGTGCAAGAAAAATATTTGAAAAGAGAACTAGTGGCACATAATGGTTTAATTTAATACATTATTATTTTAACATAAACGTTTGTTTGCCTCAAACAATATTTTACTAATAATTCTTGACCATATCCTTTCAGATCCGGGAACTAGATCGCAGAGGACGTCTTTCTCGTTTATCGGACGACAGCTTCGCCGTCGCCAAGGATACGGTGCAAATTCCAGGTCTAGGATATATTATTGTCCGCTTCATCTCGAACAATCCTGGATTTTGGCTATATCATTGCCATGTTGAAGCACATGCGGTCCAAGGAATGGTTGCTGTCCTTAAAATCGGCGAAGATCACCAGATGAAAAACATTCCGGCACGTGTGCGCTGTTAAGGCTAAAGGTTACCTTATTTTGCAAATATAATTTGGGTTACACATTTATATATGAGAGCTTATAAAAAATACATCAATTAATATTTATAATAATTTATATAAAACCAAAAATGTTTTTTAGTTTGGTTGACTGTTTGTCCAATTCTAATCTGTAACCTCCTTAAATCTCAGTTGACCATATATAAGTGGGTCAACCCACTGGTTCGAGAGTCATAAACAAATTGAGGTTTCCGAAAAATAACTCATTGTTTCCAAAAACTAATCGCATTCTTCAGGGGGCTTGACTTATCATTTATTTAAGCCACTTGAGCAACAGGTTTGTTAATCTAAGGTTTAAGATTAAGAAGCCATTTTTTAGGTTCAACAAGGGGAGGCTATATATTTTATGACCTTTTCTTATACATGGTAAATTTTCTTTTTTCTCTAAGATCTAATGAGTGTATTATGTTTGTCGATTGAAGAACAAATCCGATAGAACCTGTTCAACATTAAAGAGTGGCTACTTGTGGATGTCTAAGCTACATCCGTTTAAGATAAGATATGGTGTGATTTGTTTGTATTTGTAATATAAACTATCATAACTTCAGAACTAAACTAGTTGAAAGAGTTGGACTCTGCCTTAGCACGATTGTTGGAAAGAAGAGCACCTTAAGCAACTGTTTCCAGGAAAATGCCCACCAAGGCAGCGCAGACACCGATGTGAAACTTAGACATTTTGCATCTAAACTACAGCAAAAATTAAAAAAACCAGTCCCTTATAAATTCGATAAGAACCCAATTGAGCCAATAAAGTGGGCATAAACTCAAGAGGTGAGAATATCATAAACTTTCTTTCACACAAACACCAATGTGAGTTACCATTAATATTACTGCAATTATTTAAATTCTGATAACATATTTTTAATTTTATTATTAATATTATAATACCGATATCATTTACATGTTTACAAAATATTTTCCTGAATGAATAATAAGAAAATTAAAAATTAAAAATTTAAAACGGTTATAAAACTTGAGATTAGCTGGAATGTTTTTTTTTTAGCGAAGGAGCTCATTTTTAAGTGTACATTATATTATTAAAATTGAGAAAAAAAAACAGTGGTTAGCATAAAGCGAAAACAAATCATAAATTCCACTGGGTTCATAAAAACTTCGGTGGGAAATCCATTTTGAACAATTACTTTTCTGCTCGAGCTACACACAAATTTTCCCCCGTGCTTGTATGTGAAAATCTTTATGACACTCCTACCACTTAAGATTATACCCATTTAACTGGCTAATTAGACTGGTCGGTTCATATCAATATCACTTTACTCAAGTGGCTAGAGTTAGTCGTTATAAGCACCTGGTTCTCCGAATTTTCGCACTAGTTCTGTGGCAAAATGTCTAAACTACACATCAGAGTCTGTGCTTCCTGGTTGCTGTGCTTTTTCCTGGGGGCAATCGTCCAAAGTGCTCCACTTTCCAACGATCCTGCAGAGATCACCGACTTTTATGCGTTGTTTAACAATCCTGATGCACATTTGACTTTGACCGATGGCCCTGAAACCGTAAGTAATACTTATTATTTTTTAAGGCTACGGCTTTTAATGATATATAAGCTTCTTATCAACTCAATTGAATTAAATCTGATTGCAGACTTATTTTATCGAGGAGCATGGTTACCCAGCGGAGCGGCATTATGTTCAGACCGAAGATGGCTACATAATCAGCCTCTTCCGCATTCCCTACTCGCATAACCTGAAGAACCAGGATGAAAAGAGACCCATTGCCTTCATACAGCACGGCCTCTTTGGCAGCTCCGATGGATGGCCAGTTTTGGGCCCCAATGATGGACTTCCCTTCCTGCTTTCCGATGCCGGCTACGATGTTTGGATGGGCAACGCTCGGGGAACCAGATACTCTAGGAACCACACCACCCTCTCCACAAAACACCCGAACTTCTGGCGCTTCAGTTGGCACGAGATCGGGTACTATGACATCGCCGCTGCCATAGATTACACCTTGTCCACGGAGAATGGAAAGGGTCAGGAGGGCATCCACTATGTGGGTCACTCACAGGGCACAACGGTTATGTTCGTCCTGATGTCCTCCAGACCGGAATATAACAAGAAGATCAAGACGGCGCATATGCTGGCTCCAGTGGCCTTTATGGACCACATGGACGACTTCATGGTCAATACACTGTCTCCCTATCTGGGCTTTAGCAATGCATACTCGACAGTTTTCTGCTCCCAGGAGTTTTTGCCCCACAACGACTTTGTTCTAGCCCTTATGTATAGTGTTTGTCTCCCAGGATCGATTGTTTCCAGCTTTTGTAGCAGCAGTGATGAGACAACTGTTGAGCTGGGGAGAACTAATACGGTAGGTTTAAACTATATCTTTATCTCTTTAGTAACTAATAACATAATATTTTTGTACAGACCGCCAGTTCCTTGACATTTGGTTTGTCGCCCGCTGGTGTGTCCACAGATCAAATCCTTCACTACATGCAAGAGCATCAATCAGGACACTTCCGGCAGTTTGACTTTGGCACCAAAAAGAACCTTAAGATGTACGGAACCGAAACTCCACACGATTATCCCACCGAGCTGATTACAACCGAAATGCACCTGTGGTATTCGGATAACGATGAGATGTCTGCAGTTGAGGATGTTCTAAGGGTGGCCGCAACTTTGCCCAACAAGGTGATGCACCATATGGAGGATCCCCTGTGGGACCATATGGACTTTCAATACAACTGGGAGGTGCGACAGTTAATCAATGATCCGATTATAGCCATTATGAACGAGTACGAGGCAAAGTGATACGGACGGAGTCCAATTGTTTAATATAGTTTTAGTGTTAATTGCACATATTTAATTTATGTTTGCGTAAATGCAAACAGTACCTATCGTATCTTATCATTAACGGATGCAGTTCAGACATTCTCAAAAAGGCAAACTTTATAATTAAAAATCAGTGATCGGATTTATACTTAATACTCGACACTGGACTTTCACCATATTCATTTTAAGTTCATTACATCCTTGCCAACTTCTGTTATCAAAAATACTCCTCCCATACACAAGTAGAGTTTATAAATTATACAACTACCACTCTTTAAATCTAAAAATGGCTTTATAATCTAAAACATTCGATGGGGGTAATCTTAGATTATCGCAACTGTTCTTCAAGTGCCTTTTCATAGCCGATAAGTTAAGCTCATTGAAGCACGCCAAATTACGTTTTTAGTTGTTCCTATCGTGACTTTTCATATTGCCAACGTAAATTGAGTATGTGTTAATCTCGGTTAAACACAATATTTTAATCAACTGAGATTTTATAAGGAAAGAAACTTCAATTGTCTTAGGTATTTTTTATACTGGTTACTTTTCTAATTTTAAAGTTAAAGTAGCCTTTGATCTGTTAATCCCAATTTTATAACATTTAGATTGGCGCTCTTCTTCAATAATGTATTATCTTGACAGTCTAAATAAAAATAATCAAACCACCGATAGTAAGAGCTACTTAAAAGTAAACCACTCCCAGGGAACTCTACAAAAGCTGAAAGTCATGTGCTAGCCAACGATCAGTTGGCATCAGATCGTCGGAAACACAAGTATTATGTACCAACCTGTGGTTGTTTTATTAACCCTGGCTACTCTGGCCTTGGGAAGCTATTCGGCAGCAGTGGTTGGACCCATTGATTTCTACAAGCTATACGATAATCCAGAGGCTCACTTAGCCCTCAAGGATAAAGCGACTACGGTAAGAAAATTTGTGGAAGTGGCATGTGTGAGGTTGATATTTGTAGAAGAGAGAAACTGAAGACATTTATTTCAATTAATTAAAAATAGGTTTATTATCGTTTATAATATTTCTTCAAATATAGGAAGAACCACTTCTTTGTGAAAGAAATTAAAATTTAAGGTATTTATGGGGATAAACATGAAAATATATATTTTATTTTATTTTATTCACAGGCCGATCGCACTGCCTTGCATGGATATCCTTCGGAGCACCACCACATTCCCACCAAAGATGGTTATGTCCTGGGAGTGTTCCGTATTCCCTACTCCCATAAGTTGCAGAACCAGAATGCAAAGCGACCCATTGTGTTCCTTCAGCATGGACTGGGGAGCTGCTCAGATGCCTGGATTTTGCAAGGACCCAATGATAGTCTGCCATATATGTTGGCTGATGCAGGATACGATGTGTGGATGGGCAATGCTCGAGGCACTTCCTATTCCAGAAACCACACGAAACTCTCCCCGGACCACCCAACATTCTGGCAATTTAGTTGGCATGAGATCGCCATCTACGATATAACCGCCATTATTGATTATGCCCTGAATACGGAAAATGGCAAGGGTCAGGATGCCATCCACTATGTGGGCCATTCGCAGGGAACTACGGTCTTCTTTGCCCTGATGTCCTGGCTACCGGAATATAATGACAAAATCAAGACCGCCCACTTGTTTGCCCCGGTGGCAGTCATGAAGAATTTGTCCAGTCGATTGGTGCGCTCCGTCGGTCCCTATTTGGGCCATAAGAACGCCTATTCGACACTTTTTGGCTCTCAGGAATTCCTGCCGCATAATGAGTTCGTTATGGCCCTGTTCTTCAATATCTGTCAGCCGGATTTTATGCTGCGTCCGGTTTGCGAAGGTGCCGTGGAGAAACTCTACGCCGGAGGTCGTGTCAACATGGTGGGTTTACTCTTCATAAGTATATTGAAAAAATTAGTAGTTATATTATTTTAATTTTATTTTAATCAGTCTGCTATGCCGGAAGCCATGGCCACACATCCTGCGGGCTGTTCCACGGATCAAATGCTGCACTACCTGCAGGAGCAGCAATCGGGCTACTTCCGACAATTTGACCACGGCACCAAGAAGAATCTGGAACTATACGGATCCGAGGATCCTCCAGAGTATCCCGTGGAGCAAATCAAATCCCTGGTGCACTTGTGGTACGCAGAGAGCGATGACCTGGCCGCTGTGGAGGATGTGGAGGCCATAGCCGAACGACTTCCCAATAAGGTGATGCATTTCATGGAGGACCCAGAGTGGAACCATGGCGATTTCGCTTTGAATCGGGAGGTTCGCGAGTATGTCAACGAGCCTGTAATTGCCATAATGGAGGAATACGAGTTAAAGAACAGTGGATCGTGATTAAAAGGTTCGCTTATCTTACGAAAACATTATTAGCGTGATTTATTTTAAGTTAGCCCGATAAGTTAGACAAACCTAATCGAACTTTATTTACACAGACAAAAACAAACTGAAAATGATTTATATTAAATGTTTAACAAAACTCAGACAGTGGGAAAACGATTTGCTATGGAACAAAAGTTGTTTTTGAATTAATAAAAAGAGGATACGTAAAATGAAGGCAGAAAAGAGCTCGTTATTAGAAGTTCGATGGTACGTTAGTACATTTGTGAGTCGCCACTGGGAAAAACGGTTGAAAACAATTGTTAAAAAAATCAAAAACCGCTTAGAAAATCATGGTAAAAACAGAACGTCCTGTTATGAATTATGAATGAACAAATAATTAAAACTTTGTTGCCCTGTGTAATCAATGCTGCTGCATTTTAATACAAGCTGATCAACACTCGGTTGTTGATTCATGGACTTTGATTCAGGGCTTTGATTATTTAATATAAATTTATATTCCCTCCTCAACCTTTATTATATATATTTTATAATTTTGTATCACTTCTTTTTAATTGCTTAAATATAACACACACATCGACATTTCGAGAAGAGCTGATGGAGGCACACAATTAAGAATAAGCAGCTCAGAATTCTCGTTTTACTTGGAACTAATACTCATAAATGCCACATTTTGAAATGTCCGTGAGGTTATCAATGGATTCATTATCACTAAAATATATAATTGTGTATTTCGCATCTCTTTGGCATCGTCGTTTGCTTCAGTCTTTAAATATTCTGCTCCGTCGACAGTCAGCTGCAGTCATCCGTGTAAAGGAAAAAAAGAACGAAAATGAAGTGTCTTTCAGTCGTTCTGATTTTCTGGGCTTTTTGGCTAATTGATGGTGCAAGTAAAAAATCGGACGACATTAAAATAGTAACTTTTGTGAATATAAGTAACGGCGTTCGGCGTGTTGATCTTTTGGAAAAAAGTCTAACCTTATCGGAAGCAAGGAATTATTTAAATATGACTTCACCAAATATATTTTATAATCATACCGAAGAAAAAATAAATGGAGTAGATGTGCAAATTTATGATCCAATAAGTGTATCACTAGAAAAAAACATCATAATCAATGATATCATTAATGGTAAAGACAACATTTGTTTCGGAATCTTGCAACATATTTTGGATGTAATACATATATCCGGTGAAACAGATGCAAGACGGTTAAAAGTTGAGCCTACTTGGCTGGATGAGACGCTTGCAGAATTTCGAGTGAGATTAGGACAGTTTGGATTCGGCCTGGACGATGCATTTTACGCTAAAATTGACAAAACGTATTCAGCTATATTCAACGAAAGTGCACACACCCTAAAAGAAATAATAATGAACAAAAAGGTTTATATTGGTACCGCACACGAAAAGATCTCGAGATTCCTGTTCGGTGTAAACATAAATACCAAGAGAGATTTAGTCACGTGCAATTTTAAAGTGGCACATTTAAAAAAAACTGTGACCCCAAGAAAAGTATCATTTGCTGGTTTCCAGTCCAAATTTACATCTAGTTTTCAAGAACTGAAGGCGATGCAGTCAGGTGTTACGGACACATCGGTTTCTGCGAGCGGAAGTGGTTTTTTCGGACTCTTTTCTGTTTCAGCCAGTTACGAACAAAGTAACAGTCACAAGAATTCACATTCGCGTCAGATGTATACGTCTTACAATTTTGCTTCTTACGTTATCGAGAAACAAGAAATCGAAATGACGCAAAACGATTTGCAAATAAGCAACGTATTCTACACCGATCTTCAGAGTTGTTTGGAGCCGGGTCAGTCGCAAGCACTGAAGGCTAGAAAAATAGTTGAAGTTTTGCAGAAGTATGGATGGTTTCTACCGATCCACTTCAAAACTGGAGGTGCATTCCGAGAATATAAAAGCTCACAAGTAAGCAGCTACGAAGAAGCAAAAGAAAAGAGCAATAGATTCGCCGCAGAATTCAAAGCCGGACTACAGTTCAATGGCATTGGTGCAGAAGCTGGTTTTAAACACGGTTCAGAAACACATTCGCAAGACGAAAGCCGACAAAAGAGTGAAAACGAGGAAAGTGTACGAACTAGCGTAGGCGGGGATGGTACAGCATTCACAATTGAAGCGTTTGGGAATTCACTTAAGGAACCAGAAAACTGGAAAATTATAGAGCATAAACGACTTCTTCCGACTCTTATGTTACTATATGGTTACAACAATTGGTCGATGTCCCAAATCATGAAACTCCTGTCAGATTATCGCACGCAACTTCAATATTTAGCGGAAGGTGTCAACATAAGAAAATATGCTCAGATCATCGAGCAAATGTTGCAGGGAAAATAGAATTCGTGTGTTCAATGGCCTGAGGCCATGGATAATTAATTGTATCTCATTATTTTAAAACATTCCTTATATTCAAAGTCATGCTTAAACAAAAACATTTTGTAACTACCAAAAAATATTGTTTAAATAAATTTTTTTTTTTGTGTACACTGCATTGTAATTGTTGTATATATTGTATATCAATAAACTAGATTTTGGTAATTAATGACTGTACGTTGTTTTCTGTTGTTTACTTTTTAAACATTTTTAGTTATTAGCGTGGACAATCTACACTAACCGCCTAACCTGTACTGGATAATTGAAGGAATGGATTATTTATGACGATGATCAAGTCGATTTCAAGAACACCCAGAGAAAAGTTCTTATATTTTGAAAAAAAATGTCAAAAAATATTCTCCAAATATCTATATTTTGTGTACAATTTTATCAATAAACTGTTTTTTTTCTTCAAGAAATTTTCAGTCATAAACGTGAACAATGTGCATTGATTTTCAAACCAATACTGGATAATTAATGGAAAAATGAATTATGGGTGGTGATCAACTCGAATTTAAATAACATTAGAGGTAAAATTACCAATTAAGAAAATTAGATTTTTAAGGCACGCTGCACTAAAAAATGCTTGTGAAGATACAAAGCTTAAATAGTTTTGATGAAACGGGTCGTAGGAGGAAATTTAAATTTAATTTAAGAAATTTTGTATGTTGGCAGTGTGTGTTTTGTGTTGTTAGTCGGAACTGCAATGTTCGTACTATTCAATAAAAAAATATATTTTTTATAGCTATTTTACAACTTAACTTCTTCGTGGGTATTTAGTTCTTGTTGGTTTGACTATCAATTGTTATCTGTCAGTTATTTCTTCTGGAAACAAACAGGATGCTGTTAGGCCAAAGGTTGGAAATAATCAAATCATGTACTTGCGTCATGCAGTTAAAATTAAATTCGTTGAATTACATGTGTTACTGTGTTATCAGTAGCGATAGACTGGGTTTTCCCTCATTTTTATTCCTTATATGCAATTGTTAAACTAAATTGCAACACAAAACATTTTGGGTCGTAACCTCAATTGCTAAATTTCTGTCGAGTTTTTAGCAATTCAAAGATTTAGTCGTATAGGAAATACAAAAACTGATTGCTGTTTTGAAAGATTTTTTCGATAAGTGAACACCCAAAAACACTGCCGTACAAATCTTTGTCAATTTAATTGGTTTGGATAAATGCACTTCGAGAAAAATATGATAATATTTGAATGTCACATAATATTTATAATCATAACATACGTAAATTTATAACATATTAATAGAATATTTTGATAAAATATATAGTTCTAGGTTCTGAACACAATATAAAACAAGAAGGAAAGCAAACTTCGGCAAGCCGAAGTTCATATACCCTTGCAGCTATTGCATTAATTAAATACTTTTGAAAACATTTAAATTATGATTTACTTAAGTATGTGCTAAAAAAAAACATTGAAACTATGATGATTTGCAGCTCAATTATTAGATAGTTATTTTTATATATTTTTATTATTTCTATGGGAGCTATATGCTATAGACGTCCGATTTTGATAAAATTTATACCATAATTCTGAAATAATTAAACATTGCTATATGTCGAAGAACTAAACAAAAAATTAAAAAACAGAAAAGTTATAATTTTTTTTCATTTATTTTTCCGATTGTTCCTATGGGAGCTATATGCTATAGTCGTCCGATTTTGATGAAATTAAAACCGTAATTCTGAAATATTAAACCATTACTATATCTCGAAGAACTAAACAAAAAATTAAAAAACAGCAGTTATAATTTTTTTTTCATTTATTTTTCCGATTGTTCCTATGGGAGCTATATGCTATAGTCGTCCGATTTTGATGAAATTTAAACCGTAAATCGAAAATATTTTACCATTACTATATGTCGAAGAACTAAACAAAAAATTAAAAAACAGCAAAGTTATAATTTTTTTTCATTTATTTTTCCGATTGTTCCTATGGGAGCTATATGCTATAGTCGTCAGATCCGGCTCGTTCCGACTTATATACTACCTGCAATAGAAAGACAACTTTTGGGAAAGTTTCATGCAGATAGCTTTAAAACTGAGAGACTAGTTTGCATATAAACGGACGGACAGACGGACAGACGGACGGACAGACGGACATGGCTAGATCGACTCTACTAGTGATGCTGATCAAGAATATATATACTTTATAGGGTCGGAAACGTCTCCTTCACTGCGTTGCAAACTTCTGACTGAAATTATAATACCCTCTGCAAGGGTATAAATATAGTTAGGGCAAACCAGCGATAGATAATCAAATTTAAACACAACAAAAAACAGAAATTTATCAGTTGGGCCGTATTTTTTCTATGGCAGTTATGGAATATAGCCGTCCGATATCATTTGTACCGACTTTTTGGCTTGATATATACATAGAATAGTTCAGTGCAATCGAGAACCAAATCAGCGTAGGTTAAAAAAAGGCTTTATAAAAAAACCAATATACATCGCTGAAATCTGCTTTTTGGGTTAGCCTAAAGAAGTAATTAAAAAGCCAAGTTGGGAATGGAATTTTACCGTCAGTCGAGCAAATTAGACAATTTCTAACCACAAAAGTTGGTCCCAAAGTCCCTCGGTATGGGCCAAAATCATTGTTAATGCAGAAATAGGAAAGAAGAGGTCGAAGAAAGCTTACCGAAGCCCTAATAGATTATCGCTAGCCGAACAAAATTGCTCTTTTTCTAATCTCCCGAAAATAAGTGGGAACTACCAATGCCAAAGTTGTTGGCATAGGTCAGTAGTTTTTTTCGTCGCGTGTATGTTACGCAGGTCTTTACATTTCGCCGCGGAAAAGCAAAATAATGCCTTAATGAACTAAAATTTGTCCGAAAGTGAAAGAAACTATGCAGAGAATTGGCTAGAATATATTATTTTCAGTGTATTTTTTGACCCCTTAACATGGTCGTGAAGATATGTACATATATATATATGAATAAATGCGAGAAAGAATGGAAAAAGGGTTGTGCACAAACTACCACAACGACTTTTAATTTTGTTTCTGTGAAAAAAAATTAAAAAAGGGAATGCCAAATTTTTTTTATTGCCACAGTGGGGCATGCAAGAGAAAAACATGCAAATCATTTAATTTTCAGCATCATTAGTGGACATGGAAGCTCTTTCGTCGACGGATTCAGGCATCCCGGTTCTAAATGCATCATTAAACCTATAAAAGAAAAAGTTAAATGATGGGAGCTTTATGATGTAGTCGTCCGATATGGCTACTTATTTTTAAAGTTATTGAAAAACCTACTTTTGTATTAAATAACTTTTGTGACTTTGTTGAAAATGATACAAATTTTTGGTGTATGTATTACATGTATTACAAGATTTAATTTATTGATTATTATACAATAATTGCTCAATATTTGTTGAATATTCTCGGACGTTGATATCAGCTTCTTCATTCTGCAGGTCAATACGGAATTCCGACAGGAGTTTGATACAAAGGGATAAAATCGAATTATTATAATTTTTTAGTAACAAAAGTGTTGGTAGTAGACGTTTGTATTGAACAATTTTCCATTGTTTTCGATCACGCAAAGTTTCCTCTAACATATCGGTGGTCATGTTTTCGTTGATTTGCTGAAAACGTTTGCACCATGGCGGACTTTTTTGGGTAACATTTGCTTCACGCTTTACCGCCAGTTTAAAACAATTTATTAAGTTCATAGCATTGCCTTTCGCTTCTTCTGGGTTACTTATTGTTTTGCTATCGGTAACGTAGAAAGTCCCGCCAATCTTAAAATGCAGTGGTACATACCATCCGTATTTTTGTAAAATTGCAAGTAATTTCCTAGCCTTTGATAGATTCAAACTACTTGATGACAACGCCCTTTGAATCTCATCGTAAAATTCTCCATTTATAATTAGACCGTCTTGGGCAATTTTGATAGCTTGTTTTTCAATGACATATCTAGCGATACTGTAGGAAATGGTAGATTGACCGCTACTGTACGTGTTCTGTTGAGTGGCTGAATAGCCCAAAATTTTGCCGTAGTTTGCTGACCTGTCAGCTATGCGTAATTTGAACAGTTCGAATTCGTTGGAATCGAAAGTGTAATTCCAATTGAAACCAGGTACATTCACTTGGCGAATATGCGGAGAACTCTTGAAATCTGCTACTGTGTGATTCGTCATCACAAGTTGTCCATCTAAATCTTTTTTTAAACCTTTAAAATATTTCTTGATGCTGTCGGAATCGAAATAAACGTTTTTGACTGCCTTGACGACGCGATCATCTTCGTTCAAATTCTTTAAGAGATCACTGATACTGGTTATATTTTCAGCTGTAATGGGCGATGAATTATTGTCCGAAGCCACTTGTGCACTTTTTATTTGTGTAAATGCGAAAAGGAAGCAGACTACTTGGACGTACTTCATGTTAGCTTGCTTTGGAAACGTCTACTGACGACTTAAACGTTTGAAACAGCTAATATAAAGAATGGCGGATGACAAAAATATATTCGAAAAAAGCTGTATATTTATTATATTGTTGATAGCTGTACACCCAAAAAAAAAACTGAAAGTTTATTTTTAATAAAAATAAACTACAGACGGTATAAGTATTATTTAAATACTAAATATTATAACAGCTACATTTTAGTTTAATTTTTACACCGAAGAGTCTAAAGCTGTTGTCTTAGGTCTAGTTTGTATGATTTGATACTTTCGTGGTGTTAGTTTAATACTTTAATACCAATAGTCTACAATTTTTGAAACAATAGTTTTGTTTCAATGACGACTTTGTTTTAGGTGTAGCGAAAATGTACAACAAGCTACTCCACAATATATTTATGTGATTAAAAGAAAAGTCGTATTGTCGCGGCTACATATGTACATCCGTCATTTATTGTCGTTGATAATAGTAGTAAAAATATATATATATATATATATATATATAAATTGTCGATTATGCATAATACATACATCATATATATACTTAACACACAATTCATATATGTCTTAACGACTTGTTTTGTATTATATATATATATATATTCATATATGAATTGTGTGTTAAGTATATATATATATATATATATATATATATATATAATACAAAACAAGTCGTTAAGACATATATAAATTGTGTGTTAAGTATATATGATGTATGTATTATGCATAATCGACAATTCATATCAGTCGTAGCGACCAATTTTTCTACGAATCCGTGTCCAGTAAATACAGACTTATATTTTCCGAGTATACAGAATATAAAAGTTAGGAACAATCGGAAAATAAAAAAAAAATTTTAAAACATGTTAACTTCTCTATTATTTCAATTTTTATTTTGAATTCTTTTGAATATAGTAATGGTTTATTTAAATATAATAATTGAGCTGAAAATACATATACACATTTAAATCAAAATTAAAATGTTTTTATGAGTATTAATTTTTACCAATAGCTGCCAGGGTATATTTAAAATTTGGCTTGCCGAATTGTTTAGTCGTCAGTATAGTCTTAAAGGTATCTTCTAATTATCGTTATAAAATTTTTTTTTTTTTGGGCGCCGGAGTGAATTTAATGATCTGCATCAAACTGTCTGTCCGAACTTAGTTCTGTTAGTTAAATCTATAACAAATTACTAAATAATAATAATACAAGAATTACATTCATAGCGATTGTTGGTATTGATAAGTTAATCACGAAAAATTGATGCTTCAATTAATGTCATATAAACCCTGCTTATTAAACTGACACTCACAGATTTTTTTCGGTGTGGGAAAATTTCACTAACACCAACAGCGATTGACTTTTGAACCAGTGATAAGTCTACAAAATAAAATTCACAGTCTGAATTCCGCAAACTGAATGATCGTGCTGTCAACTTTGCCATTTTATGTATAGCATGTACGAATATGATGACTGTCTCAGATGGTCAAGTATAAATCATCTGGCGAAGAATTAACAAATTCAGTGCGTTACCAGACGGACGAGTACGAAGATGTTGTTGGTAAATTTATTACTGCTAATATCGGCAACGAATGCACTTAAAGTGACACTAATAGACGGGAACGAAGAAAGAACCATCGAAATTGAGTTCGATACAAACAAATACGTAAATTTAGTTCGCGAAAAAATAATTTCGAAAGGATTTATCGGTAATACAAGTGAAACGCATGATTGGAGAATATGGAACGATGGTCATCTATTGGATGTCTATTATGAGCCAAGAATAAGTGTTAGAAATATTCTCGCTGAAGGCGGTGACCGAATAATCTTTCGCAACACAAAAAACAAAATAAATCCACTGAATATACGAATTGGCGATAAGGCAATACGAACCATCATGATCAACTGGGACGAAAAACTGAGCAAGGTTCGCGAACACCTGAATAAGCATGGCCTTTTAGGTTCGCATTTGGAAAACTGTGTGGAATGGAAATTTCTTATACGCGGCAGAGAGTATGTAACTGATGAATCACAATGGACAATAGTGCAGCATCTGGAAAACATCAAACAAACAAATCAGCTTCAAATGACTGACGTTTACACACAAGAAAGTTATACGCAGCTTTACGTATACGCAGGTTTAAGAAGTTTAGTTTTACCGAAAATCTCACCCGCCATGAATCTTTTTAAGTTGCAGTCATTGCTATCTGGAGTAGGCACCTGCTACGGAAAAAATTACGATTTTTTGGACAACGACTGGCTAGCATTAAAAAAAACTGCAAATCTGGCCGACTTGAGGTTGTCTAATCCAAATATGCAAATCTCTCCAGATCTTATATTTGCGCCGGATGAGGCAAAATTTTCAACAATCAGAAACGCAACCTTCAAATCGCGCAACGGTAGATATGGCATCGAATATGTGAGCAAAACGTCTAAAAAAAGGAACATTATTGGCGAAGTTGTCGCGCAATACAGCAGAAGTCATTCACCAAGAGAAAAATACATATTGCCGGGGAAAATGCAATGAAGGTGTTATTATTGATCCAGTCATGTTGGATAATGTACAGTCAACAAGCACTGCGGTTGTATTCACATCAAGAGTGGTCGTATGTCAAGCTGGAACTGCGTTGCGGTTCACAATCGACACTGAGCCGAGAACACCTTTTTGGATTACAATTAAACATGACATATCCGGTGAAGTTTTTGTAAATACTCGGGGGGATTATGGTCACCAGAGTTATTGGTCAAAGGGTTATCAAAATATTGTCGCCGAATCGCATGTGATAACTGAAGAAGCAGATTTGTTGAAAGCCGGGTACATGCCTACGTTTGTTGCGGAAGTCTATGAACTGTTGAAGCCCAATAACCGACGTCGACGCGATGTAGGGGACCAAATCACCTTGCCAGATGGGTCAACTAATGACGGACACCTGATAGGAAGTGGTAGTGCACACACGGGGCCTGGGACCGATTTTGGATTTAAGCCAGGCAAATTAATGATGGAGGTTCGATTTATGCTACTGACCTTCAAAGATGCGCAAACAGCTCAAGAAATAATGGGACGCGGGGTCAGTAGGCTTCAAACTGATCTTCTATGACGTTCCAACTTTTAGTGTTGGAGATGATGAATGAAAAAAACTTAACATAAAAACAATTTTAATTTGTGTACTGAGTTAATGTTTAGTAATACTCTTTAATTATAAATATAAAAGCATTATTAATTTAATTTGTTTGCTATCTACTTGATTCAAAATAAGATTATTAAACGCAAATAATTATAAATTACAATACATCAATTGTTGGTTTTTATTCTTCTTATTCAGTCCAATGATTCTCATTTAATTGGTCTGAATTGGACTGATCGAAAAGAGCACATATACAATCGTTTTTCAAATTAAACTTTTACAAAGCTAACAAAAGGATCTTGGATTTACGGATAGGATATTTTTTTCAGCAATCGTGCCTAATGCTCAACATTTAATGGGTTAATTTTGGTGTATCACTTCTTTCAGTTTAACATATGCTAAGATTATTTAGATTATTTTTAATTCTTGACCTTCGGTAATTACACGTAGTGCATATATAAGTAAAATTTGTTGTCGTCTGTACGAGCCGTGCTATCAGAACTTAACGCTGGAATTTCTGGCGCAGGCAAGCTCAGTCAATCTAACTTTGAGTTTTCACATTGGTTTCTTAGCTTAGCATTATAATAAGAAAAGTGCTTATAGCTTCTGGTTTTGACACATCCAATGAAATATTTTTTCAGAAGCATTACTTTTTTGACATCTAATGCAAAGATTTTTCATTGCCATTACTTTTGGCAAATTCACTTTGGTCGACCTCATTCTGGGAAAAAAAGGTTTAAAAAACCACTTATGTACTTAATTCAACTCCACAATTTTTATATTATGTAAACGAGTTAAATATATTAATAATTAAATAAGCAGAATAAGTTTAAAGTTTATTTTATTTTGTTATTTTTAAAAATTAATTCAAATGTTTTAATGTTTAATTTAACAATGTTTTTTTCTTAGGTATATTAAACCACACTTCTTAAATGGACATTCAGAGATTTTTGTGTTTGTCAGTCGTTCAAGGAATACTTAAATTATTGAATTTAAGCATATAATTAATTGGAATGTGAGAAAAACCAGTCTTAAATACAACAGATTATAAATTTCATACGGTTGTACGTGATTCTACGAATATTATGTCAACTGCATGATGCGAATTCATGATTTAATTATTTCCAACCTTATGCCTCGAAGCATCCCGTTTGTTCACGTAAGGAATAACTTACTGATTACATTTTTGCGTCAAACCAACTAAATCTATTCTAAGAACATTAGGACCGAATAATAGGGAGTGATCATGTGACGAGTATGAAAATCACGACACACAATGCAGGAAGGCAACATCGTGCATGATAACTGCAATAAAAGTGTTTTGTTATTCCTAAAAAAGGAATATTAATATATACACAGATATTTTAAAAAAGGTTTTTCCAAATCGAAAAATTGGTCACGAGTTAATTGGCTGTCAGAGAATATAAAATTAATGATGCGAATTTGTAAAACTGGTCATCGGAATAATGCAGACGCAGAATTTGATTCTGCTCTGAATTTTGTTTTGTAGACTTATCACTGGTTCAAAAGTCAATCGCTGTTGGTGTAGGTAAAATTTTGAAAAAAAAAAATGATTCAAATTAAATGTTCAACATGCTTTCGAAAGACTAATTTCCTGCATTTGTTTTTATACTGAAATAGCATTGAAAATATATAAAACCAAACATTAATAAAGAAAAGCGGTTTAACTATTCTCTGGTTATCTGATTGTACCTAAAACTCTATTCAATAACTAATATTGACAGGAAAAATACGTGGACTAAGGCTATAGGTAAATAAGTATAGGAACAACGTTGTGATGATTATATATTTACTTAAACTTTTAGCAAACTTTCGTTTATGGATTGGCATCTTTTCAGACGCTTTTCCTTGTAGCCACAACCACTTTTCAATCAACCCCGCCCATTTACACATTTGAACAGAGAAATACATTTGATTTTTCCACTCGAGCGACTTCTGATTGCCAGTAGATGACCGGCCTGCTGAAAGAATAATGCATATTCAAGCTTTTTATTCCTATTTCATGGTTCTTGGCATCATCGCAGCTCCCCGAAGGGCCAAGTCGATTTCGGGGATTGTGTCTGAGCATAAATGCCCCCGGGTGGATATGTAAAAAAAGGCAGAGGAAGATGTTAGAGAGTCTGTCTTCTGGCTAATGGTCGTTGGATTTTGGCAAGTTCAAGGCCTCTATTATCGTGGGCGTTTGAATACCCCGACGCAATCCGGATTTGATTTAATTGGTCTTAATTTGTGGACCGTGTAATCAACGGCCTTGAATAGTTCTGTCCGCAAAAAATTCGCCTGAGATTACTTAACTAAATAAATTGAAGTGTACATGACTGAGCTCTAATGGAGGGACTATGTTTTCGGTTTTTAGGTAGAAATTAAATCATTCTGCCCCTCAGGCCTCTTGCCAAACACTTTTCCAGTGCATTTAACGAGGCATGGCTAGTAAAAAACACACGGAAGCGTTAAATTGGCTCAAGTGTGCACAACACAAAACGTACACAATAACTATAAAGATATTTAAGTCATGTGTCGCAAATACGGAGTACCTGGTATTAATAAATAATATATCTTAAATACATATAACTATATAAATATATATTGATTTTGTTTACATAAGGACATACTTAAGAGAGCAAGTTTAAAATTTATTAAAAATATTTATTTATTTTAGAAAAGATTTATTACTTTTATTTTATGTATAAGTACATATAACACTATTTAGTTTTATACTTTTTTATATTTTATTTTCAAATAAAATTAAATTCGTTTAGGAAATGTATTTTTTTAGTAAGCTTTCTATCTACCGTTCATACAGTTGTGTTCGCTTTCATGTTTCGCTTTAATGAATAACCTCTTGTTTATATTTACATAAGTTCAATATGCCTGATATTTTTCAAACATAGGGTATGAAAAGGAAAACACACAAGAGAAACTAATAGGAGCCAAAGTCAAGGAAAATGTACGGGACTTTGATCAAATGGAGCTGCAGTTGCTGACGGAAATGGGAAATATTTTAAACACTAACTGCACACACTTTTGGCTGGCTTCAAAGAGGACGGAGAAGGTAAGTGGGCAGGGGCTTCCCCTAGATTTAAGCTGGTTGTTTTGGTGCCAAGTCACAAGGCCAAAACATTTGCGGTTCCCAGACAAATTAAGCACAACAAAAAAGTCAAGTACTGCTGCCGTTGCCGGTTTTGGCCATTATGTTGCATATGCTAAACTCGGTTTTTAATTTTCGCCTGACTTTCACTTTGCTCGTCGCAGAAAAATAATTAAATTTTGTATCACTTTGTGGAGTTTATATTCTCTTTTTTGTGTTTTTTTTTTTGCATCCGACGTCATATTTACAGTGACCTGGTTTTATATTGCGGTGGCTACTGGCCACTATCTATGGGTTCAGTTCTCCATTTTATAGCCTCGCGTAAGTACGGTACCTACGTTTTTATAAATATGATTTTATCTTTGGTTTATGACATTTGTTACATATTAATAATGCAGTGTAATATATGTTTGTTTGCTTTTGGATTTCCTCTGGTCTGGGGTGATTACAACTATTTATGGAACGGCGTAGATTTGAGGGCATGTCACATTTCTCAGCTTTTAATTCTGATTGGGTTGTACTTTCTAAAAGAGACACATTGCAGAGTCCGATTTAGTCACATAAAGATTATTCATGGCTGGAATTTGCTTGTGTTTTAAAAAATATTTTCTCCAATTTCTAATTAGTCAATATTTAATTTGAAAAAGAAATTTGATTTGGCAAAAATAAATGTATGTGTATAGACATTGGTCTTTTTGTTGTCTTTTACTCACGCCTTTATCGTCCTTCTTGAACATATATATATAGTTCATTTCTTGTTGCTGCTTTCATAATTCGAAGGTTATTCTTGTTCACAAGGGATTAGGTAGGTAAAAGATTAGCCAAAAGTCGAAGTCACGTTGTGTGCGTTTTGTAGGTTTCCGCAAATTGAATTTACCTCCTCCTTTCGACCCTGCAATAGACGTAAGTAATTGCCGTAATTGATTGTCAAAAATCAATTAGTTATGAGTGTGTGGCTATTTATGCTATATATATTAAGGCCATTGCTAAATGTTTTTGGACTGAAAATGAAGCATCTCTTGTTGGGTATTTTCAGCTGCTATAAATGAAGCATAATTCCAGAGATTATAACGTAGTCATTGTGCGCCTATTAAAGTGCATTAACTCCAATAACTAAAATGATTTCGTAATTTTTTGACACTAAGTAAAGTTGTATTGGGTTGAACTTTAATTCGATTCGGCAATTTCGTGTTGTACATGGGCATGTAGAGCTAACTTCGCTGGCTATTTTCAACAATTTGATTTGTGCCGCATTCTGTTGCTGTGAAATGGATGCCCACCATTGTGAAATTCAGGCCTGACCTGTGACGGTATTTAAGTCATTTTATTATTTCATTATATTATATATCCGTGCACATCACGCATACGTCACGTCTTAACCTTGACTGAGCGCGTTTGGCAAATATTAAGTGTTTCCATCTAATCTCCACCAAACACAATGAGTTTGCCTACACTTGGTTGCCTGGTTACCCTTTTATCTGTAACGTCAAATTCACATCACTATTCAATTAGTGTTAAAACCAGTAGCCACTCGTTTGAGTCAGAGCTTTGTGTATTATTGTGGAAATTTACCCGTTTTTAAAGTTGTAAAAGGTTTTTGGAAAAAATAGGAAGATCGCGGTGGGATATGCATTTTTATATATAGCCTCGCTATGGAGCAATAAAGCAACGGACGCGACACGTCCGCATACAAAGCAAGTAATTTACTATCTGCTAGATCTGCGGCTAGACAGAGATACACACTATCACACCCCGAATGGGGGTGTGGACTTATCATTTTAGATCCGACATGGCCCTGGCAATTTAGGCGATAAAGCTTTACACAAAGCCTATGCCTACATTCTTACAAGATTTGCGTGAATTACGATCGAGCGCTCTGATGATGTTGAGGCCTTTGTCGTTGGACTCGGATAAGATCTCCAGAGATCTCTAACGCAGCTTGCGGTTGAAAATCGGTTCAGTGCTCGGTGGAGATTTGAATCATACACTTGTGTGTGCTCGCTTCTAAATCGAATTAAATTATCCTGAAGCCGAAACTCAAAGATCTAGTGAGCGTGTGTGTATAAATTCATTAAGTTCAATTGCTCTTCATTGAAGTGCGTGGCCAAACCTTTTAAATACCAATTTAAAAATATCCTGTTCTCTTGTACCAAATTTATGACAATAGGAAATAGACTTAGCTTGCTTTCAATCAGTTCAATGATAGATTTGTATGATTTAATATAATTTACCTAAAATGTTTTGGTTTTTTTGAAAACTGCAAGCCAATTGATTTATCTAATTCAAGTGTTTTGAAGATTCATTAAATGTTCTTTTCCAAAAAAAAAATCCTTTAACTCGTCAGGGGCCTCTCATTAGGAACAAAGAAAAAATTATTAATGCCAAATCGAATTCAATTCACAGTGCGTGTGCAGTGTTAAACTAATGCGAAAGTAATCAAAGCCGAATGCATTAAAGCGACGCGGCTGGAAGTCAATAAAAATAAACTACATAAAAGCAACTTGCGGTCCCGGAAATAATGTCAACCACTGCCGATCCCGTGGCGTTGGGGGTAAACTCCCCCGTGGAGGAGGCCTTGTTGGCCAAAACCACCACAACGGTGGCGAATGCGATTGCGAAGACAGTGGCTGTAATTAGCAGTACGGTCTCTAGTAGCTCCACAACTGGCGCCACACCCACGCCCACACCCACTTCTACTTTCACTTCCACGACCACGACCACGACCACTACCACGCCCACTCCCATCCAATCACTAACCCCCACTTTGGAGGATGCTGGAGAGGAGAAGCTCAGCGTGAAGGATTTGAGCCAGGCCCTGCAGCATTTCGGCATTGTTGATTACTTGGTCTTCATCGCCATGTTGGCGGTCTGCGCCGTTATCGGCTTCTATTTCGGCTTTATCGAAAAGAAGCAGAAGCAGCAGAAGCTTGCCGACAAGGACGGCGGGGGGGCGGCGGGCGTCGAGGAGAGGCGTGGCTCGGAGGCGTTGGACTACCTGGTGGGCGGACGCCAAATGAAAGTGTTTCCGGTCGCGCTGTCACTTGTGGCCAGGTGAGTTACAGTTTCGGCAACGGCTATGTATATGCAAAGTGGTAAATTGGCCTCTCGTACTCATTCCTGTCCGGCCAACGAGATATGCATGGAAAAAAACATGAATACATTATACAGAAACAAAATAGTTGTATTTTTAAAGGGAGAGTGATTTTTTTAACTATAAAAAAGGGCATTTCCAATTTTATTGAGATCATTATACTGTTACAACAATTAATAATTTATCAAATAACTTATTTCGAATTTATATTTATGTAGTTATCCTAAGCTTTGATTACTTAAGGTCTAAACAACATATTTGTCAGGCTAACCACATTTTATATATAATATTTTTTGGAAAGTTTTTTTATAAAACGCATATTAGTAAATTATCATGCGGTTCAAATTTAGATTTTCTGTAAATATTTTAAGTACGAATCCAATTAATATTGCTTTTGGAAATATTTTTATTTTGTTTTTTCTTAATATATAAAAATACAAAATTTGCTTAGCAAATTTTTTATTTGAAATGACCTTGACAAACAAAAAAATCAGAATGGGAAAAAAAATCTCTCTGTGTAGACCAGCTTAATTACTTTTGACGTGGGCCAACGTGAGGATGAGGCTCCTAAATGAAAAAGTGGCAGGCAGGAAATTCCGAAATTGTTTGTTATGCTGCTTTAAGCTGGGATAATCCCCAAAAATTAAATGCGATGTTTTCACTTGAACGCTGCTAATATTTGCACAAATTATCGTAATGGACTTAACCTCACCCCGCCAAATCAATCAAAATATTTTCAGTCATTTCGCTTTATTCTGTGCCATCAGCCAAACGTGCGTATACGTAATCTAAGCAAAAGATAATCTGCCCCAGTCCAGCATTGTCTGGCGAATTGTTTGGCGAGGGCAAACAGTGTAGCGTTTTATTTAAAACTTTCCGACACAAGACCGGGCATTGCGTAAACAATATTCATTGTCAGGGTCAAGCCTATTATGGATGGGTGTTGCGGGGCGGTGTGTCAGGATTTTGCTGATATTGAAATGGCTTGCGGAACTTTGCGAGTAAATATATCTGGTGTATAAATACAACTTAACAGAGTCAGTCACTGTGTCTAAGCCAGATTGAAGTTATTTAAACTTGCGCCTGGCCACAAACTCAAATAATTTGCCCAAATTGCTTTTTCTTTGCCGAGTTCGGCCGAGTGACCTTGGTCCTGGGAAGTTGGGGGGCTTGTATTTGACACGTTTTGGTCAAGCACCTTTTGAAGGGTGCGGTCCCTTTGTCTTAGTCGCGTTGTCCTCGCATTAATGACCAGGCCGACAGGTCCTGTTCCCCGAAATCCTGGCCGCGGTTCTGGTCATTTGCCTCGCCCGCTGACAATTGTTTCGTGAGCCTTTTATTGTTATGGCATTCTATTTGTTGTCGTTTGCTTTTTGCAACAAATTCAGGCAACGTGCTTTGAATTACAATTACACGCCATCATTTTTTCCTACAAAATGTCCTTTGTGCCCTGCAGATTTTTTCAATTTTTTCAAAACAAATTGTTTCGTTGTGTGTGTCTGCGTACTTTAACGTCGCTTGTTATCAACTTTTAATGGCATTTTTCTCTCAGCCATCAACTTTGTGTGTCTGCGGTGGCAATTCATTTGCTTCGTGGCCTAAAATTGAAATGATGATTGTTATGGACATTAATCATTTAAATCAGATTACAGAATGTAGGGCTCTGGAAAAGTTTCCTTCGCCAAATGCGGATAGACAATCGTATTTGGATTGGATTTAATTTAATATTATAAAACATGCCGTTTCAAAATTGTATTATTTTGTATTATTTATTTACTATGTATAATAAGATTGTTTACGTGCCTTAAAATGAAAGCTCCAATGGTAATAAAATGAATTTAAATAAGGGAAATATTATTTTTAATATTCTGTGAGGTGTATTAATGCCTTAAGTCATCTCCAATCGATAATCCCAAATTAATTTGAAAACATTTTGCCCACCTTCGTAATAACTTTGACCAACAACTTGAGTGGCCTCAACTTAATTCAATTAAAAATTTTCTCCAAGTTGACATCGTGGGCTGGCCAAAAAAAAATGACGAAAAGTTTGGCGAAGCAAAGATAGATCCTGATCAATTGGTTAGCAATTAGTCTTGCTGAACTTTAAGCTTCAGACGTAATTAGCGTAAGCTAATTTCTTGTATTACACTTACAGCTTCGTGTCTGGAATTTCGCTGCTGGGAACTTCGACGGAAATCTATGTATACGGGACGCAGTACGCCTTCATCCTGGTTACTCTGGCCATCTCGGGAACCATTTCGTGGTACATCTTCCTGCCCGTTTTCTGCAATCTCCAGCTGACTTCCACCTATGAGGTAAGCAGAACGTTGTCCAATCAGAGAAAAATGTGTGTGTTTGCCTATTGGTCTGCATGTTACGCATTAATTTTATGTTTTTGAGTGTACGAATTTGGATTCTTTTGATTTTCGATAGCATGTTAATGTGTAAGTAAGGTTATAACTAAACAAGGAGCAGGAAGTACATGTTCGTAAAGCAATAGACAAGGGTAAAAACCAGCGTGCAATCAGCTGTATGAATTCTGTGAATTCCAGTTTATTTGCATGCCATAGATATCCTCGAGGTTTTGGCACACAATGCCAGATGCAATAAGCTTGAACAATACCAATTGTACGAGTTGGCATACGGATAGTCGTAGTTTATAAGTTGGTGCTGGCTACATGTCGTATGAGTAATAGTCGATTATGTATGGGCAGCGGTGCCGTACACACACTCACGCAGAAACAATCGTGTTTTTGTGTGTGTGAGTCGGCAATCCTTGTTGTGTTTTAACCGAAAGTCGACCAACCATTGGAAAAAAATATTTGCAGTACTTCGAGTTGCGCTTTAACAAATCGGTTCGTCTGCTGGGCTCTGCCTTCTTCACAGGTGCAAATGTAAGTATAATCCAACATTTAGTGAAAACAAAACACACTCCATTTCTTCAGATATTGAAGGAGGGAGCATAAATTTAATTATATAAACTAAAATGTCTTGCAATTTGTTTTCATAGCTGATCTGGCTGCCAATTGTCATCTATGTCCCAGCTTTGGCCTTTAATCAAGGTAAGCGCTCACATTTTCTCAAAATAAAAGGGTTTCAGATTTATAGGGGGCCTTAAAATTATAATGAGTACTTTTTTTAGGTTATATGAAAGCAAATTGTTGTCAAGAACCCTTAACAAAATTTAGAAATCATCCTTCAAATATTTAAAATATTTTTGTGCAATACACGGTAATGTAATAAGTGTTAGTTTTTAGTGTTATAGTTATATCATATAATATTGTTGTAATATTATATATAGAATTCTCGGTTGTTAAATTAAAGCATTTAGCACTTCTTTCTTTTGTCATTGTTTATTGTCTATATTTTCCTGCTCGTTGTGTTCACTTCTGTGCACTTTTGCAGTTACCGGCATAAATATACATATCATCACGCCAATCGTTTGCTTGGTCTGCATTTTCTACACAACTGCCGGGGGGCTGAAGGCCGTTGTCTGGACAGATGTGATCCAAACCGTCATTATGATAGGCGCGGTGGTCCTTGTCATCATCAAGGGCACCGTCGATGTGGGTGGACTGGGCGAGGTGATTCGGAGGAATTTCGAAAGTGGACGCATCGAGTGGCCTGAGTAGGTGAAAACTATTGAGAGGACTTAGCTCTTAACTGTTCATAGTATATGAATGCTTTTCGAAAACAGATTCACGTTCGATCCCAAAGTTCGTATGTCCTTTTTGGCCTTGATGGTGGGCTGTGTTGGCCACAATACTTACCAGTTCGGCTGCAATCAGATGATGACCCAGCGATACATGTCTCTGCCTGGTGTAAAAGAAATGGCCCACACATCATTCATTTTCATTTCCGGATTGATACTTTTGTTTGGACTTTGCATTTATAACGGTCTCCTGCTTTACGCAACTTACTACGATTGCGATCCATTGACCACAAAGGTTGGGAAACATTATTAGCAAAATGGGAAAGCAATCAAATTAAATTATTAGTGTTTATTTTAAATAATTTCTAAAAGACGGAATTCCAATATTCGGTATTTTACCAAAATTACAAAAAGATCATTGAGTTTGATTCGATTGCTTTCTCCTTTTTGAAATTTATGAGCTTTTTTTGATCGAGAAAATAATTACAGTTGGCAGCGGCCAAGGATCAGTTAGTTCCCCTGCTCGTGGTCCAAACCATGAGCTCTTATCCAGGAATTTCTGGCATGTTTGTTGCCGGAGTGTTTAGTGCCGCCCTCAGTTCCCTGTCTACGGGCATGAATTCCCTGGCCGCAGTTTTCCTAGAGGACTACATTAGGCCCCTGATGAGGAAGCCCCTTACGGAGCACCAAACCGCTGTCACCATGCGTGTCTGCACGGTGCTCATTGGAATCGTAAGTGTGGCTCTGGTCTTCGTAGTCGAACGTATGGGCTCCCATGTCATGCAGCTGGCCATTACCATTGGTTCAGTGGTCCAGGGTCCGCTCCTTGGCCTCTTTTCGATGGGCCTGCTTTGTCCCAGTATCAACTCAAAAGTTAGTGTCACTCCTTTATACAAAAAAACAACTTTCGGAAAGCAACTCTAAAATATGAACTTAATTTGCTAAGCAATCACAAGACATTTTTTTTTAATTTTTAATTGTTGATGAGGTCATTTTTGGCGATATTAACGTTTACTTGCTTTGTTTTGCAAGAAAATTCCAATTTAGTGAATTTTGAATCAAAGCAATATTATTTCGTGGCTTTCTTGAAATTGTTTTTCTGTATACTTAAAAACTCATTGGGAAGACAGTAAAAAAAAATATTTTTCCTTTAAGAGCGCCATTACGGGATCCCTTGTTGCATTTTTCTTCATGGGCTGGCTAAGTCTTTCGGCTCAAGTTGCCATTAACTCTGGGGAAATATATTCCGAGACAAAACCTGTCAGCATCGATGGCTGTGACTATGAGTTCGACCGTTCCTTGGTGTCACCAACAAATGGGACCCTTCTTAGTGGAGAATCTGCGTAAGTTTCCCCACACAATTCCAGCTGTCTGACCTACTTCTCACCCAAGCATAATCCTACAGGACTCTCAGTTTTGCCGAGCAGCTGTACCACATATCCTTCATGTTCTACACGGTCATGGGGGGTACAGTGGGTGTGATAGTCGGACATCTGGCTGGCTTCATATTTGGCCGCAATAAACCCGATGACGTTGAAGATGAGTTGCTTTCGCCCTGCATGCGCAGATTCAGGAAGTCCATGTATTCCAGTGTTAGCCTGAACGAGAACTCTATTAAGAGTCCCGATGAGAAATCATAGATTACTTGGCTCCCTTACCTACAAAAAATAAAATCAAAGATAAACATTGATTTGGTTTCCGTTCCACTATTAAAAATTGCAATATAGTTTTTGATATGAAATATGAGCACGATTTAAATAATGCAATTTTTATCAACCACCTTTTTTGTTCTAATCCATTGCCAGTCAAATAAATGTTAAGCAGACTTTTTTAAACTTTATGTACTTAACAATAATAAGCTATTAAATTATTTTTTTGCCTTTCTTTTGTGTTTAGTAATTAACTGATTACATAGATTAAGCTTAAATTATCGCCAAACGTTAACTTATTTGAGTATTTAAAAGGTTTTTGTACAATAATTAAATTTTTCCATGGGTTCTTGACAACGAAAATTATACGTTTTGAGTATTTATGGCACCTGAGAAGTAATAAAAAAAATATTTACTTAAATGAACATTCGGAGTTACTTTTCAGCTTCTTTAAAGATTAAAGCCCAAAACTTAAGGGCCCTTATCGAGCGCCACGTGTTGACTTTTGTGCACTTTTCCAGTAACTGGAATAAATATACATGTCATCACGCCAATTGTGTGCCTCGTCTGCATATTCTACACAACTGCCGGAGGTCTGAAGGCCGTTGTCTGGACAGATGTGATTCAAACCGTCATTATGGTGGGAGCCATTCTCTTCGTCATCGTCAAGGGTACCATGGATTTGGGCGGTCTGGGCGTGGTTATTCAGCGGAATTTCGACAGCGGACGCATCGAGTGGCCTGAGTGGGTGAAAACGGTTTACTAGGGCGAGTACCACACACTTGGCAGGTAAATCTGCCTGGATGTGCGGTACACGTGTCCGGCACATTCATAATCTGAGACATTTTCGAAACAGATTCACGCTCGATCCCAAGGTGCGAATGTCCATGCTGGCGATGATGGTGGGTAACCTGGGACACAACTCCTACAATCTGGGCTGCAACCAGATTATCACCCAGCGATACCTATCCCTGCCCGGAATCAAGGAGATGGCCCAGTGCTCATTCCTCTTCATACTTGGATTGGTTGCCCTAATGGCCATTTGTATGTACAACGGTCTCCTGCTCTCCGCAACTTACTACGACTGCGATCCCTTGACCACAAAGGTGAGGGAATATTAACTATAAATCAATGTAAATCAATATCAACAACAGAAATCTCAACTTAATTATTTTCAATTATGACACCTTTTAAGTCCTTACTTAATAATCTACATCAAAAATTTATTCGGCTTGCATCCCATCTAGAAAATGTTCTAAATTATTTTTGACTTAAAACATACTTGCAGTTGGCGGTGGCCAAGGATCAGTTGGTTCCCCTGCTTGTGGTCCAATCCATGAGTTCGTTTCCCGGTGTTCCCGGCATGTTTGTGGCCGGAGTGTTTAGTGCCGCGCTCAGTTCCCTTTCTACGGGCATGAACTCACTGGCTGCAGTTTTCCTGGAGGATTACATTAGGCCTCTAAGGAAGAAACCCCTCACCGAGCACGAAACCGCTGTCACCATGCGTGTCTGCACTGTGCTGATTGGAGTCGTGAGTGTGGCTCTGGTCTTTGTGGTCGAACAAATGGGCTCCCATGTGATGCAGCTTTCCATGACCGTGGGATCGGTGGCCCAGGGGCCACTCCTGGGTCTCTTTGTAATGGGCTTGCTGTGCCCAAGCATCAAATCAAAAGTTAGTGCTCTAAAGCTTAAAAAAAAACGCTTCCAAAACTTCAAAAGTCAAACAACAATATTTGGCAAAAGCTCTTTATTTTTTAATTTTATATATTTGATTTTGATACATTTATTTTTACTCTTAAGTTTTTTGTTAGTTTTAATAAGTATGACCTTTTTGGTTACGATTTTTCCAGTAGAAAAATGGTAAAGTATATATATTATTGGCCTAAAAGTTGCATGTTTCTTGTCATTAAAAATGTTTAATCTTAAAAGAAAAAAGTGGGCTTTTGAAAAATATAATAGTTCGGCAAATTGATTTTATTTAATTTATTTTATTTACATTAAACATCATTAATTTTTTAGAGTGCTATAGTGGGATCTCTTTGCTCGTTTTTCTTTATGGGATGGCTCTGCATATCGGCACAATTGGCCATCAACTCAGGTGAAATGCATTTCGAGAGCAAGCCAGTAAGCGTAGAAGGCTGTGATTACGAGTTCGAATTGCCCTTAGTGACTCCTGCCAATGCTACAATTTTCATGGAAGAAACTGAGTAAGTTATCCTGGATTTTATTAAGTAAAACCATTCAAAGTTCAAGAGTGTTTCCACAGATCCCTCAGTTTTGCCCAACAGCTGTACCATGTCTCCTTCATGTTCTACAGCGTTATGGGTGCCTTTGTGGGCGTGACCACCGCCCATTTGGCTGGCTTTGTCTTTGGCCGAAATAAGGCCGATGATGTGGATATTGATTTGCTGTCGCCCTGCATTCGCGGCTTCCAGAAAGCGACCTATTCCAGCATAAAACTAGACGAGAACGCTTTGAAAAGTTTTAATGAGAAGTCGTAGAGAGTAATACCATGCCATGTACTTGTCAATAAAATATATTCTTAAGCAGCATTTTAAGTTTTTTTTATGTTTGCCTGTAAATAACACATTTATTTAGCACTGCATGAAACTAAAATTTCGCCTTAGTTAACTTTACACTGAAATATGTAAAATCTAACCAAAATCCCTTAACCCTCTAGTACTTCCAATTGCGCTATGGTGCTGGCATACGCAACTTGGGTTCGGTCCTCTTCATATTGGGAACGGTGAGTCTGCAACATTTAATTATCTTTACCCACTCACAAACTCTCTGCTCAATTCCTGCAGATGCTCTGGCTTCCTGTGGCCTTATATGTACCGGCCATCACCTACAATCAGGGTGAGTTTGATTATGGTTAATGTAAAATATTTATAATGTAATGCCTGCATATAAATGCACTCAAAAAATGTAAGCTTATTCTTTTTTTTGTTATTTACTTTTGAGCATAAAGCAAGGCCTATCTTATTAGCATATTAAACTATTTTACCAATCAGATTGTTATTTATATTTCATTGGTTTTTATATTTATGCAATTTTTAGTGAATTGTAGTAAGGCGAAATATTTTTTAAGTGTATGCAACCATTCCAATTTATTGCTTTATTACTGTCTTCCAGTCACTGGTACTGGCATCCATGTAATTACGCCCATTGTCTGCACTATTTGCACTTTCTACACGTGTGTGGTAAGGTTTAATTAAATTTAGCCACAAAATTGTCGAACGAGCGGCATCTCGAAGATGTTGTCATTTCAGGGAGGACTGAAGGCTGTCATCTGGACAGATGTCATTCAGAGCTTCGTGATGTTTGGTTCCATTTTGGCGGTCTGCATTAAGGGCACCTTCGATGTGGGCGGGCTGGGCGTGGTTCTGGACCGCAACGTCAGTGGCGGACGTCTTAATGTCCCAGAGTACGTCTACGTGATGATTAATGTTCCCAGTAATTGTGTGGATATTCTAAACCGGCAGGTGGACATGGGATCCCACAGTGCGGCTGTCGATGTTGTCTGTGATTCTGGGCGGCACTCTGCACAAGATCCAGTCCTCGGATGTGAATCAGGTGTCTATTCAGCGATTCCTATCTCTGCCAAGTTACGACCAAGCCAAGCGTTGTATGCTGGTTTTCACACTCTTATTAATATTCCTACTCAGTTGCTGCAGTTATATGGGTCTGGTGTCCTATGCCGTTTACCACGACTGTGATCCTATAAGTACTAAGGTAGGCCTAATATTTTCTAGAAAATTTACTTTTAACTTTGTAGATTTTAACCAATATTAAACGATACCAAAATCCCTGCAATACTATTAAATATATTATAAAAAATATTAATATATAGAATATTTGGACTATACAAATATTAACTTCACTTCACAGTTAGCTGCTGCCGTTGACCAACTGCCTTCCCTGCTTATGATGCGAACTCTGGGTTCTCTACCTGGTTTGCCGGGACTATTTGTGTCTGGGGTTTTCAGTGCCGCCCTGAGCTCCCTGTCCACGGGTCTAAACTCCCTGGCCTGTGTGATTACTCAGGATATCGTACGACCCTTGCTGAAAAAACCGATGACGGAGCGCCAGACGGCTTTTTGGTTGCGCGCAATCGTCGTTGTTTGCGGATTCTCCTGCCTTGGAATGGTCAACGTCGTGGAGAAGTTGGGACAAGTGGTTCCATTGGCCACCAGCACAGCGGCAGTTTCGATGGGACCGCTTTTGGGCATTTATTGTATGGGCGTAGGCCTGCCATGGATTAAAGGAAAGGTGGGGCTTAAAATTGCTTACAAATAAAAATTTCTGTTTAAAATAATGACGGCTAAAGCTTATATTTATTTTTATAAATATAAATAATTCTATTTTTATTATAATTATTTTTTTGCTCACTTTTCGATATAAACATGTTTCATATAAAAATTTATATTCATAATAATGCCAGCTAAAGCTTAAATATATTGTTATAAATAAAGATAGTATGCTATTACTTTTGTTTACTTTTTTATTATTTTTAGAGCGTCTTAATTGGCAGTCTGGTGTCCTTTTTGGTGGTGGCCTGGATATGTGTCAAGGCGCAATTGGCTCAAATGAATGGTGAAATTCGCTATCCCAAACTACCCATTTCAGTTGATGGTTGTGACTATGCCTTTGATAACCATACAGTCTATGAGACTATCCACGGGTACAGGTAAGTATAGGAAACCATGGCTTGGCCTATTAATAAATTATTAAACTTTTTAAGACCCTCGGAGAGAAACCTTTACCATTTGTCGTTCCTTTGGTATACGGCTCTGGGCGGTGTAATTTGTACTGCGGTCGCGGTATTAGCTGGATTTATTTTCGGCTGGGAGGATCTCAATAAAATGGATCCGGCCCTAATTACGCCCTGTATGCGACGCTTTTTGCCCAAAAAAAACTATCAGGCTGTTAATATGCAGGATCTCTTTAAGCGGAAGGTCGAAATTGAGACCAAAAGTGCTTCTTAAGCATTGCCAATAAACCTGTGCTTTCTGTTGTGCCAAAATGCTTTTTGTTTTCTTTTGTGTGCTTGTGTATCCAGCGTGCTTCATTTACCCAAATACATTCTGTACATAATCATGCATCCTATAAACTCTTTGTTTTTGTTTCTGTTTGATTTCGTTTATCGCAGTACTTCGAAAGACGTTTCGATCGGAGGGTTCGCATCTTTGGATCCTGCCTCTTTGTGGTGATGAACGTGAGTAGCACTATGATTGTTTAATTACAAATTAAATAACAATTTAAATTTCTAGATATTGTGGCAACCCATCTGCATTTATGTTCCTGCCTTAACTCTAAACCAAGGTATGTGCATTTCTAAGGTAAAAGCATAATCTTATATTGAAGTTTTTGTCTTCTTTTTTATAGTTTCCGGAATAAGTGTCAATAAGATTGTGCCTTTTACAAGCTTTGTTTGTATTTTATACACCAGTGTGGTGAGTATTAGGACCAAGTCATATTATATCTCTTATTTTATAATTTTGAAAAGGTTAATTGACTTAAATGTTTTTAATTTTAGGGTGGTATTAAGGGTGTCGTTTGGACGGATGTCATTCAGGGAATCGTAATGTTTGGTTCCATGGCCATTGTTATCGTTAAAGGAACAATGGATTTAGGTGGCTTGAGCGTTGTATTAGACCACAATCGTCAGTACGATCGCCTCGTGGGTCCAGAGTAAGTAAATGTTTCTTAGTACCCAAAAACGTGATATCCATATAACTGATTTTAGCCTGACCTTTGACCCGACTGCGAGAATGGGAGTGTTTGCTTTGTTTGTTGGTGGCGCTTTGTTCAAGCTACAGGCAAATGGAATTAATCAGGCCATTGTCCAGCGTTATCTTACCTTGCCCAATATTCGTGACGTGAAGAGGGCTTTGGTTCTGTCCCTAATTGGCTTCATGATGATCATGATGATGTGCGTTTACATTGGAATGCTGGCATTTGCCGAGTTTTATCACTGCGATCCCATCACAACGGGGGTATGTCTTAAAAAAAAATTCAACAAATTAAAAAAAACATTTCTAGTTCTCGCTCAAGGTCTTAATATCTCTGTTTCCTCTTTTGTATTTTAAACTATTTTATTTGTGTGTTTACTACACAACTTCTATTGCAGCTAGCTCGTGCCAAGGATCAAGTCATACCCCTTTATGTGGTCAAAAACGTTGGCCACATTCCCGGCCTGGTTGGCCTATTTGTAGCTGGCGTTTTCAGTGCCGCCCTGAGTTCCCTTTCGACGGCTTTAAATGCCCTTTCCGGTGTTATTCTTAAGGACTTTGTGGAACCCTACCGAAAGAAGCCGCTGACGGAACGCCAAACCGCCTATATGCTGAGGGGAGTGGTCGTCTCATTTGGCCTGATCTCGATGGCCAGTGTACCGATTGTCCAGAGACTCGGCCTGGTCATGCAGCTATCCTCCACAGTGGCTGCCATTACTTGTGGTCCACTCCTCGGGGCCTTTAGTGTCGGCATGCTGCTGCCCTTTGTTAAGACAGAGGTTTGATTTAATGTGGTTGTATGACAAGAATATTTCTTTAACGTATCTATATTTTTAGAGCCTACTCACTGGCATATCGTGCGCCGCAAGTTTAACAGCCTACATTGTGGTTAAAGCCCAAATTGCTATTTTCACAGGAGCCCTGACTTTCCCAGCGAAACTCGTTTCTGTGGAGGACTGTGACTATACCTTTGATCTTCCTGACAACTGGAATTCCACCACCACAGCGTATGTAATTGTTCCAAGCGATAAAAGTGTCTTGAAAACTTCCTAATTGAATATTTTTTCTAATTTTATACAGAACACCAACCGTGCCCAGTAGTCGTGGCATTCATGAGATCTCATTTCTGTGGTACACCGCAGTGGGTTCGGTGGGTACCGTACTTGGATCTCTACTGGCCACTCTCTACTTTGGCCGACAGGATCCCCGAGTGGTGGATAAGGAACTTGTTAGCCCTGTCGTGCGGAATTTTTGGTACGGAAAATACGACAGTGTGGACACTGAAGAAAAAACTGATTTAAATCTCCATCAATCGGAAACGCAGCCCAAATTGGAGCAGTCTGAAAAGTCATAGAGATAATCATTATCTTTTATTTGAATCCCCAAAATATATTTATCGTAAATGCAAAACCCAAAGCCCTGTAGTTTTCTCTTAGTTATAGAAACTGTATTGTACCCTTACTTAATCGAATGCTTAAGCTTGACTTGACCATTTTAGCTAACTCTTCTAGGTCTGTCCCCTGATCAGCAATTTTTTAAGAATCCCTACTTATACACACTCACTCTTTCAGTATTTTGAGAGACGTTTTAGCCGGCGAATGCGACTATTTGGAGCTAGTCTATTTGTTTTGAAGGCGGTAAGTTTACTATTTAAATTCTAATATTGGTCCTTATACAATATATATATTATATTGACAGATTATATGGCTTCCCATTGCTGTCTATGTGCCAGCGCTAACCTTCAATCAAGTGTCTGGAATTGGTATACACACCATCACACCCATAGTGGTCATCATTTGCACCTTCTACACCTGCGTGGGCGGAATAAAGGGCGTGGTCTACACGGATGTTGTCCAGAGCGTAATAATGTATGGATCCCTGATTGTGATTATGATTAAGGGCACCTTAGATTTGGGTGGCCTTGGCGTTGTGTGGCAGATTAATCAAGAGGGTGGACGTATTAATGCCCCCGAGTAAGTTGTAATTTAAATAACATAATTACTTATTTTAATGCATTTTCATGCTCAACAGATGGACTATGGATCCCACAGTGCGACTGAGTGTGTTATCTGTGTTCGTGGGTGGAACCTTCTTCAAGTTGCAAAGCACCTCGATTAACCAGGCCACGGTTCAGCGATTTATGTCACTGCCCTCGCTGAAGGCTATCAAACAGACCCTCATTACCTTCTCCATTGGATTAACACTGCTCTATATGGGATGCGTCTATGTGGGATTGGTGTGCTATGCAACTTACTATGACTGCGATCCCATGTCCACAGGAGTAAGTATTCCTTGAAAATTTGTTTATTAGTAAGCGGGTAAGCCTGCTACTCAAACAATTGTTTTATGTTGTTTTTATTTTATTAAATTTCGGTTTAAAAAAAGTTTCAAAATGAATCCTAAGATTCTGGAGATCGACATACTTGTCCACAGTTTCTTTAAAAAAAAAAATGTAGCTTAATTTATAGGCTTTTTTATTTGTTTAAGTTTTAAATGTTAAATATTGTCCACTGTCGCCAATTCCTGGTTATTTCATTACCTCAATTTTTTAAAGCTTGCTGGACGACGGGATCAGTTAGTTCCGCTGCTGGTGATGCGTGTTCTGGGCGTTGTACCTGGTCTGCCAGGTCTCTTTGTGTCGGCCGTGTTTAGTGCTGCCCTGAGCTCCTTATCCACGCTCCTCAACTCCTTGGCCGCCGTTATCCTGGAGGACTTTGTGCGGCCGCGCATGGGGAAAGCGATGAAGGAGAGCCACGTGGCTCTGACCATGCGCGTGGTGGTGGTAACCTTCGGCATTTCATCCATTTTCATGGTCTATGTGGTGGAGAAACTGGGCATGGTGCTGCAGCTGTCGGCAACGCTGCAGTCGAGCTTATACGGACCGATGTTGGGCATTTTTGTGGTGGGAATGCTTATGCCTTGGGTGGGCGAAAAGGTAAGTTAAATATACAAGAACTTCCTTAAAAGGTGACTAAAATATTCCATTTCAGTGTATTTTTGTGGGAAGTATTTCGTCCTTTTTAACCATGGCGTGGATAGCGGTGAATGCTCAGATAGCCAACATTACAGGTTCCTTCCGGCACACCAAACTGCCCGTTTCGGTGGAAAATTGTGACTATGACTTCGACATGAGTCGCTACCTGAACTCCACTTCGGAATAGTAAGTTTGCTTCAGTCATATAACATTAAAAACTTGAATTGAAACCAATATATTTCCCATTAGCGAGCCTCACAGTGGATCGTCTGTGTACCACATGTCATTCCTATTATACGCCATGCTGGGAGCCCTGCTGACCATTTTTATTTCCAACTTGGCTACGTTCGTTTTTGGGCGTCAGGACATCAAGAATGTGGATGAAAATTTACTGTCTCCAGTTCTCCAGCGCTATTTGCGAAAGAACAATTACTACGAATCTGTAGAGCTCAAGAAAGCAGGGGATTTGAAGGTTAACGAAAGTTCCGATTAAGGAACACATAATGTAAAGATACCATTTATAAAGAAACTTTTCGTAGACTTGACCATCTTGTTCCTATTGACCTGTATAAATGAATTCGTACGTCAACATATACTTTAAATTTCTTTATTTTATTAAATACTTTCAATATTCGGTTTTTATTGTTTCTTTTACTTTAATTTAAATTAAGGAGGCTTGTTAACCTAATACAAGTAAATAAATACCTATTTAAATTAAACCATGTTTTCTTTATTTAAGTACTTAAATATTTATTGTTGTATCCCTTTAAGTCGCGTAAAACTTGTGCACATATCTTAAGATCATTTTTTTAATTTTGGCTTTCTGTCAAAGCCGCCAGTTGCAAAACACGAAAATAATTCCAAAAGCGAAGGATTTATTACCCATGTAGTGCAACTGGCTGGCCTAGCAGACTTGTAAAACGAAATATAAATAAGATAGTAGCACTATTTGCCATCTGACTGACCAATTCCATATTTTTTACTGTGAACTAACCTTCGGCGGGGTATCGGAACATTGCGAACGTAGGGTGGATAGGTCATGGCCGGAAGGCAGACAATCTGATCTTGCTTGTTGCTCAAGGATCGGCATAGGCAAGTCCTTGAAGAGGGTTGTGGCTGAGAGAACCGCCCGGAAATGGACGAAGTGCGACCGGAGAGATCCGGCATGCTGTAAGAAGTGGATCGCCTTTGCAGAACCGGCGTATTTGTATGTTTCGATGATGACCGCGAAGTTCTTTGACTTCTGGTCATAGGTTCCTGATTAGTGCAGGAGGTGCACATTTGATAAACCAGAGGCGCTTGCTGCTGGCACAATTGGTGCTGTGGAGATTTGGGCATGAATTCCGTTGCATCGCCACCAGTGCTTCTTTTCGAGAGATCTGGACTGGAACTCCTGCAGCGTCTAACACGTTCTGCGTTCTGAACCTCCTGGCAGCCGCACTTCCGCTTCCGTTCCCGCTCCTGTTTTCGGTCCTTCTCCAAATCCCGCTCCTCCTTGCGCCTTTGCTTGTTCACCTTCGCTTGATTGAGCGCTCTGTAGTGCACTGTTTGGTTGTCGATGAGCATTTGGGTAACAAACTTGAATTGGTTCAAGTTCGTTTCACTCTGCGCGCTTAATTCTAAGGAGTAAAGGTTGAAAACTTGACAATAAAATTGATTTGAAACAATGGGTTCAATAACGAGTGTATTGAAACGTGATTAATCTTTCTTTATTAGTCAGATGTGATTCTGACGGAAGCTATAATTCACTGAAAAAATATCGATAACAATTTTTCATAAACTTAAGATAAGTAACTAAAAAGTAAGTAATATAAACATAAATGTTTTAATTTTGAGAACGTAATAGGTATATATATATATTTAGGAAAGTAAATGATATATAAAGAAAGTATTTTTAGTAACAGCACATACAGTTAAAACTAAGACAATTATTTTTCTTAAATATCGAAAGAACTCTTTTTCAAACACTTACTGCTGGTGACATCGCGATGCATTTTGTTGAGTAGAGTTTTTTGGTGCTCCAGCTCCTCGGACAGTCGCTCCATCTTGGTCAATGACTCCTCGAAGCCCTTGGACACCATTCGCTGCACGGCCTCCTGCACCGACTCCAGGACATTGTCGTGAATGATGCTGAAGAAGTCGGCGAAGGATTCCTGCAGGTCGCGATTGGGATCGTTGCTGGGATTGTAGGACATTTTATCCTTCTGGCGATCGTCGCCGGCTGTTTCACGTATTGTCTTTTTACTCTGGCAAACGACAGGTGTCAGCCGGAAACCCACACTCCTGGAGGACGAATCCTTGGCCCGAGAGGAGCTGGATTTCGAAATATTCCTCTGGTGTTTAGGTCGTTTGTTCTCAGCAGAGAACCTAATTTCCGATCGATTTCGTGTCTTTTCGCCGGCTGCTGAGTTGCGACCGCTGCTACGCTGGATGTGATCCTTGGTGGAATAGCCTCGTCTTATAACATCATAGCCCGACTGTCTAGCCGACCTCGTAAAGCAGTAATTTGGAAACATGTCTTTTTTGACGAATTTTTTAACTGTAAATCGATTTAAAACTGGCGGTTGTTAATCCTATTTAATCAAATCGTCAACTGGGCATCGATCTGAGCAGTGTGCTAACATTGGGTTGTAACTTATTGTCAATTTGCTTTGTTTTGCAATTTTCAGATTTTTCTAAGCTATTAATTTTGAAAGATAAAGCCAAAATAGGTTTGTAATTTTCGAAACAGTTCTGTAGGTTTTTGTTTTATTGCACACGCGTAATCCGATGAAAACTAAGCATTCATAAAAGCCATGGAAAACAATAATTAAAACCAATGAAAACATCACAAATATTCATAAGTATAAAATTAGAAGTGTTTCTTATATCAAGCGCGGCCGTGATTATTACCGTATTTGCTAATAGCATTTCAATTAGAAGTTGGCAAACAAATTGCAAAATTATAATTGCAAAAATTTTGCAACTGTCCGCCGTCTGAAGTAAGCTTCTTAATGTAATTTTCTCCCTCCTTCGAGCTCAATAAAGCGAATGGTCCACTGTAAAAAGCAGTGCAACAACAGGATCTGAAATAAATTTATTTGCCGACTGTCCCATCAAGTTTCCATAGTTTCCATCTGCTCACCCACGCGATTAAATATCAGGAAGTGGAAAACGCAAATTCCTAAGGGGTGAAGCCGTTCATGAAATTTACCCAACCACCAGGCAAACATAAACAGATTCACTCGAAGTTGGCATGGTAAATTTGCCATTTGCAGACAATATAAGTAAATGATATAACTGTTTGCTTGGCCCACAGAAACCAATATGTTTTCACTGTCTGCCCGGTTTGTCGCTCAATTTATCTGTCTTGTTGACTTTCATCCAATGACGTCAGTTGAGGCCACAGACAACACCACATCATCGCAACAATTATAATTGGTGTGAGGGCAAAAATCGTCCTTGTGCCCATTGTTCAGTGGGGCAAACTTAAAAGGAAGATTTTCCAGCGCGTGCTGGGAAAATGAAGGAAAATGCGGGACACTTGAGAAGTCGCTGCCTTTATTTTGCGTCTACACATAATTATGAAATAAATATTAGCTTAAACCAAATTGACTACAACGTTATGCTCTATTAACTCTTATGGTATGCTTATGCTAAATGGGTTTTGGCTTAAGATGCTTGGGCATGTTATATACCATTACGAGTGGCTATATACACGGATGAGTTGGAATTTCAATGGCCCTAACAGCTAGTTAGGACTGCAAAGAAATGCATTTTAAGTTTCTGGTAAATGGCCGTAATTCTCACATAAATAAAATCAGTCTGTTAAATAGAATAAAAGTAAAAAAGCTTCTTAAGTGAGCTTATAAATGGACTGAAGCCTAGACTCTCAGGGGTTTCACAAAAATCTCAATAATTTTTTAAGTCGATTGCCTTGCTATTCGCTTAGAGTGTCACAGAAATTCGTTTCAAAAGGCAAAACAAACGGCTCTTAAGTTATAATTAAGTACCGGTTGTAATTGGAAAGATTGGCTAATGGATGTTTTATTTATGAAAATCATTCGTTGAAATGATAAGTATGTAAAGCCAGTTGAATGTGCAATTTCTGTGACACCTATACTAGGGAGATTCCATTGCTACCTTTCTAGATTCTTACTATATTATTGGTATTAAGTAAAAGTTATACAAATGCCACTTTAGCTCATGCATTACCTTAACTTTATATTGGTATTGGGCACATACAAATAGGTTTGAAATTCGTAGACTCGGCATACTTACGACTAAGAACCTACATTTGGCTTTCTCTATGCCATGTACAACTATCGAACTTATTGTCTAAGCCTCTGGTGCATTCACAGGATGGGCCCGCTTCCCATTTAAAGAAACTCCGCGTCGCTGAATGACGTGGGTCCGTGGATCGCGAAAGCGGATCTCTTGCGGGTTGTGTGGGCCAGCTATCATACCTCCGACATGGCCGGCACGGTAACCACCTTGGTGGGTCTTTCGCAGATGACCACTCGGGCGTTTGTCTTGTTGGTGGACCTCCGGGAAACGGTCAACGAGGTGGTCAATGTCCTCATCGAATCGCAACTGTTGTGCAAACGGCGACCCACTGTGTGGCATCGATTTTGTTGCGAATTGTTGCGGTACGACTTGCAGCAGCAGGTGAACCATTTGAAGGGCGGAAAACGACTGGACAGGTACAATATAAAAAAAAAAACTAAAACTGTTAGTTCCATAATAATTGTTAAATATGTTTTTTTTCTATTTATAAATGTCAATTTTCAATTTGAATGTGTTAAAATTGCGGCTGATTCATAAATACTTCAGCCAGTAAAATCCCAATCAAAGAGTTTATAAAGCTTTAAGTTGATTTTTGAATCTCTGAAAAATTGGACTGTATATTAAAAAAGAACTTGACTTACCTTAGTGTGCGAAAGACCTGCGAGGAAAAGAGGCAGTATATGAGGGGATTGGCTGCCGAATTCAATGGTGCCAGACTCTGGATGAATGTGGCGATGGCTATGTTGGTTTGCGAGTGCGGAATCTGGCCAAAGACCTGCAGCAGATCAAAGATGATGTAGGGTGACCAGCAGATGATGAACACAAACACGATGGTAAGTGTCATCTTGACCGTTTTGACCTTGGCCCGTGGAATGATGCCCCTTGAACTTGCACGCCTTGCCGGTGCGGCTCCAAATCCAGCACGCTCTGAAGATTAATCAATTAAAAAAATTCATAACGTATTTAAGAATTCAGTATGTTTTCTTTTCTTGAGTTAGATTTAAATGAATTAATCGTACCTGTTGGAACGAATATAGATCCCTTGGCCCAAATCGTCTTAACTATGATTGCATAGCATGCGGAGATGATCAACGCCGGAACCGCAAACAGAGTGGCCGATACCAGACTCATGTACACCTGCCAGGCTATTGGTGAACCCAGCTCAATCCAGCACTGCGGATGTCCCTGGATGAGCTTCTCCTCGTACAACACCAGGATAGGTAGCGAAAATAATGCAGAGATGAGCCACGCGCCGGCCACCAGATGACGCGCTCTTTTCCCTATAAAATATACAGATAAGTTTCCATTTTATAATACCTACACCTTCATTTTTATTTAACTCAATTAGTGATAATAAACAACTATAAAAATTAAAGAAAGCTAAAATAAAATCGCTCTCATGTTTGTTTTTCATTATAACATATTTACATGAATTAAATATGTTATTGGTATTTCCATTGTTATCATCATAAAATCATAAAATCAACTTAAAAGTAAAACTCAATTTAAAAAAATTGCAGCAAGTCTTAATCCGAAAGAAACCACAAACAGCGCTTTGGCTAACAACATTTGGCAATTAGAAAACTTTTCACTCGACGACTTAACTTACACGACTTTGAGAAGTTCATCGGGTGTGTGATGGCATCGTATCTGTCGATGCTCATGGCTACCAGCACGTAGGTGGACGAGTATGTGACGCACACCTGCGAGAAGCGGATGACCTTGCAGGCCAGGTTGCCCGCCCGCCACGAAATCGTGATGCGCCATATAATGTCCGTCAGCACGTTGAGCAGTCCCACGAACAGATCTGAAAATAATGGACTGGGAATTGGAAATCAGGGAAGAGGAGAAGTCCATCGCCAAAATGACCTGCCAAAGCCAGCTGTTTAATAAAGTAGTTCATCCGCGATTTCCGATTCTTGTTGATGAACATCACGAAGAGCACCGCCGAGTTTCCCACGACGATTATGGTGAACAGGATCCACAGCACCGCAAACTGCTCGGTCTGCAAAAGAATCAGAGTTTTGGTCACATTTCATTAAACGCCTATCAAAATCATTGTCAACAAAGTGTTAAAGACGGAAATCACGCATAAAACTCAATTTAATTCTCCCTAAGCACACACACACTCACACTCACGTTGTTTATGGCCCTTTAAATAGCCATAAAAATGATAGAGCTATGAATTTACGGTGGCCGGAGCAGCGGGCAGGATGTGCCAACGGAAGTTTGCTTCTTCTTCAAGTTTGCTACTAACAGGACTAGGGCAACACGGCAACCTACGCACACAAGCACCCGTGGCCTCTCACCCACACACTGCCTTGGTGAAAGACAGACAGCCAGCGTTTTTCCAGCAGGAAATTGCTGCCAGGATGGAGGAACTGCACTCCCAGAAATATTTTTATTTTATTCTTAAAAACGGTACCACAAATTTCAACTGTATTTAAACAATAAAATGTACAAATTTTCAAGATAATTCTCTAAAACATAAACGCTTAAAAAAGTGTTCTTTGGTTTAGCATTCCAAACTAATAACGAGGAGTGATTAAATGGGGCATTTCTTAGATATTTTGTTTAAAAACTACCTTGCTTTGTATACAATCAATCAATTCATTCTAAAACCTTTCTTAAACACATTTCTGTTTTAATTTTGAATATAACATTTTCATAATTCTGGCGAAAGCCAGTAACCGTGTAACCGTGACAATAAATAGTTGTGGCACTTTTTCCTGAACAAAGTGAGACATTCTTCAGACTTTTTAATAACACTAATAAACTACACCGCATCTTTATTTTCTAACAAATTAAATTTTCTTCTAACGCGTCTCCCAAGTCTCACATCTATTGAAGGTAAGTTTGAATTATGGCCTCGGGGTCTTGCAGTCTGACGCCAACACCGATGCTGATGTGGACTTGCCTTAAGGGCAAGCAAAGTAAACTTGTCCCGAAAAAAGTTGAAATCTTGACAGGCTTCGTCCTTGGCGCTGCGCTCAGACTGAAGACGCCCCACCTTATGCTATGCTACAACTTTTTGCCGCCCATACTTGCAGTATTCACTTTTTCGGTTTTTTTTTTCGGCCTAAGTGCGAGTTGTATATATATATATATATATACAGAAAAAAAGGAAGGGACAGATACATTTTTCGTTTCGGAGACTTTTTGGCGCTGGGAACCTTAGACCGTTTTGCTGTCTGCCAGTCCATCATGTTGCGCAAATTGGCGCATAAATCAACAAATGAGCAAACGGCTATTTTTACTCATTTTTTGCACATCCTGTCTGCCCCGTTTTTCATTGTTCGCCGGTGTCGCGTTTATTATTAAATGTGGCTGCCTTCATTTGTTAGCAGTAAACATTTTCGCATTCCTTCGCCAGACTTTGATTTTGATGTTTTACCAGATAGTGACTTGGCGAGTTTCCTTAAAGCCTTCATCGGCTTGGTGTCCTGAGGTGTTTGTGTTCGACAGCTCAAGTGCAATTTTCTAGCATGACTTTCGGGAAAGTATATTCGCGCTTGAAGCAAAGTTAAGGCGGTCGGAACATTTCAAGCGTTGCAAAAACTTTTTCCCATTTGATGTTGGCTTTGCTCTTATTTTTATTAGACACCATTTCTAAGTGAAATTTTTCGCACGTTATTTTTTTTAGAAGTGATGGCAAATATTTGATTTTGGTTACTTGACCGTCTTCATTTCCGATCTAAGGGACTGGGAAAGAATTTTATTCATAATATCCCCGAAATTTTATGAAAAGACTTTAAATTGGTTACCCAAAAATGAACAGAAAAATCGAATTGAAGTACTAAAAAATCGATTTATCGGAAAAACTGAAATAAAATGAAAAAAATATTTCCTTTAGCATATTGACGAGTAGATAATACAATAAGAGTAATAAATGCCAGCATTCATTTTACACAACATTATTTTTGTCAGATTTTTTAGTCAGATTTAGATTTTATTATGTCCCATGCTGTGGGCGCTATAAAAATGTAATAAATGGCACATTGTAAGCCTTTTTTAATGATCGACCATTTCTGGGTGCCCCTTTTTGCTTACTTTTCTCCCATTTGTACGTGTGTGTCTGTGTGGCTTGCCCTTTTTTGGCAAGTCATTATGCTTTTTTCAATTTGGCTTTGCACCGCGAGGAAATTGCTTTTTTGCTGCGAGAACATTAAAAGTGCGAAATTTAATTTCAACCAAAGGAAAAGAGTTGAACGCATAAGCCAAAGGCACAAGAAAAAGGATAAGACCGCAAATAGGATAAGGAAGGGGATTTCGACGCGCCACAACAACCGTAAATCCACATTAAATGGCAATTCTTGCCGAGCACCTGTTGCAACGGACCAACTTTATCTGCCGCAAACTATTATGTCTGATTATTAAGTGGGACAGCCATAACAATAGCAGCCACTTGGCACTCGAGAGCCAGGCACTGCGAAATGATGGCATCCGTTCGCCTTAACCCTTAACCCCCCATCCGTTAACCCGCAACTCTTAGCGACTTTAAGTGCACTTTGTGCGGCTTTGGGGCTCGTGGCTTTAATCCCACTAAATCGCCCGTGCTGACAAATTTCAACCACTGCCTGCGGATCGTAAAATGCAGCAACTGAGACAAATGGGTGGCCACAAACAAAGGCAATGGGAAATTAATTTCATTTCGCAAGAATGGGACTTCTTCCGGCCCCTTCCTTAATGTTGCAGTTGTACCAGACAAGGGCAGCAGCGCTTATAAATCAGTATTTACAGCCAAGCTCGCGGAAGTCCCACCCAGAAATGTATGGTATGCTCTGCGCCCTCAATTGGATTTAGAGAAGGTGGCTAATTGTATTGTATTTAAAGTTATCCCAAGAGACGAGAAGGCTATGCTCTGAATATAACCGAAAAAATAAATGTAGACAATAAGCCAGGCTTTCGCAATTGTAATATCATAAGTATTTTTCACTATCCGAACTCTTTTCAAAAATAAAACCGAAATGTTCTTACCCTTTTAAAATAATAACATAAATATCAGATCTAGATAAGTAATAAATTTTACAACTAAGGCAAAACCAACAGCAAAAATATTTATGTGATGTATATTTGTTATTTATTTCACAAATGTTTATATTTTTCCTTAGTTTGATTTGTTTGATTAGTGAAATCCATTTAATATTGAATACGGCTAAGACAATAGCTATTCCTTTTTTATAGGCTGCTAAAGTGTCTGCCATACTTTTGCCATAAGCTTAATCAACTTTTATTTTCGTAGCTCATATTTAAAAGGCAACTGAGCTAAGGACGCGAAGCACATGGCACTCGGCCACCATTGTTGACTTGTTGTTTCTTTGTTGGCTTAAGTTTTTATGTATGTAGTTACATCTGGGTTTTTTAGTGTGTGTTTGTGTGGCGTTGTGCTAGTCTGCGTGGAAATGTGTTTTGTTTGGTTGCTTGTTTGTTTTCTTTTCTTTCGCACTTTTCAGGGCATTCATTAATAGCGATTACATTGTGCTTGAGTGCTCTGGCTCCGTAGAAGTTGCATAAAGTAAAATTAAATTCCATATTACGTATACGCAGCGTGCTGAGCCGGCAAACGGTCAGATAATAAGCATTAGCACAAACTTTAGCAACCACGTCAACGAACTCGGCCAAGCTGAAGCATGTTGTCGAGTTGTCCAGTCGCACGGACACTCGTCCAGCGATAAAAATTCATATATATACGTATGCGGAGACGAGAAGGATACTTGAGCTGGTAGGATATGAGAGCGTATTATTTTGGCATAAAAACATGCATTTGGGTCAAGCCGAGCACATCAATCATGGTTTTTATAGTGGTTCGTGTGGCTTTTCAGCCACAATGGTTAGTCGCTGCCGGCTTATGAACTTTCCTATAACCAAAGCCACCCAAGTCACATGGAGGTCGACGTCAAAAGACTGCGCTTTAATTCTCCTAATGGCCAAACATTTTGTCATCAGCTGGCCTAAATCATCCCCCCCTGTCCGTGCATATTTGGCGTTGATGTTGACACAAATTGAAAATAATAAAAGCCCGGCATTACGGCCGAAACGAGCAGTGAGTACAACGCTGTTGACAAACTGTTGAGTGGTAATTCGGGTGCGTGGAATGGAAATATGAAAAATGACCACAGATTTGCCAACATAATTGTGGTCAGTTATGACAACGTGCAGCGGAGAGCTAATAAGGACCAACTGGCTGACATAATGGATGTTTAACTGGTTTCTGAATTTATTCTTAACTATCTAATGGATAACTCGTTTTAAGCCAAATGGAATTTTCTAGGGCTAATGACAGATTAGTAGAATGAGTCTCTGAAATTTTCTTTTCCCCACTGACAACTGACCTACTAAACGAGTCGATAAATTTTTGGCAAAAAAAAAAAACAAAAAAGAACCTAGGGCAAAGCCTCAAATTGCTAAGCTAGTGACTCGTAAATTTTTGGGTCAACGAAATCCATTAATCAAATGAGTCGAAAATAAATTAAGATAGTTGGTCCAAAGATGGCCATAAAAGAAACATATAGATAGGCTAGTGGACTGTTGTTGCAATGCAAATGTGTCCAGTGTATAAATAAATTAAAAGACCAAACATAAATATGAGTTGAAATGGACTGATGTTTAGATAACCTCAGCACAGGACGAATTAAGTGTAGACCAAAAATAACAGCCGGAGCAGGAAAAGACAGACCTGATGGCCAGACAAAAGGAAAACAAAGGCAAGGTTGTATTACACTGAGAAAATGGTGAACGGTGACGGATTGATAAAAGAAAAAAAAGCTTAAAAGCTTTTTTTAAATTGCTTGCACTCGAGAATAGTTTGGTTTCTAAAAGTACGACTATTCAATGTTATATTTACCTGTTTAAAAACATGAATTCATGTATCCAATAAATATAAGCTTAGTTTCCAAGTTTCCAAATCACAAATACTTTTGGAAGTGGTAACGGAATATTAACAAATTATTGTTTATATTATCTTAAAAACTAAAAAAACTAAAATAAACCTTATTCGTGTTTTTCCAAATTTATTTTGTTATGTGCAATAATGTTAGCAAGAGGCAAACAGACAAACAATAAATACAAGCACGCGCCTAAAACTATGCAAAACAAATTACACTCTGCCCCCAGGCGGAGAATCTGCTGCGGTTGGCGGAAGTTATGGCCAACATGCCCCTGAATGTGTATGTGTATATTTTGTGTGTGTGAATGCCGGGCAATTTGCATAAACAACATAGGCATTTGCGATACGTACCAAAAGTCAAGTCAGGCATAAATTTGAATATTTTTCCCAGCCATTTACCGCTTGAGTTGGGTTCCCTTGGGCCCGGCGATAATTAACACATAAGCATCAGACACATGTCCTGCAGTCCCCCACTTTATAATATCTATAGTATCCTTGTCTGGTTATCGCCATCGTCTGGCAAATGAGCTGGTGGACAGGGCATTAAGTAGCCATGCCAAATCGTTTTATTTGTGTGGTCAGCAGATAAGTTGACAGCCAACTGGGCGTCGAAAGTGAAGCCAGATTTTAACTAGACACTGCCTGTCAGTCACTAAGTAAGCGCTTTGATATGCTCCCGCAGACAACTTGATTTGGGTTTTGTCATAGATTGGTCTTTGTCTGACGGACTCACGGTGAACTATTATGTTTTTGGTTTTTGTTTATACATTTAAGACAGCCGTCACAATAGTTATTTCGGTTGCACTTCAAAACGGTACGATTTCTTTGACTTTAAGACGAGTTGGGAGCGCAATATAACAATTTGTTATAGGAGATTTTTCAGGATTTGAAGATTTGCCTTAATTCAAATTTAAATAAGTGCAAGTGGTTTTGGGTGATACAGTTTTTACCCAATTAAATGAAGACGTTAAAATTATGTAACAATGTACTTTTAAATTAGTAGGGAACTTTTCCAGTGCGAAAAACTTTTTAGCTAAAAGAGCAACTCACCTAATGCCCATAGACATCATTAGAAGCCTGTTGTCCAACTTTGGATGAAATTCCCCGGCGAAAGCCACCCAAAAAGACTAAGCAAAATAGAAACTTTCGACTACAAAGTTGAAACCAACATTTGTTTAAAGCTAGTCGAAAAGCAAAGAAGCAGAAGACAAACTAAAATGTAAGTGTGTACTGTTGATGTATCGGCTTTAACTCAAACTGGGACTACACCAAATGCCATTTCCCCCCCTACCGCCGCAGGAATTCTGTGAATTTAATTAACTTTTATTTAACCAATGACAGCTTCACCTAGCGATTAACGAAAAGACAAGCTCCGAGGGCCGATAAAGACCAAAAGGACCAGCAAAAGACCTATCGAGAGCTAAGTAAACTTTTTCTTAATTTAAAATTCCACAACTGGCACTTGTCAAAGGAGCGACGAGAGGGGTAGGCGGCCGGAAATGCACCAGCTTCACGAGGAAGCAGATCGGACAAGTTGGCAAAGTCGGTCGACTGTCTGACGTGGAAGGCCACTGCCTGGCAGGCAGTCAAGTCCTTTCGGAGTCCGCAGTCCACAGTCCAGAGGACTTTCGACCAAGAACTAGTCGCCAGAGTTGTTATTTCTGATTTTGTTGCTTCTGCAGCTTACAGATTTGTTCCTTTTTGTTATTTTTCCGCTTTTTCACACCGTTGTGAACGTTTGTATCCTACATATTCTATATGTGGCTTGAGCGCACTTGGCGGCTGGCTTTGATTCCATTTAAAGTAAGACCTGATTTCCTTGGGCTTTACTCGTTGTCGGAGGTGCCAAGTCAAGTAATTTGGTGTGTAAATGAAAAGTGTTGCCATGTTCTGTTATGCAAATTGCTGCGGCTGTTGTTGTTGAGGAACTCCCACATAAAGTTAGAGAGCACTGGTATGGGGAAGATGCTGGTGCTGACTTTATTACCAGCTTGTGTAACTTGTTCGTTGGGTAAACCACATACAATTTGGTTTATTTGTAAAGCAATTACCTCTAATTTAAATCTAAATTGTGGTAAATGTAATATAATATAGGTTTGTACATTGCTTCTATTTTTGTTGAAGAACTTTCTGTATAAACCTCTTCAAACATGTTATAAATTGATTTGACAATTGAAAGGAAAATATTTTTAAGTTTCTTAACTGTATTTTTTTTGCTGCTGCTATTTCAAGAAAATGTATTAATACAATACAAAGAAAGTTATTCGCCGTGCTTTGAAATTTGAACCTTCATTGGAAACTCGAGCGTAATGTATAATTACAATGAAAACTCTTCATTGAAAATAAGTTCTTTGTCATACAATGTGAAATGGGAATGAAATGCAACAGTAAATGTCTTGCTATATGTGTAGGTATGTGGGAGCTGGCCTTATAAAGTGCTTTGTGCCAAAGGCAAAAATGCATGGCGTATACGTGATGTGCCAGCAAATGCAAGCACGCACTTAATCATTTATGCACATACACACACCCGAACGGACACATTGCCACATTTGACAGTGCTCACGTAGAAAACGGAAGCAGGACGCGACTTTTACACGCCTTGGTAGAGTCCTGCTTTGAAGTTTCCTCCTGATCTGCTTTAGTGAAGACTGCAAGTACCATAGAAGCGAGTTATATGTCAAATAGTTAAAGAAAATTGTCTGTGATGATTTATGATGTTAAATAACCAAAAACCAAATGCGTTTGACTTGTAAGTATTTATATACCTTGTTGTTTTTCATGGTTTTTACTTAGAGTGAAGCAAACAGAAAGAAACTATGTCTTCTTTTCTTTTTCAATTTCAATTTTTATTTATTTAAATTCTTTAATTTTTGGACAATGGCCTTACTGTTATTAAAATAAACACAAAATCTTTATAATGCTAATTTTTGTTTGATAAATTAGCATGTTGTAAATGCAAATGTAAATTTTAACTTTGGAGTATCTTTTAATTAATTACACTTAATAATGATTTGTTTAGGCTAACATAGAAATTTCTAAAGAATTCAGTTTTAAGAAATAAAAACGTAAACAAGGAAATGTAAATAAAGCTTTGAATCAAATTTTAGTAGGGGTTTCACCCGATAAAGCTGAGGGAATATTACAAGATGTAAACACACGGAAGCTGTTTGGCATCTCTCGGCAACGCCGTCTTTCAACTTGCGAATGACAGAGCCAATCGTAAAGTGTCGGGTGGGAAGGGGGATGTTTGTGCCAATTTTATCGAAATTGCGTAGATGACGTGGCCCATCGACTGCAACGCCAGCGGATCTCCGCCCCCTCATTGCACACCACCCAAACATCATCGTGTCTTGCCACTTTGAAGCTTTTTTGGCGTATACTTCCCGTCCTTTGATGTGGCTTTTTCGGTCTTCCTCGCGATGGCGAAAGAAATTGTGTTTTTCTATAGGTGTGTCTGCCCACCGTCTGACATATGCAACCCCTCGCTCAAGTACATTTTAAGCAAAAACCTGCAAAAATTCTTGGAATTTTTTAAGTGAATTTCAACTGAAACTTGATTTTATGGTGGGGACCGCTTTAGCCCAGATCAAGTAAATTTAGTGTGCCCTAAATAACGCAATGGAGGTCAAAACATAAAGGGGTTTCAAAGCTTTAATGATGTCTAGACTTCAAAGTTCTACATTTATTTGTCATTCGTTTAATTGACCAGGAAGGCCTTGTTCTTACTTTTGGGATAACATCTCAACACAAAATTTTAAAAATGTTCTAAGAAAGTAAAGTTTTTTAAGAAAGAAAAACATTTTTTTTAATTTTAAAATTATTGTAAATAAAATGAGATTAGGCTTCCCCAAGGGTAGTAGCAATACAAAATTAAATACTGGAAAAATTATTTATATTTTAATAAAAAAAATGTCTTCTCTGCTAATAAACATCCTTCAAAGTCATTTAATTTAATTTAGTTTAAAGCCCCACACAATTCATTGCATACTTTGGTGCGTTGTGAGATGTTGACCTACTTGTACTTGTCCCAGGCTATGTAAATAGCTCAGACTCAGCCGGGGGATATAGCCATCTCCCCCCTTCAACTTTTCAATTTTTTCTTTCTATTTCTTTCTCCCTTCCTGCTGACACTTTTTGTGACGCTGCCGCACTTTAAGTATTTACTGAGCATAATTTCGACGTTGGTTTGTCGCCTTTTGCATGCATTCTCTCATTAAGCGCATTTCGCGCCCTTGCACAAAACCAGCTGGCGATGGAGCTGAAGATGAATGTTCTCCGCTCCGGGGATTTTCCTCTTTAGCATGCAGCTTAGTGTCGTAAAACTCCAAACATTCTTCTGCAATTATCTGGCCTGGGGGTCATCTGGTCCCTTAGGCGCGGATTTCAGCGCTTTTACGATTTGCATAATTCACACAATCGTCTTTTTTTCGCTGCTCCTGTTTTTTTTTACAGTTTTTTAAGTGCCACCCCATCATCCATTTTGTTGCTTTTTTGTAGTCGTAGCCCAAATGCAGTCGTGTGTTTCGCATTACTTCCGTAGCTTTTTTGGGTTACCTCCTTGCATTGCTCATACGCAGTGTAGCCACCGCACAGCAGAAGCGGTAGCAGTAAAGCTGTAATTGACTTGGGCTATGCAAAATTTATTGTGTGCACCAGCTCTGGCTGCTTATGCATGCAAATTGTAATGATGCGAAAATGTAGTTGCGGGCTTTTCCATGGGGGAAAACCCGAACTTTCCATTTCCACTTTGAGATATATGCTGAATGTCGACGGTTTTTGTGTTGCGGTCTGTCAACAGAAGTGAGTGGCGTTTTGCTGCTTATGAAAATGAAATTACATTTTATTTTGTTGAATGTGCGGGGGAAGTGATACTCTCAACAGACAACCACGCCCCATTGTTTTGGTTCTTATCGCCGCAGCTTATTGTTGCACAAAATGTCGCTTGATGTCAGTCATTAAGTCGGCTTCCGGAGTATGATTATAATACTTGGGTGGGAAAATGAGAAATAAGGCACAAGGATATGTGTGCACTTATCTGCTATGATGAATGCGGGTCTGGGTCTGTCCGATTCTTTTGTGAAATTGTTTTGGGTATACTTTTGTTTTCCTATGAGTACAATTCCCCTGGCAAAACACGAATACAGTTGAGATTCCAAAACTCAAGTTTTTATGAGACAATTAGGCTAAGTAAAGCTACCTTTCACTGGAAACTGTCAAAGGTGGTCATTACTTTACTTATAATGTGTAAAGTTTGGTTTATAATTGCTTAAATTGTATTATAATTTATGGTAACCTAGAAAATGGGTTTATTATGTCTTGGAAACTTTTAAGAATTACTTAATACTTGTTAAGCAATTTGAGCTCTGTCTTGAAATGATACAAAACTTAAAATGTAAAATAAATTGGTTTTTCAACTTGAATTTAAAAAAATGTACATAGTGAATTTTTTTATTTTCAGCTTTTAACTCTGTCCGCTCATTAATATTTCAACTGAAACATAAAAAACATATAAAAATATGAGCTTTTAATTCTTATTTCAGTTCACTCTTTTGATATTTCATAATAAATTAAATTTGATTTTATAGATACGTATTGATTTATGGAAGTTGTACTGTACCAATAATAAAACACACATTTGTCAGCATTTGACAATCTGGAGCAGGAATGGCCCTCGGCTTTTGTTTGCGCCTCGCTGATTGCAAAAATGCTTGTGACTGGGAGTCATGGAAAGCAAACAGCAGCTTGAAATCGATGCCGGCGGGTGGGTGAATGAGGGAATCAGATGAAGCTCCCAAAATACCGCCTTGGCACAGCGGGGAAAACAAATCAATTAGACGTTAAAAAGGAAGCACAAATAGCAGCGAGCACCTAAGCAAAACCCACATGTGGATGGGATAGGATTCCCCACTGTTGTTTACTTCGATTTCAGAGATGGCGATCTCCCACGACGACGCCCACTTAATGGTTATCAGTTGTTTGGAACGCTATTAACGCCATGTTGATTTATTGCAATTTAATTTGGTTTCAATTTGGGGCTTTCGCCCCAGCCGCAAGTATTTTATTTCACAAATTATGTGCAGACACGACCGGGGCGTGGCGTTGGATTTGCCAGACTTGGGCGTTTTAGTCCTGTGGTTATTTATAGCGGTTAACTCTCCTAAGAGGACATGCTTAAAGATTGATTATGGACAGTAAAAAGGATTTCCAGGCCTTAAAAGGAAGTTTACATTTTTATTTGATTTTTACGGTTCATGAAAAGCATGCGAAATGCTCTGTAATAAAAACTTTCAAACAGTTTGGAGTGCTTTTCCTGAAAGTGAAGCTCTTAAGCTTTTCTATTATTTCCAGCTCTTTCGTTCTCCTTTGGCATATTTCCCGGGAAATATAGCTCATATGTAGATGCGTTTCGCTCTTTCACAAAGAATCGCTAAAGGCGAACCTTCACAAGAATTTATCGATTTGCTTTTTAATATTTGGCTATAAAACTCAACCCTTTTTTGGGGGAGCTGGTTGTAAAAAACTTGTTGGAGCAGACTCCCCATTTAATTGTTGCGCCGAGTTCAAAGTTCGAGCGTGACAAATAAACCAACAATTAACTTGAACACTCATTAAGTCAACTCCTCATCCATCCATCCCTACACCCTTGCTGTGTTCTGGAAAATATTTGTGAAATTAACACTTTCATTGTTTCGCATAAGTTTATAGCCAACGACGAGCCGGCTCAAATTCTCGGCGACTTGGGAGCCGAGCAGGCAAATTATAACAATTAGCTGGCTGAGGATGGTTATTGATTTTGCTGGTCAAGTGACACTTTGGGGAATTTGAACAGTCTTTTGGATATAATCACCATTGCAAGTGGGTCCAATGAACTCGAGATTGAACCTGAGTTCTGAACTATTTGCTGCCAGAGAAATTCGGAGTCGGTGAACGCTCGAAGAGCTGCCAGAAATCAGCGAAGCTGAAATGTCAACAAACCTATCCTGCGGCCTCATCACGGTAAGATTAAAGTGGCGGAAGTGCATTGACTTTAAATGCCAAGTGAAAGACTCATAATTTATCGAAATGAGGTCAGGAAATGGCTCACTAAGAGAAAGCTATGAAGACTTTTTACGATAAACCTATTTTTCTTCTTTTTTTTAAGGGTTTTATTTAAAAATGTTTAAGCAATCAATTGAACACATTAACAACTAGTTTTTATTATCAAAAATTTGTCCCAATAAAGTGAATATTTTTTTTAATACCCATGTTCTTGTAATAAACTTTGAAGTTTTCGTTGTTTGATTTATGGCTTAAGGCCATTAAACGATTATATTATAGTCAAAGTAAATGAATAAATATGCTCAGCTGACATTAAATTTTAATATTGCGGAAGAAAATACTCTTAAATGTAATACGACTCGTGTAAACAAAGTCCTCTACTCCACTTAATATTTTCCTTACTTCTTTGACACATTTCCTTCGTTTCTTTTCACTGCAACTGTCAGTGGCTATTCTTGGTGGCAACAAATCCTTATAAATCGCTATGACACATCCAACTAACAGGAGACGTGCCAGATAAAACTCTTGTCAAAACTTGTTTTATGGGCTGGGCCCAAGGATTCCGCAAGCGGCAGAAGTCATCAAGGACCTGCGGCCATCTTGGCAGCCTTAATAAAATTGATGTTGAACGGCCACAGTGGTCAGTAACGCAGTAACGCTGGGCAATGGGCAAATAATGTTGTTAACTCATTTTTAGCCAAGTAAGCGCCGTTCGGTCCCCATGGTCACATTTGAGGCCAGCTCGTTGGCCACTCAAGCACTTGATGGCCTTGTGGGCATTTTGTTTTGTCAACAGAGTGTAATTAAGCCCAACCACGAGTGCCATGCGCCTGGAATTATGCTTTAATTTGCATTAAAGCTCGGCAAGTGTAATTACACCTCAAATTCGGGGCCAAAAGCAGTTCGCACATATGTTTATTTACTGGCTCGAGGGCTGGGCAAACACTCAAAGCCGGGTACCATAAACAAGCAGCTCAGTTGAGCTCCAGTCCTTGGGTAAATTTATTCTCTCAAGCCGCTTAGTGCTGTAATTTTGCAAAAACTGTCCAGAGCCCTCGACAAAGGCAAATTAAATTGCTAAAAAAGCGGCAAAATGGTAAAAAAGTAGTGGGGAAAATGGGGGAATCACACTTGCAGCTCAGTCAGTCGGTTAATGATGCCGCTTTGTGGCCACTAAGTGTTTAACCTTCCAGATTCAGAAACAGGTTCTGAACCCAGGCGCAGACAAGGACATGTGTCCCATATTTCACATGCGTCAAGTCTCGCCGTTCCGCTCCCTGCACATGCTAAATTTTCCTTGGCAAATAAGCTTAAGACACGTTTTTACGCTAGATTAATGAGTTCTTGGAATCGACGCATTTTCGCAGAATAATATTTGCCAAAGCAAAGGAAATTGCGGTGGGTGCGAAAATTTCGCTAGCAGGCAAAAATTTTAAATGCTTTAATGTGCACAAAATAAAGGCAAGATTTAAAAAATAATTGCAAAATAAGTAACGTTATTTTTCATTCTATTAAATCACTTTCGAAGAACACCAAATATGAAGAAAACATATATGCTAAAATAAAATTCAAGCTATATTTTGTGTTCACTCATTCCTAGTTAAAATTATATCCGGTTCGGCATCCTCTTTACACCCACCCACACTCTATATGTGAAGGCCATTCTAGCCACTATTATTATATTGACAGCTGTTTGACTTTTATCAGCATGCAAACAGGCAGTGTTTTTCTTTTTTCAAATATTTGCTCTGTCACCCTAGAAAATGCCAATTAATTTTGGCCTTTGATGGCCACATTAGCCAGCCCACCAGGGCCCGCCATTGTTGTAGCTAAAATGTCTAACATTAATATATGCGTTATAGCAAGCGACCACATGAGGTCCGGGCTAAAATTAGATGGAGTGGCACTGGGAAAATCTGAACGTGGGTGCCTTGAAATGGCGAAAGTCTCATTAGAGCATATGTAATTATGGAGTAATAAGCTTGGACGCGATGTGTGAAGGATAAGCCAAGGACCACTCGCAGCTGTAATATTTTCCTCCCATGCGCACGAATCTCCCTCAATGACCAAACAAAATGTGCGGCTGCATAATATGCTATCGTTTCCTCCGGCTAACAAACATACATAGAATGGCGCAATGTTGTCGATTCTTTCAGGGAAAGTCGCTTCCAGTCGGAAAATTCGTTCGATTCCGTTTATTTGCGTCGTCTAATACCCCCAGATCCGATTTCTCGTTTATTGGACAGCAGTGCGCAGTTGGCCATGGTCAACATCAACATCAGCATCAACACTGTGACATTGGAACAACCTCCCGGCTTCCAGCTCTCAGCTCCCAATGCAGTTGTAATTGGCATATATGTGTCAAGCGGTCTTAATGTCCGAGTCCTCATCTTTAAGGTGAGACATCAACAAGGATGGCGAATTCAGTTAGCAACCTAAACATGATTTAATAGTGTTAGCAGGGGATTTAATGGGATTTTCAATGGAAAAACCAATCACAAGTGTGCCACGGATGACCGCCGGTCAGGCCAAATCCTCAACTAAGCCATTTGAATTGCAAATCATATGAGACCCCTTTATGCCTGGGGTCCAGCATTCACATACACATTCGGGACTCTCACGGCATTAGGGAAAATATTGCTAGTTCAGCGACCTTTTTATGCCAACATTTTGCCATCGCTTTTATCTCCTTTTTTTTTGACGCCTTCTGTGTGACAGATTACCAAAAGCAACTCTCGTTTTGAAGTCTATCAGACCCATGTAAAATATTTCTTATTTATTTTTCATTTACTGCTAGTTGTCAAAGGCTTGTTAACAGGGGTATAACGAAATAGAATCCAACAATAAATACTTTTGGGTCTTAATTTGGGTAAAGGTAAAATTATTGAAAAGGATTGATTTAATTATATGTTTTAATAAGGGTTTTTATGGGTTTTTAATATGATATATTGGCCAAATCACTTAGAATATATTATTTCATGATTTTAATATAAGTTCGCTTATCCCTCCTTAAGAAAGGAAAAATTTGTAAACATTTTCCATTAGAAGTTGAGTCAACTGTTAAAAAGATGGTGTGATATTTTCAGTTAAATAATGTAGTAAATTTTAATTTTACTAACAAACATTAACACTGGAAAACGGTTCCAAAAGTATTTGTATAATTTGAATGCTTGTTTTCTTTGGAAACTCAATAAACTTGTGTATTCAAATGTATTTTTCATAGCTCCAAAAATAAATATTATATTTTTTATTGCCAGACCCAACTATGAAGAACATCAAATCAATAAGACTAAGCCACCATGAGATGATTGTTACATTGGTTTCTCAGGCATGGAGACCAAATCCTTGACATCGCTCTTTGTCAAACAAAATGCCATATGGTGTGGCGGCACCCAAAGCACAGCCTGCGTTTTTGTCTCCTCTTTTTTGTGGTCCTGGAAAGGACTCATTTAAATAAGCCCGAATTTATGTCGCTCATACACGCACGCACACTCTTTGAGTGATTGGCGCGTTTTAACTTGGATGTTGGCTGCCTGGAAATTGGCTCGGTCGAGGGCTACTTCCGTTCCAACAATGGTGTGATTTATACGATGGGGCGTATGAAAATTTCATTACATTCATGGCGTGCATTTTATGGCAGCCGAAAGAGAAACGAACGGAAGTTTAGTTTAATCGAAGTTGTTGTCACGATCTGCTGGGCTCTCTGATTGATTGCCCCTCATTGATAAAGAATGTTCTTTCCCATCCCTTGCAAATATGCAAATCATTTGCCCCAGCCAAAAAACTTTGCCTCTTCGTGGATTTTCTTAATTTCCAGCTGCCAAATGACATTTGGCGTTTTATTGTTTGTCGCTGCTGGTTGGCTGGATTGTCATCTTGAAATGAAGTTTGCTCAGTTCGCTGCTTTTCCTTTACGAAAAGGAAAAACAGTAGCAAATTGAAAATTGTTCCATCAAGCAACAAGCTTCGACAGCTGTGACTTTGTGACCCTTTCTTCTCAGTTATCCTTTGTTTGATTTCAGCAAGCAGATACAAAAAATTCGTGCTGCAGCTTTTGGCAAAAAAAAGGTAGTTTTTAACTGTGAAAGAAATGCACTGAGGTAAGCGTTTTCTATAAACGATTGGATTTTTCATAGCATATTAAAATAGGAAACAATTATTTTTTTGTAGCAATTTGTTCATAACATACAGAATGTTCGATTTTCTGCAGTGAGTCGACTTAAATGGAATTGAAAGCTTACAGCTGTCTCTTTTAAACGGAATACAAAAATACAAAATATGGATAAGTGGCCATTATTTTTTCTGTTTTTCTCACACACCTCAAAATAGTAAATCAAATTAAAATTGTTTGTTGTTGATTTAATAGTAAGTAAGCTGGCTCATAGTGTGAAAATAAATATTTTTTAGAAATGATGCAGCATTCATTACAACACAGTCCATTTGTTCAAAAATCAGTTTTTCCTTTATTTTATATATTTCTTCTGTCTCTGGAAAAATTAATAAATACATATTTATTTCATAAAAAATTAAATAAAAAAAAACAAACAATTTTTTTTTAATAATTTGCTACAAAAGAAATAATTATACTGAATAAATGATATTAACTCGAATTTAAATGGGTTGCGACCTAACTTCTAAACACGAATGTTATCTCTCCCCACAAACGTGGGTTGAATTTAAATACTTGAATATCATGATCGGCATTAAAAATGTATGGCAAAGTACCACTTATTGTGCCACTGTTCAAATGTTTAGAACTCGAAATCGCAATGTGCAGCTGGGTCTTGTGATTTCAATAAATAAATTAGTTTGTTTGCGAATATTCTCGCTGTTTTGCATCACCCACCTCATAAAAGTAGAACGAATTTAAATTGTCAAATTCGCCGGCGTCGCTGGATGTGGAGTTGCCGCCCGATTCTAAGTCGTGACTTGGCGCCGCTGTCGTCTGGACCATTGTGGCCGAAGTTGTTGTTGCTGCTATCGTTGTTGGCGCCAGCATCACGTGTGATATCGCAGGTGTAAAATATGTCAGATTAACTGCCGCCACGTCAGTGGGTGGCGAGGTGCCACCGCCACCGTCACCGCCCACCGCCTCTTCGCTGCCATTGAACGACCTTTCCGTGGAGGAGGCAACTGCCACCCCCGAGGATTCCGAGGCGGAGGCCAGCGTGTAGTAGAGCGAGCTATCGAATAGCCTTAAGTGTAGCATGATTGCGCCTCAGTCTGGCATCGTCTGAAATAGGGGGAAATTAACAGCGAAAATTAAAAGAGTGCTTAAATGTATATATATATACATATATATATTAAAATATATGGCCTGAGCCCGGGGGCTCTGTGCGAATGCTTAAAAACTCATAAATCGCAAACGAAAAGCTGCGTAATAAATGCTTTAAGTACTTTGCCAGCAAAATGCAGAAATATTTGCTTCAGTTAACATGGCTTTTGTGTGTAAATTTCGGTACCCAGCAGGTGCGGGATTGTTGGCCTGTTATTAATATCGCGCATACGCCGGGGGTGACATTGGGTTGGGGCTTTGCTTAATGGCAAGCATCCTGACTCCTTCGAAATTAGATATGGCTTGTAAGATTATACCAGCGGAATGATACTGTTAGAAATTATCATAACATTTATTGCCGCTTCCCAGATGTAGGGATACTTTTGAGCACTCCATTAATAAAATATTTACATTTGTACTGCTTATGAAGTTTGAATAGTACCTCTAAGTATTTATTTATTGTTAAAAATATCGCAGACCTTTGCTTTTTGTATCTCGTACAATGAAAGTAATAAACGTTTGTATATACAATTTCCACAAGTTTATTCAAAAAAAAAAAAAATTAAATTAAAAGAACATGGACTCAAAGTTTTATTTTTTGTATGAATATAAGTTAATAATGTTTACTATGGGTTAATTTCTACAATTTCAGTTAAATACTATCTGTGTCCTCAATGGCTTGGAATATTTAATGACACCAAGCGCGTGTCAAGTGATGCTACCAACGTGTCCTTAATTAAACAGTAGAACGACGCACACGACTTGACCCATTGGACAGGAACTCGAACAATTAGCAGCCAACAATAGACATTTATACTCCAAACGGCCGTGTCACGTTGCCGGTGGCAAACAAAGAAGGAGCTGAACTTTGATGTGGCCTCTCGGAAATTTATGCATGCATATGTGCCTGCGTCTGGGATCCATCTGTCCATGTTCGTTGCTCTTTGGCTGCAACTTTAAATTGATTAGCCGCAACTTTGCGGGCGGCCCTCGAACGACGTGCCTGAAATTCGCAAATAAATTCTCCTTTAAAATGCGAAAAAACTTTTGTTCGCCGCAGCCAGGTATTTGGCCCACTAATGCGAGCACGCAACTATTTGGCCAATGATTTATATTAAAAACACCCGTCTGGGTCCCCTGTTTTCTCATCTGACATATTCAATTTGGTCGAGCACAGCTGCTCAGCGGGATAGTTGCCACTTTCCAGGGGATACGGGATTCGGGGTTCGGAATTCGGAGGGGAAGGAAGATGAGCGGCACCACATGTCGCCGTTTTGGCATTTTGTAAATTTATCATTAGCCTGTGTGGGTGTTGTAATTTTTTATCAGATTTCCATTGAATTATTACGAGGTAAAATTGTTGTTCTAATTAAGAGCAAAATTAAAATTTGCATATTCTATTTCATTAAACAAATAGAAACGGAGGTGAGATAGTCAAATATTTTATTCAATCGGGTCTAAATCGATGTCAAATTACATAAGGCCTTTATAGTGAAATAAAGGAATAATCGGCCTACTTACGTTAATATTTAAAATTAATAAAAATAGTTTTAACAATTTGCTTACCATTTAGTCCGCTTAAGTGTAAGTTTTATTAAAACCAAAGCTTTTGTGGATATATTTTTAAATTGTAAGTATTGAACATTAAGCAAGTTGCTTCAAAGAGCCATTAAAATGTGCAATAACTTTTTAAACTCGTTGATGGCCTGTGAAAAAGCCCGTTAGCTCAGTATTTTATATTTAATATTTACTTATGTAAATGCCTCAAGGAGCTTTGAAGTATTTTGACTAGCGAATCAACCCATTTGAGCTTTGCATAAGTTCGTCTCAGTATTAAAGTTCTTGTCTGCTGTTAATACGCATTTAATTTGCATGCAAAATAGCCAGAAAAGTGTCTAGTCGGTGGGACACCTCACTCTAGTCCTAAATCTGAGTTCTTGGCATTATATTTGCCTGAGCCGTGGTGGTGAAGAAGAGACAGAAAGCTGAATTTGATTGACATATTTTGAGTAAGCTGTCAGTTGAACCAACACTTTTCTTGGCGCCCGAAACGACTTAAGATACTGCCATTGGCATCTTTTGTGCGAATTGGCGCTAAAGCCGTCGAGCTGCATTCAATTTGATTGAGAAAATCAGAGAAGCGTTCAAGAGGATTGCGAAACAACTACAGCGAGTTGATCAACAATGAAGCCGAATTAAGGACTACTGAGAAAAGTGAGCAGCTTAAAAAAGACATAACTGATTGTGATATTCTGAGCATTTAAAATTAAATACTAACTAATTAATTAACTATTAACTATTTAATTTTAAAGTAATATTAATATAATAATAATTTATCATTTGATCAATTTGTAATATAACTAAAAAGAATAAAAAACTTTGCAGGAAACAGTGTTGGGAGCAGAAACATTGATTTGTTGGCAAGCTTGTTCTTTTTGACCCAAATAAGGTCTTTAATAAAAGGGATAGGTATTTCCTCATAGAATGGGCACACTATCCTTTAAGTCTCAAGCTTAATTGACATCATTTGTCAAAGGGAAAATCAAGCGGCTGGTGTCTTTTAAGCGTCTCAAATCTACTCTCTATAAGTTACTGCATAGTAATCATGAGTCAATCGCTTCGCAGGGGACCTTTTTACACCCTGCCCAAGCAGATGCCCCAATTCCGACCCCAAGCCCCGAAACCAGAATTGCTTCCGGACGACATGGTGAGCTACAAGATCGAGGCAACGCGTAAAAAACTGCTTAGCCTGCTGGGACGCTTTGAGAAGGTGGACTCTATAATCACGGAGTCCCGCCAGAGGCGAAATCCTTTCCACACCGTGGCATCAATGGCGGTGGCCTACGAGGATGTCGAGAGCCAGATGAAGGACGGAATTCAGGGATGGTCGGATAATGACTTCGAGAAGAGCTATGACTTACCCAGCACCAGTTTTTAAAAATGGAAGAACCGAAAATGGAACCCGAGCGCATATTATTGTTTATATCTTTAATTTTTTATTAATCAACATAAGCTTTGAATTGTTCATTCTTTAAGCCAATTAATATAAAACAACAACTGAAATATTAAACCCACAATTTTTTTTAAGTGGTACCTGAATGCCATTAATACCTTGAAAGCCATTTATACTTTAAAGTTATAGCACTTGGTAATGTGGGACGGTTTTATCTAAGAAATTTATTTAACATATTAAAGGAAAGATTGATATACAGCTTAAAATTTTCAAAGTTTTGACAAACAAATTTAACCTATCTCAGATTGACAGGATGTTGTACTAATGAAGGACTTAATGTTAAGTCTTTAAGGTCACAAATTCAAGTTTCGTATTCAGATTGGGATCCTTCAGTAAAATGCTTTTTGTGACTAGCAAATCTCAGTTGCCAACTTGGCAAAGGACTTTCTTTTGTCTGCTGCACTTTGTTTTGGCGAACTCTGTGCATCGTTGCGTATGAGTCATAAAAGTCAAAACCATCTGGCTTTTGTTCTTTCCGAGCCACTTGCAGCATATTTATGTTATGTTGTTGTTCAGTTTTGGCCGGCATTATATAAACCATTACACTGTCTGCTCCGGAGTCACTTTCCACGTCCTCTATGACAATTGCCCAGCATATATTGTCCTGGGAGTGGAAAAATGGCGTCGTCATGCTGCCTCAAAATGAAAAATTGATTTCACAGCGAAAATTATGGCAGCGACAAGAGGCAAGCGGCAAACTTTATTAGGTCAGTTCGTCCTGCCCAGTGAAACAAAGTCCACCCCAAGTTTCCATCTTGGCCATTTTTTCCATTTTTCCGCCTTATGTTTATGGTTTGGACGAAGCACGCGGTGCCATTCCTCGTATGCACTTGCAGTTCATGGCAATCAGCGTCATAACGACCAAAGTTTAGTATTTCATTTCAATTTTATGGAGCGTGACGCGTGCACAATGGATAATTGCCAGTGCGATTGAGTTGGCAAAAATGGAGGAGAGGATTATTTTCATTATGCTTGCGCTTGATTCACATTCGATGCTTTTATTACTCCGACAGCAGACTAATTGACAATTTGAAAATCGTTGTCGTATCGCACCGTTCCGTTCAGACGGTGAAAATCCACTTAAGACGCCCCCGACTTTTAAGTAGCCACTAAATTTAAATCTAAATGTCAGACATAGTTGCACGTCGTGCTGAAAAAGAAACCCCAAAACTCACGAAAATTCGAATTGGTAGCCGAAACTGGATATCAAGGCTCGTTTGGTTGCCTCAAAATATTTTCCACCCGTGTTTCGTTTTGTTTTCTCCAAATTGTAAATAGTCGGGGCGAGCAAATTGAAAAGTTACAGCCACCGGGAAAGTGGGAAATGTGTGTGTCTACCACTTGGAATGGTCCCCGTTGGCCAAAAATGCCGACTCGTCTTTTCAACGTGGCTGCCAAAATACTGTGGCCCGTTAGCTTAAGCTCGGGACAAAATCAAATTAACTGCTTAAAGAGTTGCCATTTTCTAACATTCTTTGCTCAAGCAAAATATTCTTTAATCAAATTTTACAATTTTATTTTATTCCGAAAATTAATTGAAATATAAAGGCTATAATCATGGATATAGAATTTGGTTTTCAAGATATACGGTTAACTTTTTGTTATATAAGCTTTACATAGTATAAAACATTAAATGGCAATTGTTTTTATATTATTTTTATTTGAGAAAATATATATTATCTTCCAATTCACTTTTTCTGTATTACATAATCAAGAACAATTTATTAACGTGCAAATAAGGCTTTCTCAATTAATTTAGAAACAATAATTAACAAAAATGTAATAGCTTCCTATAAATATACAAAATTAATTTTGTTTGTCTTTAAGGTTAAAATAAAGTCACCACAGTGCCACACGGCGGCGCCATTGAATGGCATTTTATTTTATTATTGCACACAGCATGCTCGCTGGCTGCTTGTGTATTTATATTCAAATTTGTAGCACCTGTAAAACAGTTTGCAAAACAATGAAGACGCCGCCAGCCGAAAGTGAGGGAATGTCAGCTGCTGCCCCGTCAACCTTTTCCATTTCCACCCCGAAACGCCATCCATTTGGCCTAAAAGTTAGACAAATGTATGTAAATGGAAAATGTGTTGGGCGAAATTGCGTCAAAACATTTGCCACACGAGATTAAGTTGCCCTGGTCCGTGATATGTTTAAAGTTTCAATGTTTAAGTTTAAAGTTTGACTTTCTTATCGGCCACCCAGAGACCAGACATTATGAATGAAGTCGGGGTGCAGAACCTGACGGGCGCGTGCTTAGCCAAAGTCTAAAGCCATAGACATGAGTTTGTTCTCGCCTGGCAATCAGACAAAAGAAAAGCAAAAAGAATTGAGTATACGACGTGTTGCCCTGACACCTGGCGTGGGCAGCTGAGCTCCATTTTGCTGCCTTCTATGTTTAAGCAGAGACCCGAGAGACAAAACAACACCCATTTATTATGAGTTTATACAATAATTTATAAATACTTTTAACCCCGTCTATCTGTCTGTCTGTCAAGTTTCCCGAATGTGCGAACACACTTAGGTGTTTGATTGATCTTTGGCAAGCAAAGAGGGAATGACAGGGCCCTGAAAAAAGATATCTACATTATGGGATGGCATGTCTGCTGAAAGGGTTCCATCTTTGCCTTTACCTTTACCTTTTTGACCAGCAAAGGGTGTGAATAAAAACACGGTCATAAATCGGAGAACATAATTAATTCGATTGAAATAAATACCGAGTGCTGAGTGACGAGGGATGGTTAAGTCTATTAAGTCAATTATAAATAAATTATGCTGCCATCAGCTCATGCTGGTCCAGAGAAAACCGCTGATACCTGCGTAAAAGTAATCGCCAAAGTGGTTGGAGGGTGTTAATTAGCCGAGAAGGGGAAAAACGGGGAAGAAACTCCAGAGCTCTGCTGGGAAATTATTATTATTTATGCGTATTCAAGGTATGCACTGCAAGTAATTGTTTCTCCTGGCGAATGAGTTGTGTGGGCGCTATAATAAATTTCCATTTCGTTCGGCCCCCAAAGCCATTTTGCAGGGCTAACCTCAACGCATTCGGTATTCGCAAATATTCAACAGTTAAATCACTTAGCTGATAGCTTCCACTAGTTAGCTAATGAAAACCAAATGCCGTGAACGCTTAACCACAGCCCTCCAGTGGCTGTCTCTCAGTCATCAGGCGTATATAGAACAGACCATGAAGAGTGAGCTATACGCGCCGTGGGTATAAATTATGCAGGGCACATACATTGCTAACTGCTGTGAGAGCAACGCGTTCTCTGGTAAGTAGAATTTTGAACTTGACTTAATTAGACGCAAATGCAGAAAATAGAAAACGCCACAACCGCAACTCCCATGCGAATTCGAAAACGATGGCAGTGTTGCCAAGTCTGGGTTAGCAACCAGCTAAGAGAGCTACTAATTAATAATGAATTTATCATGAGGTTTGCAAGTGTTTTTGAATTGATTTTTATTACTTAATCTTCTTCTTAACAACTTAAACTATATTAACAAAGCTTTTCTAATATTCTAAATTAGTAGATTGAGTTTTTAATCAAATGTTTAGTAATATATAAATTTACTAAGAAAACATTGAATTTTGTTTTTCTAAATACAATTCCCTATAACAATTTAATTTCAATTGGCAAACAAATTTACCCTTGATATATCAAATGTTGGTTTTTATAAATGTGTTAGCTAAGTATAATATGGGAACAATAAAGTTCGAATTGAGTTTCTATGGCCATGGCAAGCCTATTTGGTGGATTATCTATAAGTAGAAAAATAAATTTAAAATTCAAAAACTTGGTTTTTATGATCACAGTAAGCTTCTTTGAAAGATTATATACAAGGATAAAAATACAAATTTTAAAACCTCCACCACAGACATACACATTTTGTGTTGAAGGCTGCCTGTTACACTCTAAACCAAATTCGCTGGCAGAAAAAAAATGCAAATTCAAGTTTATAGTTTTCCCATCAAGTATCAGGACCAAACTGGCTACTTATAAAAAGGAGGACTTTGCTTTGGGGACTGCCTGGAAAAGAGCCAAGTAAGCAGCTCAACTCGACAGTAAGTCCTGCGTTTGCGGCTTGACTGCGAATGCTGGTAGAAAAGCGCGTGTCATGGTGTCCTGAGCTAGATGCTTCGATGCCTATTGGCCCCAAAGGCCGACGCTCGTTAATTAATCAGAATACTGGAGCTGCTGTCAGCGGGATTCCCTCGCCCTCAATTTTTTTCGCCTGGTCAACGAACCTGCCCCTGGAAATCTGTCGCTCCGTGCGAATTTGCAAGCAATTAAAGTCACGCGCGAGTATTTAATTAAAAGCTGAATAATGCAGCAAGTGTTGCGGCCAGGAAGTGTCCAAAAGTCAGAGAGCAGCGGCTATAAAAAGCAATTACGAGTAAATAAAACTTGCATCCAAACGTATCCAACGCAAATTGAAAGTTTTTGCAAAGAGAAATCAAAGTGGGCACGAGGCCAGATGAGCAAATAAGTCAGCAGCAGACAAGTCAACGGGCGGGCCAAAGACTCTTCTTTTTCTTTTTTTCGTTGTTTGGCCAACGAAGAAAGATTGACACCTACAACAGCGATTTCAATCAGCTGCCACACGTGGGCCACCGGGCTGCTCCCTGTAATTATTGGAGGGCCGCCTCGAGGGGTGCGGCCCAAAACACGCATTTTAATTTGACAGAACGAATGAACTTGCAAATCAGAAGGCGCCAAAACTTAAAGACAACTCGTCGCGCCTTTTTTTTGTTTGACTGCACAGTAAGAAATGTAGAGCTTGTGTGTCAATAGAATTTAATAGAATTTAATTTCGTAAAAAAATAATTGTAGGTATTTGTACAAAATATTCATATTATAATTCCATAAAGGGTGTGTATCATATTTACTAAAAGCAATTGGTTGATAGTTATTCTAGGGCATTAATGTTATTTCTCATAAAAATTTATAGTTTCTGTAATAAAAAAATTTCTACAAAAACTTATTTTACTTATAAATAAATTTGTGTTACCCATTTTCAAATGTATTTTAGTGCCTCTTTTTAGGCAAAGTACTTAATAGTTTAAAGCATTTTTTTTTTTGTTTTTTAGAAATTACTGAACGATTTAGTGCCACATATCACGTTCTTCCATAAATATTTTTTTCTAAACTTGCAAATTTTTTTCTCATTGTATGTTTTGTTGTCGTTGGGGATTTCTGGAAATGCCGTCAATCACGGGCGGCTAATGGTAGGCGGGCAGGTCGCAGACATATCACAAATCGCTCGAGTGTAAAATAATTTGTCTCGATTCCCTTCTGGCTCAAATAAAATCAATAAACGCTGCCCCCGCACAACGCCGCCAATCGCCGTTTGGCAAGATGCTGCAAATGCCATTTTCGGCAATCACCGAAAATAAGTCCTGGGCTTTCTCATTAGAGCAAGCACCTGGCGGTGTCAGGTGAGCGGAGCGCCGCCTCAACATCTCGGCACCATTGGCACCTCAGCCAACCCCAAATGCCGCATAATTGCGACGACTTCTAGATCTCGAAAATCTTCAGAATCGCACTTCTAATGCCTGGCACGTACGCGCCGACGACTGCAAATGCTGCTTACTCCTTTCATGTGGGCTCAGCCGCATGTCCTCCTCACCTGCGATTTTGCATTGGAGGCCAGGTGTCTCACCTTTGATTGCAGCACTTTGTCCGCACACACAATCAACCAGATGTAAACACAATTGGGCGACAAACGTGCATGACTTTTGCGATGTTTGTTTTAAGTACCCCTCGAAAATGTTGACTTTTTAGACCTCAAAAAGATAATTCTTTCCCTTATTTTTAATGCAGTGGTTGCATCACATTTTAGTATTTCCTTTTTTCACTGTTTTTTCTATAATGAGAATAAGTTCTAAAAATTAAAGCAAGAAAAGTTGTAAAGCAATATTAAAAAATTACCAAAAATTATTCAATTATAATAAAAAATAATTTGTTTAAATAAAAATGTACTAAAATATGTATAAGAAAATGCTGCTTAGTATTTTTTAAATTGTTCCAATATTTGTCAATAGTATTCTTACTTATATAAATCGATTTTCCATTTTCCCTGTGTGACTGAACACTTTGGCAAACTAATAAACTTATCAAAGTCTATCTGTCATGTGCACATAAACATAAATTGTGATTCGCAGTTGACTCAGAAATCGTCACCGAAATGAATCACGTAATACGTGATATTTATGGAGTATTCATGGATCAATATTTGGATTGCATATAAAAGATAATAAAGTGAATAATAAAACCATAAGGCAAAATGACCCATGCAGGCGTGGAAATTACGTTTCCGGACTCGGAATAAAAACAGTTGGGGGTATAAATAAAGTTTTGTTTTTTTACGGTGATTCTGCAAAAGTATAAGAAGTGCGCCAGCTTTGAGTGAAGTTTCAATCTTACTTCCTGCGCCTGGGATCCTTTCACTAGCACTCCTATTCACTCATTATTCATAAGTCACTCCCTTGTCAATCTTCCCCATCGATTAGCGTCAGAGATTGAAGCTTATGCATTCAGTCAGCTGCAAAAACTCTTGAAGGGCACTCACCCTCAAGAACTTATACCCCTTCCCCCGTTTCACACGATGGCAAAAGTTTCTGCATTTAAATAAGTTGCAGAAAAGTTTTCTGGTGTGCTCGATTGCTGATACTCTGTGTCAGAAATTGAAACACTGTGTGCTTGTGCTTGTGTGAATAACACCATAAATAACATGGGTGTCCAAGTGCCGATGCTCAGCTAAAGTTTCAATCGAAAATGCAAACAAATTCGTTTTGCAGAGTTGACAGGAAACTATCCATGAATGACACTCAATCTGTAAATTAATTTTTGTCAAAAATTGCGATGAAAATACGTTGCTCTAGGCGCTTTATCTATTGTTTGCTATTTTTGGCAAGTTGCGTGGGGTGGATTTCAATTTTGGTTAGGACACCCACGCTCCGAAAAAGTGAAAACAAAATGCGAGTAACATTGTTTTTATGGCCAGCTGTTGGCATTGTTCTGTTTTGGTATCATTCTGTTTGGTATCAACCTGTTTACATGTGTCTGCCCTATCGCTTATCACCCCTCTTTTTTGTTGTTGGCTGTCCGAGTGAAAGCCTAATTAGACAGTTGGTCGCACCGATAGGGGAACATCGATAAATTTGGCCTTGGCCTATCTGAGATTTATGTGACATTTAAGCTTGGACTTGTGGTTTAAGTTTCTGCGGGCTTGTAAGACAAAAAAAAAGGCTGAAAGATGGGCCTGGGCTAAGATAATGAGGAATGTTAGTCCTTAGCTAATTTTATCTTTGTCTGGTTATCTGGTTATAAAGGTTGTTTGCTTACATGAATCATTAAGTAGCTAAAAAATACAAACTTTTTAATATAACATACTGGCAAACCCCTAATGCATTTCAATAAAGTTAAACAAATATTAAAATGGTTCCGTGATAGAATATATCTACCGATAAAAAATGTATCGGCTTTTTCACTTGCACCTAACCTTAGCTATATTATTATCTGATTATTATGAGTAGTATGTGTATATTTTTTAATGAAATAATTAAGTAGCTTTGCGGACTATAATATTTTGGTAAAATAAAGTGTGCAAATATAGCTAACAAAAATGTAAAATTAAACGATACATTATAACTACTTATTGCAAATAAAGTACCATTTAATACGGACTTTTCCCTAGGGCTATAGGCTTTTGCAAAAATAAATGTAAATAATGAATTTGGTTTACGCATACTGAAAAATATTCAGATTGCATAGCTGCTTAAAGAGCCGTCGAGATTATAAGTGGCGAGGCAATAACAGTTTAAAATTATTGAAGTGTCAGTCTCAGCGATTTATGCATAATTGCATGGCCAATAAAAGGAATGAAATCCCCGTTAAAATGTCAGCAACAATTATTGGCCCCCAGCCTCTCGGATAATTAAGCTGTATAAGTGCTTGAATTAAAAGAAAATTGTTATGTTAAAGCCTTTGGCTGACGTTGAAAGGCAGAGTCGACACATCATTAAAAATGTGGCAAACTCAGCACGAAATCGGGTAGTGGGGGCAGAACAGACTGCTCAGACATTCGTCCTTACAGGGATATGGACAGACTGGCTGTCAGCACATTAAAGGTAATCACAATATTTATGTGCATTTAACGAGACACTCCGTAGGCGAAATTGTTGAAACAAATCATTGACAGCTGGCACAGCAGCCACACATTTGCGGTGGTCTTCATTGTATTTTTGGAACTTTTTTGCCTCCATGTTTTAAGACATTTGCTGTCTTGTTTTTTGCTTTTATTGCTGAGGACTTTGCCACAATAAATCAGATCTTTTTTTCTGCCTAAATTCAATCTCCCTAGAGTCAAAACGTTGGCACATTAAGTTGACAAATAATGGCAGACATAACAAATTGAATGTGAATTGCGTAAATTATTTTTTGGAATTTTTTATTTAATTCGGCTTAGGCCTTAAATATGTTTAAAATATCTGCACAACTGCCATGTAGCTATTTCGTAACCAAAAAAAATTGCTGTCCTAATCTGCTACATTTTTTATGGGGCCATTTGCATTTAAATGTTGGCTTTTGTTACAAAGCAATTAGCAATTAGCAGACACATGCTTTTTGTTGGGGATTTCGCTGATATATGTTCATGAAAATTACCATTTTGTGCTGTTTTGTGTGAGTTTTCAGTGTCAAATTTCCTGCAAAAAAAAACGTCCGATTGTGATTTATTTAAAAGAAAGCAAATTATTCCTCTTAACGAACTTTGACTCTGGGCATTGTGACCCAATTTCTCAAACGATTTAACTTGAATAAATAAATTAGCTACATTTATTTGCATTCGGGTGGGCAGAACAACGAAAAATAATGTAGAAGATTCAATTAGGCACATTGAAGTGGCAACAAATCAGTGGCACATTCAGCTGGAGATGATAAACTTTGGGCGGAAGTTTCCGGCAGCAGTGCAGCATACGAAAATAAATATGTAAGGGAAATGGAAAACTCGAGTAGAAGTGATAGACAGTCTGTCTGCGTATCTTTATTGCAATCATCGATGTGTGTTTTGCAAAGAAACGTGGGCGTATAATAGACAACTTCCTGTTATTGCCAGCCCATCCCATGTCATTCCCTCCCTATTTTCCGACCCATCGGCATGTAAAATTTGTGGAGTGTAAAGTAACCCTGAAAAGTCGACAAATCAATGGTGAAGTTTCCAATTTTTTTGGGTCCTCTTTTTTGTCTGTGATACACGTAAATTGCGATTAGCCTGGAGTTCACTGGTAAATGGATACAAATAAATTGGGGGCTTTTTTTTATCGATAAGAACGTGACGAATGGCAAGTATTCGGCAAGTTAGAAGCATTTCTAGCTCACATGATTTCGCAAAAAAAAAACAGAAATTAAGAAAAATAAGTTGTATAAGAAATACTTTAAGAAATGTCAATACAGGGATTTTGAAAATATATACTCTCAATTTATCAACGAAACTTACAAATTTTGGACTTTGCTGCCCAAAATAGGAAGTACCCTTGTTTTCTACGTGTTGCTGTTTGAAGCATGCATAAGCAGCTACTAAAGTACAAATATAAAACCGAGAATATCATAATCAATGCATCAAAAATGTCAGTCGCTGGAAATTGAAACAAACCAAAGCTACAAATGCGATTTGCAATTTTACACGCACGTATCTCTGTGCAAATATGTATCTTGGGAATGGGATGGCGTTGGATGGGACTGGGCAAATAGCGCTCATACGTGATATGGCTGGCACTTCCATTGCATACATCTGGGCTAGCTGTCTTGAGCTCGGATCGCCCCAGCTCCTCACTTTGCCTAATGTTTTTGACGTGAATGGGTTGGGATGCAAGTGAATATGGTCGTTTGGGATCTAAAAGGGATTTCTAGTTCAGTACACTAGCTAGCTTTTGTTAGCAAGGAGTTTCAAAAGACAGGAGAGCTTCAAACTTTAACTGTCACATTTTTACACAGAAAATAAATATACGGATTTCCTTTAAATAAATAAAACAAATTTTTCAAAATATGAAAGGTTAGCTAAATGAGAATATTTTGTTATGATACTCAGGCTAAGTACTAAAAAATATAAGTAAGTTGCAAAAATTCAAAATATGTTTCTTTTTTTCTGTGTGCCGTGTTATTTATGCCCATTTTCCGGGCCTATTAACACCACACAAGGACATGATTAGCCCGGTCCAAACTTATAAGCTCGTAAAGTGTGTAAAAGGAGACCCCGCATATGTTGGCCGGATTGTATGTCAACGCTTGGCCACGGCCAAGTCCACAACTTCATAAATATGTCGAGCATGTGTAGCTCGGATGACGGCCCCCAACCCACAAAAAGTTCGCCTCCTCGGATGGCAGGACCCTCTGGCAGAGATTTGTGCCACATCATCGCTCCGAGCTGACCATTTTTACGCTTCCGTCTAACAACAAAATGGCATTAAACGCAGATCAATCACAATCAACACCGCTGGCCCATATACACACAGAAAGATACATGACTTGTGGTTGTGGGCGGAGAAGGTGATTGATTTAAGTCGGGAATAGAGTTGTCCTTATGTATACATGTGTGTTGGCTGCTCGCCTAACTGACTTTGCACTGATAGTTTTCCCCCTTTTTTGGGCTTGTAAAGTTTCCTATTTACCAGACCTTCTGTATGCTTTGGGCCTCGCTATTTTGGCAACTTCCGCACTTGCTGGCACAACAAACGAAAATTAAGTTGTTCTTCGCCAACAAGAGCACTTGTTTAACTTTATCTTGCCTCAATTTCGCCATTAATTGGCGAGCACCATTGAAGCCGCGTTTCAGTGAAAAGCCATCGTGGTTTCGCCTGTTTTTCCCAGAAGAATTCTTTAGTGTTAGGGCAACCGCCACTTTGAAACAAATTGTCAACTATATACATTCCCAACTAAATTTCATTTTCTACCAAGCTACGAAGAGATTGCCTTGGTTTATTCATGCACATCGGTCTGGCTTACACTTAAAAACTCACAGCTGTAGTTGAGGTCTATTCAGGTTGAAGTACATTTATTTGAACAGCTTGTGGACATTCTCGGTAATTTAAATGGGTCAAAACGTAGCTGACAAAATTGTTTTCCTTTTAACAGTTACTATTGTTGCACCCCAAAGAGCTAATGAAATGTTTCTACTTTAAAAAAGTTCTGTCATGTATTTGACAAATAATTAAATTTTTGTTACTTTCTGTATTCAGCTGAGTTGGTTTTCTTACTTTTTATATATTTAATTTAAGTGCTGGCATATGCTTAGTAGTGAATTTCAATAAAAAGTTAATCCGCATGGTCAAAACTAAAACAATTATGCCTAACAAAGCAAACCTAACAGCAATTTTATTAACTTATGCTGAAATTTTAAAAATTCTTTAAGCTAAAAAGCTAACGTAAAAACAGTAAGCCTTGTTTATTTCTCGTGTTCCTATTATTCCAACTAAACAAAATAAGAAATTTTTTTTGTCCAAAGATACAATTTTTTATATTAATAAATAAATAAAATCTTTTTACTTTCTTTTTGCTGAGTTTAATTACATAACGGATATACATACGAATTTTGTATTTCTGATATAATTCATCCTGGATTATTTTTTTCTGCTAAATGATGCTAGTAATCCGGTTAACTAACATTACAATTAAATGTTACACACATAAAAAACGCTTATTTAATTAAACACAATTCAGCATGAAACCTTTTTAATTCTGACACACGTTTCTATTTTTAATAAAACTTAATAAAATTCAGCATGAAAAGTTTGGTAATTTTACTTAAACTCTGTTTGAAGTTTTAATTTAAACTCAATTTTATAAACCGGTCAAATTATAAATATTTAACTAACTACAAAAAAGAGTCGTTAAGTGTTACAACTAAATGAAGTGCTAATGACAGCAAGTCTATTATTAGTGCCTATTGAAATTCCTAGCACTCTTTTAATCAATTAGCTAGTGTTTTGCTGTGTCATAGGAAATAATTGTTAAATTTTGTGAAAACAAATTGCAATCCTGGTGTAACATGCATAATTGAGTCGCAGTCGCAGTCGCAGACGCAGAATGGAAATCCAGGCGAGCAAAATAATTGCTGAGCTTAGCATGAATTCGCATTCAAATGTTAAGATTAATCACTGTCATCTAAATGCGAACGAATATATAAATTGAATAGATACTTAAGCGCTAAGAGGGAGACATGTTGTCCAAGGCATGGCGCTTAGTAATTGCGCAATCGCAGCGATACTCACTCAAACTACTTGCCGTGGCATGAATTGCAATTGCAATTCCAATTGAATATTGTGCACTCGAAATGGAAATTGAAATTACACTTCGAATTCAAATTGAAATTGAGTTCGGTGTTAAAAAATGTGTTAAACAAGAGGCACTGCCAATTGGCCAGCGATTTCACTAGAGGCGATTAACTTCGATGAGCTTCGTTTAGTCAAGTTATCTTGTCTTACAAGTGTTTCAAAGATGCACACGCGATGTCTTGATTTATATGCAAAATTAATTATTAACTTTTTTTCTCTGCAAAAACACCTTTTTTTTGTTTTTTTTTTTTTTAATAATGTGTTATTGTTCACTTTTTATAGGGCACCGAATTCTTTTAGTTGTTGACCATTTCTACGAGCTTGCCAACGCGATTGCGATTTTTGGCCACGCAGCGTTAAGAAATTTCGCGTCTGGTTCAAACAAAATTTCGCATTGAACTGAATTTCTGTGTGTGGCATCGTCGTGCGGATTTTCCTGTTTGGGCTGCTGCCGTTGCTGCTGCTGCTTCTGATGTTGCTGCCGTTGCTGTTGCTGCTGGCGATGGTGTTGCTGGTGTGCCGACACAACGGCAACACGAAGGCACACGACAACTGACCTGCCGCCTGCTGCCTGCTGCCTGATTTCTCCCCTCATTTAAGTCAGCCGGCTAAAGAAGCCGACAACTGAACAACCCAAACAGCTGTTTTTTGTTTATGTTGCCGAACTCGTTTTTTGTCCGAAAAGGCTGTCAACATGCTGCACATATCACTGACCATGTTGCTGCTGCACTTGACCATTCCATGCGGATGTGCAGCCACAGCGTTTCGAGTGTTGAGTTAATATTTATGGCCAATTAATTATTGCTGGCTAGCCAGCTTCAAGGGGAAAACTTAGTGTGCACCAGCAACATGCAACATGTTGCTGCCGTCCAACAAGAGCTTATTGTTGCACAACATTCAACAGTCAAGAGCTTTGTTATCAAATTGTGATAAGTAGTAACTATTAAGGCATTTTATTAGAATTGTAATGCTAGATTTCCGTAAAAAATTACAAATATGTACAATTAAATTATGTCATTGTTATTAAAGATAATGTTTTATAGAACTAAAGACTTCATAGGACAAACACTTATTTAAATCGTGTACACAACAAATTAAAATATCTATTTTTCAAACTTCAGAAGCATAATCCTTCTTTAATGTAGGTACAGATACCCACCTCATAAAAGCATTCGGACATTGCCTTGTAAATTGCATCCCCATGTTTATGACTTTAATTGATTCCACTGAGTTAAGGCAAAAAATTCTGTTGACCCAAATACCAAGAAATTGTATTTTCATTTCATTCAGATTTTTGCGATGTGCCAAAACGAATGTAGGAACACATACCCTACTGATCTTCTCTACGTTTAAAAAATGAACAACATAAAGAAATGCTCAGAATTCGTGACAAAAATCCATCAAAATTCAGAAAACAATCATCAACAATCAAAGTCGAGTCAGAGCAATTTTTTATTAAAAAGCCGAAACAAAACAAAGCGACAGCAGCTGCATTTATGAGAACGCAAGTGAGAGACTCCATTCGAAACGCGAAATTTGTACGAAACTTTGGCAGCATCGCATAAATAAGCAAATTTATTTGTATGATATCTGTAGCGGCAATTTATATCGTTGTAGTATTTATTTATTATGAACATTTTGTCATAAAGCACATGGCCCAGAAAAAGTGAGAGCGGGAGGAAATTCTCGCTCATCATGTTCGTCTGTCAGCGGGAGTGCTTTAAAATAAATAAACTACAATAAATAACTCTTGAATTAAACAAATAAATAGGCGTAAAATTATTTACTCGCCGGCGAAACTAATATATGTATATTTCAAATAAATATATTTATAGCCGAGAAGAATATAAACGATTCTTGGATGCTCTTTATAAAACAAAAATACTTCAGAAAAAATAGTTTTTTCATTAATGAATTTAAGTAACATTATATGGCATCAAATTTAATGATTCTTGGTAGTGTTTGTTTTTCATACACATGGTCTTGAAATGACCAGATAAACACAAACTTCAACACACCCCAAATTAACAGAAACTGCTGAACTCTAAGAAAATTATGAAATCCTCACCCATCTACCAGAAATAGAATTCTAAAATCGTGCAAGTGACGTATTTTGGGTGGGAGGTCGCAAAGTGTCCGAAAATCTTGCTGACAGACGACTAATTTATGCCTCTGTAAATCGCTGCAATGCTCACTTGCCTTTTAATTGGCCTGGTCACAATTAAAAAATACAAAAATTTCTTATTTCATGTGGCTTACGAATGCCTAACAATTTGTTGCCGAACGACTTGTGGTCACAATTCGGATGATTTATCTGCGCCGCGGGCCAAACTTTCTTGGACGATAAATTTCTTGGAAATGTCTCTGCCTTAAGCTGGTTTAATGCCGTGGCCCATCAAAATTTATCGTTCCGCATAATGCTAATGACTAATATTCATTTCGGATGGCTCACGTTTTGTTTGCCTATGATGGTCCTATAATTTAGTTGACATTTTGCAGCTAATCTGTGGAAGAACACTTTATAGAACAACAACAAGACCAGAGTGTTTCACTGAAACAACTAGTAATGGGTATTTTATTTCCATGACAATGGCAACGTCAACGCAATTCAGATCCGACTCAAAGGCTTAGGGGCAGCTTTTCTGCGAATTTTCAACAAATAATGCCCGTATGACCTCTCTTGTTTCCTCGAGTTTGCTATATATAGATGTACTGCACATGAAGGAAAATTAAATTCAAGGCTTCAAATGCAGGCCAGTATCTCAAATTATTGTCTGCTGTTGTCGGCCTTTCACGGTTCATTTATATTTATGACTATAATACACACACAACGAATTAAATGAGCTGTTCTTATAGGAAAAGGATGTGCATAAGAGGAAAATTATAGCAGCAGATATCATCTCGTTCCTAATAACATTCGTATGCAACAGATTGTCAACAAAATGATTTGCTGGCAGAAAGGGGAGAAGGCCTCCTGCAGTGGCCCGCAGCACACGCGTCGTATGCGCAATTTGCATAATGAGGACATGAGGAAAGGAGTTGGCTTGGGTTTTCCGTTTCAAGGCACAGTCCCCACGGACAGATGACCCAATTTTCAAGGGTCCTTCAGCGCTTTATTGAGCCACTTTCCGTTGCCTATCCTTTTCGCTTTACATTCCCTTTATGGCTTAAGTGTCTGTAACCTGAGGCTAAGCGGTCTATTTTCAGAAGTCCAGACATGGCCTTAAAGCTAGTTGGAGATGCTTAAGGATTCATCCGGCGTGGCCTGGCTGTCGATTCAATCGCCTTAGATACACTCGCCCACAGTCGCCCCGAGGCAGTTCAAAGGTAAATAATCGGATAAATATTTGTAATAATTTTTTTGAACGTTGAACCACTTGCAAGCGAGTAGCAAGAAGCAAGTAGCAAGTGGGACCCACAATCAGATGCAGCTCATTAGCATTTGATTTGGCGTCGAAGCTGGCAAATATTTCCGGCAAAGCGCGCAAACATTGAACCTTTGCTCCGTGTCATTGCCATTTGCGGTTAGTTGAGCGGCAAAAGGTAAACAAATTTACGGAAAAACTCTCTCACCACCTGCGGCTTGAATAACGAAGTGAGTTGTGTTCGAGGTGTGAAAATATATTGGGTAGCGAGTCAAGCCCTGGAGTGAGTAATCAATATAAATGCGATTTTCGTTCCCAAATCTATCATACTCAGGTAAATTTATAAGCAACCTACTGTTTGAAAAGGGATGTTAATCAAATTTGACAAGCCCATGTTGACAAGCACCCACAATTTACAGTATTCCGATTAGTTCGACAAATGAAAAATATGACGAAAACCGATATTTGCGTTAATACGTACGTTATACACAGCTGCGTTTTTAAACAACGGAAATAGATAATAATAACAAATTTCTCTAAAAATACTTTTGCTACCATGAGCAAAATTTTGTGTTTTCTTAATTCATGCACCACTTAGCCAATACCATTAGTTTGACAATTAAATAGGGTTTGATTATGGTTCTTGGGATACAAAATAAACCTAAAAACAAACAAAGTTACAAACCTAACTACTTAGTAGACTGGTGCAATATCTTTCACCATGTTTCTATATTTTTCATTCATTTAAGCTAAGTCACCCGAAGAACATACATAAATGTAAAATAATTCAAATACAGTTTATACATTATTGTACATTTGCTTTTGTTGGTAGAACACGAGGCCAACGAAATCGAAGGCTAAATTGAATCAAAGATTGTGTTAAGTGAAGTTAACGACTGCCCTTCGATGAGAATGGTGCGACCGAGTCGACGCAAGGGAATCGAGGAGGTGTACGGCTCCAAGATGGATGCTTTGCATCCGGTAAAGTCGGTATCAATTTCGCATGCAGGTATGACCAAAACAACCGCCATGCGAGCTGAGAGATCGGGTCCAGGCGGTGCAGTTGCCGTAGGAGGAGCAATTAGCTCCCGGCAAGCCGATGCCCGTACGCAGCGCAGTTTTGTCACCGAAAACGATTACTATATAACCACCAATCTGCCACTGACGGCGGCCAATTTGCGGAATGCCCCCGGCTCGATGGCGCAGCCATCTGCATCTCTGATGATTCCCGGTCACGCCCAGCCGTCGCCCTACAATGCCATCTCCTCGAGGCGCAACAACATGTCTGTTAAGGCCAGTGCTCGTCAGCCTCCGATCAACAAGGTGCCGCACTTCAACCTGGCCGATGGCAAGATGAACAATAGTGTATACAATATAGTAAAGCCAAAGGAGGGACATCGAATGCAGCACCACGGCAAGGGGAACACCCAGAGAGGCAACTTTCCCATAGACGATAATGGCGAGTTCTCCGAAAAGGAGCTTATGGTACCCCAGCAGCAGGAAAATCAGGGAAATATGCGCCGCCACAACCAGCACTCTCATGTCCACCAGATGCAATTGCAAATGCATTCCGGAGTGATGCAGCATCCGCCGCAGCATCAGCTCCACCAGCAGCAGATGTCCAACCACAGTCATCTTAAGCAGCAGCAGCAGCAGCAACAGCACCACCAACAACAGCAGCCCCACCATCCACATCTGCATCCACATCCACATCCACATCCGCATCCCCATCCCCATCAGAAGCACTCGCGTGGGCGGCAGCCGCTTCCGACGAGCAAGGTGCACGTGAGTACCGCCGATGACGATGAAGAGAAGGACGACGATCCCGAGGAGTTCTTCGAGCTGATACGCCAGACCGTCCAAACAGCCGTAGGAGTGAGTCCAAAACTATACTTAGTACTTTCATTAAACACAACTTTGATATTATTATTAGCCTTTAGCTAGTCCTATCATAATCAAGTTCATTATATAGTAAGTTATAAAAATATTATAACTTAACACTGTTTGGCCAGCAAATAACCTAGATTTATGTATTTGTTAACAGGTTACTAAAACCAATACAAAATAGTTTTACAACTTTTTTTTGGTTCCTTTTTAATCTAATTTAAATACACTTAACTGAAAAAACAGCTAATTTAAATTATCTTTACTGTACGAGACAACTGGCCGATTAACCACTAAGAAAGTTTATATTCTTAAAAACCTTTTTTTCACCACAATTTCTATGGAGTAATATTAAAATTGTACCTATAGTTTTTATTTATATAAAAAACTTTTAAAATTGATAGATTTTCAGTGAAAAATATGGTAAATTTAATAAAAAAAAAAAAATTAAAGAAAACATTTGATAAATCATACTTAATATATGATTTTGACTTAAAATTTGACAAATAATTTTAATTTTTAAAATATTTGTTCAAATAGAAAGTCTGATAGAAACACAACAAAATAAATTTACTAACTAGGTTTATTTTCCTCGCGTAGAACACCATTTCTGATGCTCTGTTTAAGAACTTTCGGGATCTGAGCCACAAATTCGAAAGGCTTTCGAGCGACTTAAAGCAAACAAACGATAACCTGGACAAGCTGCAGGAGCAGGTCACCAGTAGTAGGTGGTCTCCTAGCATTATCGATAATTACTAACTATTTTCGGCCCCCCCTTAGAGGTAATTTATTACGGCGAGGAGAACTCGCGGCACTTCCGCTATTTGTGCATGAAGTCCGAGTACGATAAAATGTTCTACCAGCACCAATCGATGATGGGTGGCAAGCCGACTCCGGAAATAATCAGTCTCTCAAAGGCAAACCTGGCAGCATCAGCTTCAGCTAGCAAAAATCTGGGTTACAAGCCATCGCTAGGGGTGAAGCATGGCGCAGGCAAAGGGGTCAAGAATCGCGGAAGAGTGCCCAGTAGCACCAAAAGGGACCTCAACGAGACTACGCTGAAGAACTCCGGGGCTTATCAGAGCACCTCCAAGACTCCAAGAGCACCCCAGCAGCCTGGCGTTGAGGTGCCCAAGTCGTCCTCGGACCACAGTTTGATTGCCAAGTCCTCGGAGCTGGGCGTGCGCAAAGTACTGGGTCACTTAAAGCGCTTCTACACCCAGATGCAGCAGAACGAAATGGGTGGCCAGTTGGCCAACGATCAGCTGCTCAACCTCGACGACATTTTGGTTCCCAAGAAAGTTTCCAACGGCGGACTGTGCGAAGCGGGACCAAAGAACCCCCGCAACATTGCAGGCAGTCAGGGTGATAACAAAGAAGATGACACCGAGGTGGAAACCCCCGTAGACAGCATGGACGAGACATACAACGGGATGGACGACTTTCAGTTCTCCTCGGAAATTTCGTCCTGCAGCGAGGACGACAACTGTGGGCTCAAATATCCAAGTGGACCAGCCACAGCTCGTGGGCCACCCAAATCGAATCGAAGGACGGCCAACAAGGGCGCCGGAGATGGTCAATAATGCAAATAATCATTTTACTATATATTTCCTAGCAGATCAGAAAAATCCCTGAACATCGAAGCAAGAGGAACCATTCCCCTGAAAACATCTTAATACAAGTATAACATACTTGTTAAAATCTTTCTTTTGGAATGTCCTAAATTGTCATCGATACCGTAAACCACTAAAAAATAGCTTTCAGTTTCGGACCATATATATATTTCGGAAAAATTGGCAATAGCTTGTTATTGCTTGTACCATGTGTATACAATGTATTCATGTAATTTGTTTTGGGGATCTGAAAAAAAACACGTTCAAAATTGCGTTCAAACTGTTTCGAGCCTTAACTGTGTTTTTGTATTGGTTATAGATTTTGGGGAGGCCTATCGCTTAAAGATTTTGATTTAATTTTTTATATAGCTGCGCTATAATTATGAGTTCCGAATTTCCAAATGAAAAAAAAACACATCCAGGACCTATAGCTTTTCCCAAACATTTTAAAGTTTGTTTTGTAATTGCTCTATTAATAACCATTTGCTTTGCATTTTTGCTCTAGTTTTTTTTACGAACCCTGGTGAATCGATCTGCAATGATGAATACGAAACTGACCTATTTGGCCCTTGGCAATCTCAATCCCGGCTTAGAAATGCCCATTGGTGTCTCTAATAACTGCATATTATATTGACTGCATAGCAAGAACAGCATGAGCTGGCCAAAACAAGGCATCACCCCCGAGCAGGTGAAAATGAGTCGAGTGGAAAATAAGGCCTAAGACCACCCCCAATAACCCTAGCCTGCAGCTGCATTTTTATGGGCTTACGACTGCCGCGGTTCTGGCAGTTCTTTCGCTGGTTCAGTTGGCCAAAGCAGTTTAAACGTGAACGTGGTCTGTTGACTACATATTGGTGCGTGCCTAACGACATAAAACATACATTTTAATAAAAATCCAAAAAGCTGAAATAAGGCGAACAAGTGAAGCTTAATATAATTTTTCCAGCAATAAAAGTTTAAAAACCGCAGATTTAAAGAGTTGAAACGAAACTTATGCAATGTGGCCACATGCAATTTGCAGTTTCTCGACAGTTGCTGCCTTTGACATTAATTAAAAAGTGTTATGCAAAAACCCCGAAACCCGGAAAAGCGCCCTACGAATGTCAAAGCCCAAGGCCCGAGTGTCTGTTTTATTTTCAAGGATATTCCACACAACGTTCCACTGGGAAACAGTTTAGATTGGATAGCGTAAAAGAGTAAAGAAGTGAAATATTTTGATAAACCAAGTGGATAACAAATACTGTGCAAGCTGTCAAGTGCTCAACATAAGAGTGGCCAAAATTGCAATTACTGATCGGCACCTTTGACAGGCCACCCTGCTTTCCACCCTGTAACCCGAAACTTTTACCAGCGAGTCGGCTAATTGCAATGACCAATATTTGAACTAAATTCTCGGGGGTACATATTTATTTTTACAATTATGGGATACGGAAAAATGTACACACGAAGCGAAAAGCACTCGATTTCGAGTGACAGTTTGAGCCAATAACCATAACAACCAGCGAGTGCCGGGCCTAAGCCAAGTTAGTCAAAACAAAACGGCCAAAACAGGTGCAAAACATTGCCACATCAGTTTTCCGCGTTCGTTTCTCAGGGGGTGGGTTCGAAAAACGGAATACAAAAATAAAATAAAAGACTCAAAGAAATCGAATGGAACATAATTGCATTGTTCGGGGGCACTGCAATACTGCACCCGTTAACACAGGGGCTTACAAATCAAATTGGTCGTCCACGAACAAACAAAATACATGGTTTGAGTGCTGCGTACATCACTGGTCAAATATAAAACGAGAATCGTTTAATTGACCCTAAAATCACTGAGGCGTTCAATTTGTTTTTTGCCATTGCCCAGCCATGGCTGAAACCAAAACTATTGTGGCTCGCACTGTCAGAGGGTTCAGTGCGTGAATCTGTGTATTAAGTGCGGTGCAACAAATTTCAACATTCGCCACAAACAAAATTCTATTGATTTTCCCGAAGTGAAAGAATATGCGAAACAGAAATATTTTCCACCGCATTACTTTGCACTGATAGTGGGGAAAATCACGAACGAAGGAACGGACAAGGAAAAGTGGAAACTGTGCCAAGCCAAAGTCTGTGCTGGTGTGACAATTTTTAATGCGATTAAAGTGCAACACTCTCCACGCAGTCGGCAAATGTTTAAAGTGGTCGGAACAAATGGCAAAAGCTAAAACTAAAATTGTTCAACAGTTCGCATAACGATACAAAACCCTACTTTCAATTGTTAATATCCCACTTACAATTTTCTTTCTGTGTTTTAGAGTGATCTTAAAATGTTACCAACTATCCGCACGTGTTGAAGAAAAGAGTGGAAAATAATTTCATTATCAACGGACAATTTTTTGTTTAATTAAAGACCATTAAACTTTAAAAAGGAAGGTCATGAGTTCGTGGCAGTCTGGCCGAAGGAAGCCATTACCAGTGGGTGAGTGCTCAGTAAATGTTGTAAGTCGAAGTGAAATGCAATGGAATAAATGCCATCTTGAGGGGACTTAATACATTTACTCTGAAAAAATTTCAAGTGATTAATTTTTTATATAATGTCATTTAAGTATTAAATGAAATTTGGCAATGGCATTGTGAGCTTCGTAGATTACTACTGAGAAATGTAATTTCGATGAGTTAATAAGACTTTCTAAGAATTTACTGTTAATTTATTGTCACTGCCGTTCTATTAAGTGTGTTTCTTAAAATGTATAATAAATGTGACATTCCCATTGCCAATTTCATATATTGCTTAGTTTAATCTTATAAAATTGTGACCTCTATTTCCAGTTCTCATATGCTTCCTTTTCGCACTGCTCTGCATCTTGGACTGCCATGGGGTAGAGGTGACCTCACCCACCAAGAAGTCCGCTCCCCTTCGCATTACCAAACCGCAGCCCACAAGTCAACCGGCCAAGCCCATCAGTATAACCACAAAGGCCCCAACAACGGTGGCTGAAACCACCGACGACGGAGTCTCCAGCTCCGTAGACGGGCAACTGGCCCCCCTCATCTCATCCACAACCGAAGTTAGCAGCAGTGGAACAACTGCCAGCTTAGTGCCCGAAATATGTCACAATGGTCTGCAGTTGACCGTCAACAGTGCGGATGAGGGAACGGTGATTCGGAAACAGGAGGAGTTTGTCAAGATACTCGAAGGCGACGTGATGCTCAGCGTCCTGACCAAGGATCCCGACTCGGCGTTGTTCGTAATTAATCGAGTGAACCAGGCGAATCTCATAATGGCAGACTTTGAAATTGGTTTGTAATAGTCCCAGCCTTAATGTACTTTTTATGCATTTTATCCCATATACATTTAAAAATGTTTATGTTAATTTTATTAATTCAATGTAACTAAAATCAGTTTGTTTTCTCACCAAAGTACTAAACGTAATAATGAATATATATAAAAATTTTGTTATATTTTGCCATTTTACCACAGGAATTCGCGCCATCAGCATAGACAACGTCAGTTTGGCGGAGAATTTACTTCTGCAGGAGGTTCAGTTTCTGCAGCAATGCACTCCTTACTCCATGGGCATATTCCTAGACTGGGAGCTGTACAAACAACTAGAGTCGACCATAAAAGACCTTGAGTACAATATCTGGCCAATACCAGGAACCCGCGCCCACCTTTTTCCCAAAGTAGCACATTTGTTGCACCAAATGCCGTGGGGCGAGAAAATTGCATCCGTGGAAATTGCCACCGAAACTCTGGAGATGTACAACGAATTCATGGAGGCCGCCCGCCAGGAGCACATGTGCCTGATGCACTTCAAAAGTGACGAGAACGTGTACATAATGTTTGGCAATAAGCTGGCCAGTAATTTCAAAGAAAACGGAACGCTGTTTTCCGTTCCCATCGATCGAACAGATGACGAATTTGTGGCAGGTTAGTAACGTTATAAAAATACAGCAAGAAAAATCTAAATGCATTTAAAGCCATGATTAATTTGGTTTTCATACCAATTTGTTTGGCTTAAAGTTTGTAAGCTAGAGTAAAAAGCTTTTCGTAATATTTATAAATTAAAAGGCAATGTATTTTAATATAAAATTATAAAATAATTATTTTCGGTCTTAGAAAAATATTTAAGTAAATAAATGATGGCTTCGTTTAGTTAAACAGTATGGTTGAAGTTATATTTATCTTATATTATGAACAACACTTTCCTTTAACACTTTTAAATAAATTAATGTTAAATGTTTGTTAGTTTCTTTATACCAAGGTTTTTGGTTACACACGTTCATTTTTATTTTCATAATGCAATATATTAAAATTTTTGTTTGTGTTCTAATAAATGTAAAAAAGTTTTTAAGAAAGTCTTGGTATTTTAAATTTTAGCATATAATTCAATGTTTAATTGATTAATTTTAATTTAAGTTAGCTACAGTTTTGCACAGTTACCAAAAACAAGTTATTTTCTTTTTAAAAGAATATTCTTTGATCAACTTAACTTTTTCAATTTTTATCATGATTGTCTTATAGATCTACCCAACAGAGCATTCATCTTGATGGAAAATGAAATCGACTTGACTACCACCGTCGAGCTGGACACCACGCCCACTACTTTGGACGAGATCCTGATAGGGAGAAGCGTGGTTCCCTCGAGAGTCCTGAGCTTCGCCGGGTCCGTAATTGACCTAATGAACTGGCTGCGTGGATCCCTGTCCAAGCACTGTAAACGGGACGAGGAAAACGACCTGTATGTGCTGGAGACCTGCTTCAACTTCCTAAACTTCATCGAGGACTGGAGGACATCGGAGTACCGTCAAGCTCATGACACAGCCGAGATCCTGTCGCGGCTGTTGATGCGCAAGCTGGGCACCTCCATGAATTTCCAGATGTATCAGAAGAAAGTCCTAACGCTGGACAAGATCACGGGGGAGTCCCGAATCGAACTGCGCGAGATTGCCTCGCAGAATTTTGTGAGCAACGTGACCACGTACTATCACTACAATCGGGATAACAGTACCAGCCTCGAGCTGAAGACCAAGTTCGGTCAGGTCTTCAACTGCCAGTACAGTGCCGGGGATAACAGAAGATATCCCTTCCTGTTCGATGGCGAATCGGTGATGTTCTGGCGCATCAAGATGGACACGTGGGTGGCAACTGGGCTGACGGCCGCCATCCTCGGCCTGATTGCCACGCTGGCCATCCTGGTGTTCATTGTGGTGCGCATCTCGTTGGGCGACGTCTTCGAGGGCAATCCGGCCACATCCATTCTGCTCCTGCTGTCCCTCATCCTGGTATTCTGCTCCTTTGTCCCCTTTTCCATTGAGTATGTGGGTGAGCAGCGCAATTCGCATGTGACCTTCGAGGACGCCCAAACATTGAATACCCTCTGTGCGGTGAGGGTTTTCATTATGACTCTGGTCTACTGTTTCGTTTTTTCCCTGCTCCTCTGCCGAGCCGTGATGCTGGCTTCGATTGGCTCCGAGGGTGGCTTCCTGTCCCACGTGAATGGCTATATCCAGGCGGTGATTTGCGGCTTCAGTGTCGTCGCCCAAGTGGGCATGTCCGTGCAGCTGCTGGTGGTGATGCATGTCGCCTCGGAGACCGTATCCTGCGAGAATATCTACTACGGCCGTTGGCTGTGGGGCCTTTTGGCCTACGACCTTGTGCTACTCTGCTGTGTGGGCGCTTTGATACCCTCTATATACCGGTCGCAGCGCAATTACCGCGAGGGAATCCTCATTGTCATCGGGGCGGTGCTCATCATGGTGATTTGGGTCGCCTGGATAGCACTATCCCTGTTTGGGGATCAGTGGCGCGATGCGGCCATTCCGCTGGGACTGCAGGCCTCTGGTTGGGCGGTACTGGTGGGCATCCTCATACCGCGCACCTTCCTCATCGTAAGGGGTATCGAGCGGTCGGATATTGCGCAGGCCCTGCCCTCGCTAACCTCGCTGGCATTTGCCCAAAACAATCAGTACTCCTCGGAACAGGTTGGTATCTATGTATAAGAAAATAGTATCATTATTTTATAAAATATCATATAATAGAGTGTCTACGAGTGCGTGAACCCCGCCATGCGGCACTGTTCGCAGGAGGAGATGAACCACCAGTCGCCCAGTGAGATTCCAACGTTACCCTTGCGAGGAGGAGGCCCACGGCGCCAGCAGTTCTTCGCCAATCTGCGCCAGGCCAATGCCAACATCAATCCGCAACGTCCTCCGCCGCGACCCCAACAAAGTCCTTCCCGCTCCTCGGTGTCCTCGCTGCCGCCCTCGCCTGATCACAACAAAATCACGCGCTTCTAACACACTCCCTAAGCGCCTGCGTGTGATGGGGCACTTCTAGTCAATGTTCCCAGAATTCACCTAACAACCGTCCTACATTTTGAATCACTGACGAACCAAGATCCTAAGGAAGTTGATATAATAAATCGATAGAAATTACCATTATGACAATGTTGTGTTTACAATAGTATTTTAGTGGGGTAATTACTATGGTTTCATGGTCATTTTTTCATACTTTTTTATTTAATTTAATATTTAATTTTTCTTTCTCATCGCAATTTGAACTTTTTTTTTTTTTTTTGAGTACTTTTCTTGTTGTACACTACTAACACAGCACACAACTTATAAAAAAAAACTAAAGCGATTTGACATAGAACATATAACTGTATCTTATTCTAAGTTGAACCGCTCCTGTAACATTTCTGCCACAATAGTGCCTTTTCCGAAATGGTTTGTGGCCTGGCTGCCTGAAAGCTCCCAAAGCTTTACTTACTTTCTCCGCCTTACTCTCTTTTTATGGGACTATAACTCTAATTGGCTGGGCAAACACGTGACTGAGCAAACAACGAAAGATAGGAAAAAACATCTAAGGCAGAATGGCGACGACGACAATCGCAGGACTCGATATCCTTGTGCGTCACGCGACATTGGACGAGCATTTGTTTGGCCTTGGCGAGGGGCGAAGGTCGAGGGGGGTAGAAAGGCAAAAAGTGGGGTCCCCGGAGCACGCTGACGTCAGGGTGACACTGGCCGGGGGCCGAACATTGACCGTGGTACATGGACAAATGCGCAACAAGATATGCTATCAAGCCGCCACAAAGGCCGGCAAAATGCGAGGTTACCGCAAACTACCGACTACACGCGACCATTTCAACTGGCGCCGATTGTGCTGACAATGCCACGCGCCAGGCATTAGAGGGTTAAGGATGGCGGGAGGAAAGGGCGAGCGGTAGGATCCAGGCCAACCTCAATAAAGTTATGCTTTGCCATGTAATCTGGCCCGAAATCCCCCAAAATCCTCACTCAGTTGTGTGTGGATGGCATACTTTTCAGGGCAACGTGGAAAGCGCTTTGTTTTCCGCGCTTTTCCCAGCACTGGCCGTTGGCATAATTTGCACTTCATTTGCCGACTGAAACACACAAAAAGTAAATGTCTTAGCCTGCCAAGGACAAGGATAAGGATTCGTTCGTGGGCGGTGCCTCTGATTGCCGGGCGGCGATAGCACTGCGAAATAAGTTTTTCCCCTCGCCATTTTCCTGTTTATTTTCGTATGGCCGCCGCGTTTCGTCCTTGCGTATGTTTTGGCATAATTTCCAGCACAGTTTTTGTAATTAAATTTGCGCCAGATAAGAACAGATGCAAATGGGTGGGTTGCCAGATCCGCAGTTCCGTTGAACTGGCCTCATAATTGGCCATGTTGAGCAGCGCCTAATCTTGGATTCCGGCTGGAGTGTGTGTGTGACACTTGACTGTCAAAAGCTGTGCTACGTGATATTATTAGCAATGCAATCCTGCCGCAATATCGCCCAACATGGCTCCTTGGCGTGCTGCCGGCTACACAGAGTTCCACAGGGCGTATGATTTATGACTATGGCAGAACTAATGATGCCACATTCGTTAGATGCCAGGCGTGCGCCCAAGGCGAGAACACATCCAATGGCACAGGGAAATCTATTTATTTTTATATACGGTATATATTATATATATAAACTGTTTGCCTAGCAAAGTTCAAATCTAATTTCGAGGCATCACAGGCTATGACGTTTGCGGCCCACGCTAAAGATAGCCCCACGTTTGGCCAAAACAATCATAAAAGTCGCTTCCACTTGTAAACTTCTACTTTAAGTTCAATTTGGCATAAGGAAAGTTTCCCTTTGTCAAAACATGCCGTAAAGCACCCACTCCATGCACGCACTCTTGAATGATTCAAAAGCGTATCCACCGGTTCAGTGACGACATCAAACCCATCTACCGGTAAAAATCAGACATTACCAGTTTGGGGCTAGCACTGAAAGAAAAAGTGAGTACCTTATGTCTTAAAAATATTGAAAGAATTATATAAATATAAGTATAAGAAATTAAAATAGAATAATCTGGTCTTTAAATACCCATTTCAATATAAAAAGCTAAATATTTACACTTATTTACATAGACCATATACGCCTAACTATAAATGTAAATTCTTGGCTTGTATTTAAGAACAAAACCCTTAGATAAAATGCCAATCTACCTTAAAATATTTCTCCGAGTTGAGAAACATTTTGCTTTAGAATGCGTATCTGCGCTGGCATGTCGCCAAATGTGCGCCACATCCTGCGACGCGCTTGCCATTTGCCTACATTAGTCATGCGGCCCAAAAAAGACATGTGACGCTCGGGATGCCACCCACTGCCAGAAAGCCAGCAAGGAAGCCAGGAAGCCCCCGACTAACAAGCTTTTACTATGCGGGGACGTCAGAGGATGGCGCTACTTTACAACTACAGCGACTTCAGGGGGAGTTTTCCCATCCCCGCGATGACAGTTTTCCACGCGGTTCGCAGATAGCGGCAAAGTCAAAACAAAAAGCTTTTCATTCATCAAAAGTAATCGGACTATGGGCCAAGTGACGCGTGCAAGTGCGATGGGTATATGGTGGGAAAGGGACGCACTCTGGGTAGAGTTTGCGCCATTTGGCAGCTCGTGGAGCTATTTTTCGCCAATTTTGTGGCTGGCTCTTTGCTATTTTCGACACATTTCGCTCTGGCCAACTCAACGAAGCTTCTATTTCTGTGCACTGGCTGCTCATATGCGGTTGTTGCTTTTTTCCCTTTTTTACTTTTTCACTTTTTGACTTCTTCAATTGCGCTTTGGGGTTCATTCATGAAATTTGACAAGCCGACTCGTGTTAACCAAACAAAGACGAATATCGGGCTTTTCTTTCTTTTGTCATTTTAATTGCCCTGGGCTGGCTATTTTTGGATTGCCATTGAGCTCTCTTTGGGGGCTTGGAAAAATAAATTGTAATTTATATGGCTTTAAACATTTAAAGGATTTTTAATAAAAAAAAGATTCAACGATTTAAGGCGCTAAAAAATTGCGACACACTACTCCAAGTCCATCCATTGTTTTTTGTAGCATTAGATAAGATAAAATATTTGTTATCAATCCTTATAAAATATTTAACAATATTTAATATTTCTCAAATTTCGTAAAGCTGTAAAATTCTTAAAAGCCAAAAATTTAAGCAATATCCTTAATAAAGAAAAATTTAAAATATTTGTTAAATGTCATGCCAGAATGGAAAAAAAAAGTTTCAAATAAAAAGTTAATATTTTCCTCTTTGAACTCTGATCAAATTATTTAATATTTAAATGGCGTAAGCCATACCTTACAATTTCATGTTTATCAATCTACATTGCTCATGTGCTCCAAATTAGTAAATTGCTATTTTATGGTGAATGGTTTTTTAAAACAAATCAACCATAACTCAAAATCTGGCGAATTCTCCTGTTCCATTTCTCCGCATCACTTTCCCTCTCTGCGAACAGCTGTGAGCTGGTGGCCCACGCTCCGGAAAGCTTTCGTCAAGTTGGCCGAGTGCCAAGCTTTCCCGATGCGATCCACAGCAGCAGGAGCAACATCCTTGAACAAACGCATTGGAGTCCAAGGGGCTTTTCGCGTTAGTACGCGACGGTGACTCCGAGAGAACGGACACAAGGGCTGAAAAACGGCTAAGGCAACGGGAAATTCTCACACACGCGCACTTACACACACAACCGCATCGGCTCTATATATATATATATATATATATACATATAAGTGAAGCGCCAAGTGCCAGTGTCCTAGAAATAAAGAGAATTAAACCAAATCGAAGGCAATAATGAAAAATTAATTAGGAAGGCCGTTGGATGAGGCCAAATGAAATGTGGCCAAAGGAAAAGTGCAAGTGAAAAGTGCCTGGAAGAAGCAAAAAATCACACACTCACCCATCAGCACACCAGCACACACACACGCACACAAAGGAAACGTCATATGCCAGAGGCATTCACAGGAGCTACCGTGGAAAAGCATTTTGTGTATCCTATTTTGTGTGGCAGCGCCAGGAGAGCGTGTCCTTAGCCACAGTGGCCAACAGCAACAGAAACAAAAACAAGCACTGCAATTACACCGTGTTGTTGCCATAATGATAGATTTCAAAACTAAATTGAGCAAATTATCGTACAGAACGTGCCTCGCTTCAAAAGTCTAAAAATAATCGCGCGTCGCCAGCTTGTCGAGGGCCCGAGTTTCTCGTTTCGTTCCCCATCATCAGCCAAACGGCCAACGGGATTTCGAAGGGTCTAAAGTGCCGCAACTGACATTAAATTATGCATGCACATTGATTTTCCAACCACTGCCCAGTTGCTGTTGCTGTCGTTATATCCTCATCATCTATATACCACCAGCCCATTGGCTTTGTTGTCGCATGTTATCAGCGGAACTGGCGTCGTCGACGGCTTTGTTGAATGCGAGTTATCAGCGCAGCATCAACGGCCCCACAAAAGGTAAGCATCCGCCTGGACCACGCGGCGTATGGGTAATGGCAAAGCACTTTATTGATTAGGATACACAGGCCAAACGATGTTAATGAGTGCTTATCACACTAAGCAAGTGCTGAGAATGAAAAGGAAGCTATCGGGGATAAGCCTTATAAGCAGCCATCAGAAGAAAATCTTTTAAATAAGTAGGTACGGTTAACTTTTAAAGCTAATGCACTTCAGCAATTCATTGACCAGCAAATCGAACTGTCAAGTTTTTTTGCACATGCAAAAAATTCCATATTTGGGGTAGACTTAAATATATTACTAATTTTAGCATCACCATTGAGAATGTTGGCTTAAATTATTCTTTGAGTTTTCTAAAAGCTTCTACTTGTCATGCTTAAAATCTCTTCTTTATTAAAGCACAAAACTATCATGTTTTATGATTTTTCCCGATTTATGCTTCGCTCTTCATGTGTCTAGCATCTTTTCCAGCTCTCTCGTTCTTCTTCCTATGCCATAGTTTCAATCAAAATGTCATAAAATACATTTATAACTCATTTACAGTGCTTATTAACACATACACAGAATGGGCGCCAACTCATTAACGCCCCTGGGTCATGAGCTATACGAAGTCCCCAGTCCTCGCCCCCATTTGCCGCCCCCATCCTCATCGTAAATGCTGCGTCATTGTTGGCACTACAACTGCTTTTAATCAGATTTCAATTATAATTCCATTTTACTGCACTAATGTCGTTTGGCGCCCACTGCCGGCTGCTGTGGCTCCCTGGAAATGGCCTCAATCTACCTACCCACCGCCCTGCTGAAGACACCCACTTCGGGGTAATTTCCCTTTGTGCAACAGCATTTTAAATGCAATTTATTGGCTCTGACAATGGCCAGTTGACTGCGCCCGAGGCGTTAAAATTTCCATTCAGAAGTGCCACCGGAAGAACGGTTATAAAATGTCAACAGCAATGCTAACCCAAAACAGTTGCCTTACATCCGGTATGCAACGCGCACGTGTCATTGTGTGGGTTTTGCTGACGTTTTTCTAACGATTTTACGACTTGATGTCATGCACTGTAGTCCTCCTTCGGTTTTCGCCAATTTTCTAACGGCATGCAACAAGAAGCCGAGCTAAAATTGACTTTATGGTCCGCATTCAACCATGCAATTGGCTTAATTATACAAATTGTTTGGCGGGTTATAAATTACACTGCAGTTTTCATAACGAATGGGGTAAAATGGACATTTCCAAGAACGCTATTCAATAGTCCAGAAAGAACTTATCGTGGAAGCACTTAGACCGGAAATTCTTAAGGACAATTAATTAAAAAACCGCATTGATATTTGTTAATTAGACTTTTCAAGAGTTTTGCTTGTATATAGATGCAAATTAAATGAAACTAATTTTAATAACACCATATAAAATTCCGTTTTTGTCCCATTGGAGCTATTTGATATAGTATTCCGATTTCAATACGATTAAAGTCGTAATTCTGAAATATTAAACTATTACTGAATCTCAAAAAAAACTTTGGCAAGGCAAAATTTATATATATTTTGAGCTATTCCAAAAATTAAATATTTTTTAAAACATCTACATTTTGAGTTACATGCGTATATATTTAAAAACAATAAATCTTTGATGATTTTAAGCTCATTTATTAATTTTCCGGTTATCAAAGCGTAATTCTGAATAATTAAACCATTACTATGTCCAAAACAATTAATAATTCGCAGTATTTCCTTTATTCTTTGATATATTTAGTAATGGTAAAATAGTTCAGAATTACGGTTCTAATTTTGTTGAAATCGGGCAACTAAATCATAAAGATCCCTTTGGAACAATCATTAAATATATAATATTGCTGATTTTTAATTTGTTTTAATGTGCTTTAAGATAAATGTTCAAGCCAAGTAGGCGTTTGTTATTTCTGCCAGTGTCGGTCTCCATCCGCTGTTCCTTTATAAAATATATAAATTATCCGGCTAAAACGTTGAACATTTAATACTTATATCATATTGTAATTATCCCCATTGAATCCCTGGGCGCGGGCGACTATTCCATTCCTTGGCTTTCAGGGTAATTAAAAATAGAAGAGCCACAAGTACCAATTTCATGATGAAGCGTGGTGGTGCTGGTATGATTAGGACTTTTCAACGAATGATGCTTATATACAGATGTTAATTAAATGGAATTAATCTCCATTACACCATTTAAAATCGCTATCATTAAATGTAATACTTTTTCAATATTCATGTCAACAAAATGGAAAAATTTCGAATATATACAGATGTTAATTAAATAGAATTAATCTCCATTACACCATTTAAAATCGCTATTATTAAATGTAATACTTTTTCAATATTCAAGTCAACAAAATGAAAAAATTGCTAATTTAATGAATTTCTTCCGCAAGAGAATTTTAAAACCACATTTACCATAATAAATCAAAAATTTTAAGGTTCAGGGAATAAATAATATAAAATTTAATTTGTTTTTATATTTGAGGTTCTATA